>NC_043707.1:107469228-107652622 GCF_006229205.1 Suricata suricatta | reverse complement strand
CGGGCAGCCGGGGGGAATCCGCCCGCATCGCCGCCCTCGCCGGCCGGGCGGCCGCAGGGCCCGGAGCGCCGGAGACCGGGGTTGGGGCGGCACCGTGCGGTGGCCACGGGGTCCCGTTAGAGCATCCCCCGGCGGCTATGCCGAGGGCCCGGAACGGCCGGCGGAGCAGGGGGGCCGGCGGGAGGGAGGAAGTAGGTTTGTTTACGGGCTGTTTGGGGCGGGGCAGGCTGGGACTGGGGTCCAGTGCTGGGCGGGGGCCAGGGCTCCAGGCCGCGCCTGACGCTCTCTTTTTTGCTTCTGCCCGGGATCTTCTCCCAGACCTTCCTGCGAGTGCGAGCCAACCGGCAGACCCGACTGAATGGTGAGTCTTGCCCGGCCCCTCCCTCCGCCCCACCCCCGGCTTCCTCCCTCCCTCACTGCCTGAAGCTGCGGGCTTGCCTGGGTCTCTTCGACTTTGGGGCCATTTGGCTTCGTCGCAGTCACAGCGCCTGAGAATGTGCTAACCGAGGTGGCCGCCCTCAGTTTCCCCGTCTGTCTAATGGAGGTTATGGTTCCAGCTCTTGCCCACGCCTCTCTGAAGGCCTTCAAGAACCCTGGTGGGCAATAAGTACCAGAGAATGAGGAACAAGCTACACAATTCCACTCGGGAGCTCAGCTTTGAATTTGCAAACTGCTGGGACCTCACTGTAGAAGCCGGCAGGGCGCTGAGAATGTTTTTCTTCCAGTTTTTAATCAGTGCCCAGTAGTGTGAATACAGCCTCTCTGCTGAGACTTGACAATGCAGTGAGATCTGGAGTTCCCACGGCAACAGGAACTAACTCATCCCAGGGCTCTTTGAGTTATCAGTCGGCCCACATTTCACAAAGGTGATCAGCGTGGGCTCGACAGCTCTTAGAGGCCTTCTCTGAAAGCACGTCGTGTATGCACTACCTGACGACACCCGCCCCCCACCCCCGCTTTTGGATTCAAACCTCTGGAGCATTGCTCTTTGCTGAACACAATTGGATGATCCTAGCTTTTTGTGCTGACATGGGTGCGGTATATCTGGGTGTTGGCCCTAAGGGGCTTTAAGGTCTCTGGACAGCTCTTGCCACTTGGTTTCTGCTGCCTGGCTGAACTCCAGTCTGGGAAAGGGAAAGCATTCATTGTGGGCTGACACCATGTTAAGCATCATTATCACAACCCTTCTGAGAGGAAAGTGGTAACACATTTTGTAGATAAGGAAACTGAAGTTGGGAGAGGTGAAGGTAATTTGTTTAAAATTACACAGCTGGGATGTAACTGAACCATGATTTAAACCGAAGTTTACCTCCAAAGCTCATGCTTCTCTGACCATGCCACACAACCTCCGTAAGCAAATACGGACCTTTCCCTAGCTACATCTTCCTAAGCCTAGTTCAGGACTTAGAAGGTGAATGGTGAGTTCATTCATCAGCAAGGCAATGCCTTGCGAATTTTCAGGTGTTGTCTAACCCAGCAGGATGCTTTCCTGGGATTACAAGGGATTTTCTGTCTTGGGTGGCTTGGGCAAGAACAGTGTCCTGTATCATGCCCTCCTTGGCAATTATGTAAGATTCATTTCTTTATTCAGTCATCAGTGTCTCTGGTAGGCCCCTTGTATTTGGCACACTGCTCCATCCAGGCTTCAAGAGCCACCAGGGCCCCCTTGCCTTTCTGATATCTAGCATCCCGTCTCCCTCCCAGCCGTGGTTGTAGGGTGCCATGGTGGCTCAAGCCTGAAATTCCAAGTGTTAGGACAGTCAAGGGTAAGGGATCTAGATCTTTGTCCACAAAATCAAGGAGGACACAAAAACATAGTCACCTCTCTTGTGTGAGAGCACAGGAAATTGAAGATAAGGGCCAGGCTACAGACCAAGATTTCTCACACTTCATGCCATCCCTCGTGGGATGATGGCTTTCCTGTTGGTTTGGTTTCTAGAGCTGCTATTTTGGAGTTGGAGTAGTTCCCTGCCTCAAACTCTCAGTAGGCAAGAGCTAAGTCCCCAGATGCATGTTCTTGCTACCCTAGCACCCTCACAGATCAGTCTTGCTGCTGCTACCAGTCAGTGGGGAGACTCTTAGGACAGGAGAGCATCCTAAACTATGGAGTCAGACCTGATTTCTTATCCTGCCTTTGTCACTTCTTAGCTACTCGGACAAGTACCTTGTTCTCTCAGAGCCTTGAGTTTCTTCTGTTAAAATGGGTAATACAGCCTTGCTTCAGGTTGAATATAGAATTAAATGAACTAGCTTGTGTTGGGTGTTTGATGCTGAGCCTGATACACAGCTGAAGCTCTAAATTGTAACATCACCTTTCATCTGTGTCCCCCCTACCTAAACTGCATTCGTGAGCTTCCCACGAGGATCAATATCCATGAGAAAGTTTTTCCTGGCCCTGCAATGGGGAACCTTTTTCTCCCTTGCTAGCTCGCCACTCCAATCCCTTCTGATCTCAGAGTGGCTAGCTCTACTTCTGCTATTGCAGGGGGAGGGGGCAGTCCCTTGTTTTGACCCCTTCCTGCTTCAGTGACAGGAGGGCTGCAGAGAGGGATTAGTGAGCTAATTAGAAATGATTGCATCTCTCAGCCTTAATTAGCAGTGCTGTGGGCTTGCAGTGTGCACTTTGGAATTCAGCCCCCTGCGGGACAGTGTGGCAGGCAGCCGTCTGTTTCGGGGGCCTGCCAGCCCCCTGCACTGATTCAAAATGATAGAATAGGTTTGGGTAGGCACAGTAAAGACTGCCCTCTTAAGGTACCCTGGGCTCTCTGATTCATATTCTCTATATCTGTATGACTGGGCCTCAGTCTCCTCTTCTGTAAAATGGGACCAGTGGAGTGCTTACTTCAGCAGCACATATACTAAAAATGGAATGATACAGAGAAGATTAGCGTGACTCCTGCACAAAGATGATATGCAAATTCATCAAGCATTCTAAAAAAATTTTTTTAGTGTATCAGTGGACTTGAGAGAAAATTTTCCTGAGGGATTCTAGGTAGCATACTAAGGGCTATACTATTCAGTGCCCTTGGCCCTGGAACACAAGGGTGATGAGTGAATAGCAGGTCAAATTGGGCCCGTGGAGAGACCTTGGGTTCTAGCCAAGAGATCTTCTCTAAGAGAGCCCATGGTCTTGGGTTTCTGGGCAGATATCTAGCAACTTGGAGTGTATTTGCTCATCGGACTTACTGAGGACTGGAGGTAGGGAAGTATGGGTTGAACTTGAGCCAGCTGTGGCCAAGGTGGTCACTTCACTGGCCTCGCACCAGTCTCCTTAGGTGCTCTTTGCAAGGCTCAGTCCCCAAAGGAGCAGAAGGCGCTGCATAATGAGGTCCAGATCAGGCACTGAACAAACGGGCTAATGGCTGGCAAGGGGTCAGGATGTGTCAGCTCCACTGGGACCGTAGGAGCTACAATGACCGTCTGCCTGTTTTGTGCTTTGTTTTCGGTTTCTCCATGCAGCTCGGATTGGGAAAATGAAACGGAGGAAGCAAGATGAAGGGCAGGTATGTCCCCTGTGCAACCGCCCCCTGGCAGGATCGGAGCAGGAGATGAGTAGGCATGTGGAGCATTGCCTTTCTAAGGTAGAGGGGCCATCACTACCTACCTCCTCACCCCTCCCTACCTCCCTTCCCCTACACTAGCTGCTGGCTGCCCCCAGATTTATGGGCTTGTTGGGGTCTCCATGTGGTCTCAGCAGCTTTTTCCTCTCTGTTCTTTGCCCTCTTCCTTTGCTTTCATTCTTCCACTCCTCCCCTGGGGCTTCAGTGGAAAATAATTGGGAAGAGGCCCAGGTCTTCGACCTCCAGATTGGTTTACGTGAAAGGGGCCCTAGATCTGGAGGCCCATCTGGCTCATCAAAGCTGGAGGTTGGGGCCATGCCTTCCTTGTAGACCCTGGGGAGCAGGTAGTGGTGGCCTGGGACCCGCATGATCCTACTCTGCTCTTCACAGAGGGAAGGCTCCTGTGTGGCCGAGGACGATGCTGTGGACATCGAGCATGAGAACAGCAACCGCTTTGAGGAATATGAGTGGTGCGGGCAGAAGCGGATACGGGCCACCACTCTCCTGGAAGGTGGTTTCCGAGGTACAAGCAGCTGACACATAAGCAGTGGCACTCTGGTGACCAGGCCTCTGCTGGGTATCCATCTGTTGGGAGCCAAGAGGCCAGGGCTGGTGGCTGGTCACCCGTTCTACCACGTGGGAACTGCTGCTGGCGGGGCTCCTTTGTGACCGTGCTGCCTGCCTGTGATGTGCATATTAAAATGGATGTATTTGGGTGGGGAAATGGAATTGTGAGGCTGCAAGCTAGGAATGACGAGGGGGGCTCTCAGCCTCGGGTGATGCATTGAAGGTGACAGCCAAGCCGCGTTAGCACCTGCATAAAATATTAAAGGGACGGTTATGCATTTATCACTCCATCCCTCTTAAGGCTGATAAATGAGAATCTAGCAACCTGCTGTACACCTCCAGCACTGGGGGCCCTGAGGGCTTCCAGGCAAACACATTGGATTTTCCTCCTCCTCCTCCTCAGCCCCACGTCAGGGAAATCAGTTAGAGGAGAGAGTGAGTTATGGCAAAATTTGACCTCCCCTGAGCTTCATTGGTGAATCTAATTTTAGCTCTGATCCCATCCCTTCTCCCTGGGTGCCCTCTGCCCTGAAGCAAGAGAGGCCTGGGCCCAGATGCTCCTTGCTTCCCTTGGGCTCTCCACTTGCTGCAGAGGGGTCTGCAGGACTTTGCACAGCTCCATTACCCTACCAGATCCTTGGAGGACTGTGACTTTTCTCAGTGGAAGTCTCCCACGCCTCACCAGGTCACACAGTACACGGGTTGGATGTCCAGGGCCGTGTCCTCTTGTCAGACTGCCCTGCTTTGGGCAGGAAGAAGGGGAAGCAGTTTGTTTCCTGGCCTCCGGCTCTCTGTGCACTAGCACAGCTGGCTCTGCAACTTATAATCGTTAAGTGAACCAATCTGCTTCCCATCTGCCTCCAGTTCTCTGGGCAACACCCTTGGGAGTCCTGGTGGGTTTGGTACCTGGGGAGTCTCACAGCAGCTGAGAAGAGGGTGTCTGACTTATTGAGGCCTTGCTCCATGGGCTGGTGTTGAAGAGTGGTCTCCATAGTGCTGTGTAGTGCAGACTGGATTCATGAAGGGGTGGCAAGTCCAGGTGGGGCATTATGCTTCTGGGCTTCTCTCACATTTCCCAAGCATTTGAGGGCAAACCAGAGTATAGATCAGGAAGGTAAATCAGCCCAAGCCTGAGCGGGAGAGTTCACTTGCCCCTTCACTGTGGTCCTGTCCCAGAGTTTGGGAGTGCCTGAGGCCCTGGGGAGATGAGCGGCAAAGACCAGATCTCGGGAATGTACACGCAGGTGTCCGGTGCAGCCCATTCAGGGTCAGTTGCAGGTTGCTGCTCTGGGTTCGCTCTGTTGGCAGCTGGAAATACTCACGCCTTCCATTACTGTGGCAACTTCTTAGGTTTCTTGGCACAGATCTGGACCTGATGGTTCCTGGGCACCAGACAAGGCTTATGGGGGATAAAGCTGCATAAGGCCTGCTGATTTGACAGTATTTCCTTGCGCTGGGATGCACTTGCAGAGCGGGTGTGCGGTGCTCTTAGGCCCTGGGCGGGTGTCAGTTTTCCCTGAGTGTTTACACTGTGAGGTTGTTCCTTTCAAGAATTCCTGAGGGGAGTTCAAAGGGGGCTTTTCTTTGAGCGATTTGGAGAGCGAGAATGAGAGTGAGGCTTGAAGAGGGAGCAGGGCTGGAGGTGCCTTTATCTGCAGAGAATGGCTCCAGCTTGCCTGATAGAAGCCGCTGCTGCCTCTTAAACAGCTTAGTGCAGTCAAAAGACAGGCAGACTTGAAAGGCTGTTTTACAGCAAGATCAGCGGGGGCCACGAGGCAGAGAGTGGGGCACAGTGGAGCAGAGAAGGCTGAGGCTCCTCGGTGAGGGGGAGCATCAAAGGAGGCCCTGGCTGATCCCGCCTGCCTCTGCCCCTGAAACCCTGTCTGCAGAAACTGGCCATCTGTCAGTCTACCTTCCCTGGCCAGGACTGGTAGGTCCCAACTCTTGGGGGGTTGGGTGTGGCCCCGCCAGGCAGGCTGGTGTCACTGTGGCGCATTGATCGCCCGCCGGGCGGGCCGGGCCGCAAGCCGGGCAGCGCGTGCTTAATGTGATTGAAAGGCAGTTAAAATGGCGGTGACCTTTTCAGGAGGAATTAGATTGCCTGCCAAGACCGGTTAGAGGGAGTGATAACGCCGGCTGAAGAGGCTGCCCGGCCGACTTCAGAGAGAGGGAGCAGAGGCAGGATGAGCAGGCGAGCAGTGAGGCCCATTTAAGCTGCGCTGAGCATACTGACAGAACAGAGATTGCTGTCCTTGTTAGATATGAAAGAATTGAAGAATTGCAGATAAGTTCCTGTATCCGGTCATCCCCTGTCCCTCCCTCCAGACCAGGGCCCCTTCGTCATCCTCAGCAAAGCTTCCCACCAGGCCCACTGGGAACTGGTTCAATGGAGCAGATCTGTTACCTTGACTGTAATCTGCTGTGGAGCCAGTGAACAAGCAAGAGTTCTGGTTGAGACACTTGGCTGAGGGGAACAGGCTTTGCAGATGGACCTGTAGCTATTGAGGGTAAGGACTGGATTGCTCAGGCCCAGGAGTGCTTGGCATTGGGACTTTAGAACAAAATAAAAGACCAGACAGAACAGGTAAGCACCTAGATAGTCCAGCTGGAAATAGATCTTTAAGAAGCTAAAGGAAATCAAGATTTCAAGAGAGTAGGTTGGAAGACCTAAAACTTCCAGTGTCTAGGGAAGTGGTTTTCTTAGTCCACCGAGAAATTCTGGGCTGTGTGCCTAAGCAGTTGATGACTTCTCAGTACCTTAGGTCTGCTAACCTGCTACCGTTTTCCCCCTACCCAGCATTATAACTGCATAAAGGGTGACCAGGGGGCTAGTGCTTCACCAACATTCCCCTAAGACAGGTTAGCAGCTAGGAGTAAAAGATGCTCTTCTAGGGCACCATGCCAGCCCTGGGCAGAGCAAGAAGCCTCTGGGCTAGAGCAGCAGGTCTCAGGGAAAACCTCATTATATAGCCCTTGGGGACAAACCTACTCCAATCCATGGTCAAAGGAGGTATGTGACAGATGAGCCACACCTTTCCTCATTTTCTGTCTCTAGTCTTGGTCCCTAAAGAAGAGACTCATGGTGAGCCTCCTCCCCTGGATTGGTTGCCAGTGGAAGTTCACCCAGCTGGATTTGGGGAGCCTGGAGCGCATTATATCTGGAATGGACAGGCTGAAGAAACGACATGGGAATGGTTGGTTTCAGATAAGGTGACAGTGATGTGGCAGGCACAAGAGTGGCAAGATGGAAAAATTCTCCAGGAGTCTGCACGAGAAATAGAAGGTGCTGCAGCTGTGTCTTTGAGCCCTGGCAGGGAGACTCAATGCTAGAATCCAACACTGAGCCCCTTTGAAGCAAAAAGGTAGAGGGGAGGGAGAGTGAGGGTCCTAAGAGAACTGCTGTTCAGGCCTCCGCCTTGCCCAGATCCTGGCCCAGGGACTACATCTTTCTTAGGTTCCTGTCTTAGATTTAGGCTGGTTCCAAGTCTCATGGAGAGGACAGACAGGGCAGCTCTGGCACAGATTTTTTAACTGACTGTTGCTTGCTAAAACTTCACAAGATTCTGAGTAGGGAAATGAGAGGTTTTGTGAGTCCAAGGGCACAGAGAAATAGGCCTTCCCCTAGCTGCTGCCCTGTTTGGCATGTTAGTTCCCAGAAGATGGGAGCTCCAGCTGCTAAAAATGTCCCCCAGTGCAGCCGTGCTGCCTTGTCTGGTCAGTGACAGGTGTTGGAACAGCCGACTGCTGGAGGCAGTCTTGATACCAGGAGTGTCACGGCTGCCGCCTCCCAGCTCCCTACCGCCTTTAGTTATAACTGTTGCCTGGTGGGAGGGGTGAGAAGAGGTGGCAAAGAGCAGGGCACCTTCTGTCCCCTGTGGCGATTGATGGGGGGGATTTAATCGCCTTTTGGAACACAATTGTTAAGCTGGGACAGAGGGAGTACAGGCAGAAGGAGCAAGTATCAATGGTTCTAAACGGCGTCTGTCTCTCTGCGTCTCTCCTGACGTGAGGCAGTGAAACACGTTATTGAGGAGGCCCGGAAAGTGGCTAAGTGCGTTTGACACACGCCAACTCCCTGCCTCCACACTGGATAATTGCATTGTCAACTGTTCAGCGAGGTGGCAGGTGACACTGCAGGCCGATTGATTGTCCCGCATCGCAGCTCCCCAGACTGTCAGCTCCCCAATCGATGGCGTTTACACAAGACACCGTAACTGCATCTGTAACTAATTCCAGTGTAAAACTCTCCGGAAGCTGCTGCCCCTGTCTCCTCCCCACCCCCACCCCCACCAGAGCATAGCCTCTCAAGGGCCCCAAGACTTTCCTTTCTCCCTGGGCTCTGGTTTTGTTAGGAGCAGCAGGTGAGGAAATTGATGGCTCCTTTTTTTTGTGTGGTTTCAGGTTTCAGAACGTTAGTGCCCCCAGTAAACGGGCATCTCCAGTTTCTCAATCGATCACCTAATCGATTGATTAAATTAACACTGATTTTTTTTTCCCCCCTTCTCCTCCATGAGCCAGGAAGAAATGAGTTTATGGGAGAGGGGTCATTTTTATAAAATTTAGACTTGCTTATCATTTCTGTGCCGAATCCTCTTCTTCTCTGTTGCTAAGTATTCATTTGCAGGGAAGGGATTTTCACACTGTCTGCCCTCCCAGAACCCACTCTGCTGAGCACCATTGAACATCAGGCTTAGTTTGCTTATAGACAGCAGCCCAACACATTGTGCTACTTTAGGCGGGGCTGAGCCATAGCAAGGGCCTCCCCTGCTGCCTAAAGGGTACTCCAGGTCATCTGGGAGGTCCAGGGAGCTGAGTCCCTTCCCTGGATAGCAGCAGCAGGAGTGGCAGCTTGCTTGTTATCCCCAGAGCTACACAGAACAGGAGCCAGAGGCTTGGAAAGGAGCTCTGTGTGCCATCTTGCCTCTGAGTACTGACTTGGGATGTGCCAGCAGCTGAGAACATAAAATGACTGTGGAGCCTTCTTCTCAAAGTGGGGGGTAGCAGGGAGCCGGGCAAGCTGGTGGGGGCACTGTCTGCATAAAATGGCTTTATGGCCGTTTCTTTTTATTATGATTCTGCCAGAAGTCAGCAAGTGACATTTCATTAAGAAAATAAAGTTTAATGTGCTGGGAAGGAGGTTGGAGCAGGCCGGGGCAGCATAAGAGGGGGAATTGGCAGTGGCAGCCTGCTCTGAACACCTGTGGGGGTAGGAAGCTGTTCTCAACATCTGTCTCCGCTGCAGGATGGGGTCAGGGTCAGAGTGAACTGCTCAGACCAGAGACAGGCCTTTTCCTTGGCAGAGAGATGTGCCATGCTCTCCCCTTCCTGGCTGGTCAGAGCAGCAGGAGGAGTTCACCACCCAGCCAGGGGAAGCTGATAAGGAAGGTTATGTCCTGAATAGCTTCACACCTCAGCCTCCTTTCTGACACAGGGCTCTCAGGACCTAATAAAACCGCATCATCAGTGTTCAGTCATTTCTGCTGGGCTGTGTTGTATAGCACCTGCTCTGGGTCTGGCTAGCTCTGCGGGATGGTGCTGAGATCCCAGCAGGGAGTCAGACCTGAGCTTTCAGTTGGTGAGGGGCTGTGACAGTACATGTAATAAGACTTTGGAATTCCACAGGAGTCTATGTGGACACCAAGGAAGGGACACCTGTCTGTGTAAAAAATACCTGGGGAAGTCTCTACACTGAGCACCTTGAGGGTAGGGATCAGATCTTGAAACTCTTTGTCTCCAATGCCAAGCCAGGCAGAGGATGAGCTCAGTAAAGGTTGAAAGAATATTCCTGAGGTGAGTTCATTGAGGAAGTATTTTTGGAGCAACTATGCATATAGGCACTGTGAGTTCATAGCAGGAGGTGTGGTTGAGCTAGGTCAGACTTGCAAAACAAGCAGGCATTTGTTTTGTAGACCAGGCGGGAGAAGAGATAACAAGGAGTACGAAGGCACAGGAGCACAACCAAACACACAGGGTTGGGGAAGCACAGTAGCTGGGTTCCACTGGAGTAGGAGGCCTGTGCTAGGTCTAGTAGAGGAGACGACTTCAGGCCATAGGGCTGCTTTCTGTGTTGAGGAACCTCAACTAGGACCTTTCCTGGCAACTTTGGGGTACCCTGTTTTATCAGCTTTACCATGGATTCTTTACTTTCCTTTTTGTCCACTCACCAGGCAGAGCTGGGCAGGGCCAGGCTGAGGCGAGGAGAGGAGGCTGACTGCTGAGCTGCATGTATGGCAGGGCAGGAGCACTGGCAGGGTTCGGGGACACAGGCTGTAAGTGAACCTGATAGCTACATTCTGATTGATGGCAGAGTTTGTCTCCCAAACTGTCAGAGGGTTTATAGAGGTGCCACTCACCCATAAGGAGGGAATTGCTTGTCAGGACACCTGGCCGTGAACAGGAGACAGAGCTGTAACTTGGTGTTTTCTCAGCTTAATGGCCCTGCTGCTGACCTGCCTGCTGCCTCCAGTTTGTTGATGCCTTGGTGTAGAGGGGAAATGAGGATTGTCGGGGAGGGGTGGAACCTAGGCAGTGCCTAGCTTCTCTTTTTGCCTCGTGCTCTTTGCCTTTGGGATGGATGGAGCCTTTGTAAGACCAGAGACCAGAGCTGTAGATGGGAGAAGGAAGATCAGGAAGAAAATGCTTTTGAAACGGACTTGAAAGATGAGAACGTTCCACATGGAGTGAATAGCATAAGCAAAAGTCTCAAAGCTGGGGTTATCCGAAGAGCAGTAAACAGTCTGTAGGCATCAGGTTTATGGAGTAAAGTGAGGAGGAGCAAAAGTGGAGAGGTAGGTGCATCCACATCTTGATGGATCCAGCTGAGAAGATTGTGCATGCAGTGGGAAGCCATAGCTGGTTTTGGAGCTGAGAAAGGAAAGGCCAGAACCATATGGTAAGCAGGATAAAGGAACAGACAAGAGCTTGAGGACCCATTATAAGACTATTGTCCTGATGAGAGCGGTAAGAATGGATACAAAGAAAATTCTGAGATCCTCAGACAGAACCCTGAACTGCTTCCTCATCTCTTTGAGGATTATCTTTCTGCTTCTTCTTGCCACAGATTCCATCATTTTCATCTCTCTCTATCCTGGAAAGGCTGCTCTGCTGGCCAATAGGGTATGGTCTAAGTCCACTGAGAGGAGTCAGGGGGAGGGGATGGAGAAGCAAGCAGCTTTGTGGCCCCTGACCCTGGCTATCAGGAAGGGTGGTCCTGGGTATCAAAGCACATGGCAGGTAAGGGGGCCTAATGTGACTTCAGCAACTCCCCCTCCCCCATTAGCCAAGGGTCTACCAGTGGCTAGGCCAAGCACACCTTGGTAGGGATAGCCACCTGCCTGGCCAGTGGCCCCTGCCTCCACCCAGCCTGCTTGCCTTCATGAATTGCTTTGAGAAGCAGGTGTGCGTGCCTATCCTCCCTTGTCTGTCCCTTCCTAATCCCTTTATAACTGCACTTGTCCAGGAATCTGGGCTGAGTGAGGTGGAGATGAATAATTAATGTCAGGCGCTTCAGACACCAAATATTTGAACAGCTGCCTGATGTTTTTGCTGGCAAGGACCTGGCGGCCAAAATCAGGACATTGGCTGGGGGGTCTCCCTGTGTGGCTCTGACTGGCCCTAGCCAGTTTGCTTTTCCCTCTGATGGACTGTCAGGCTGGACCATGGAAAACAGGGATGCCCAGGTCCTGGGTGGGGATAGCTGTGTAGACCTGAATTTCTGTGTCTTCTTCCTGCTCTTTTAGACCTACAAGACAGGTGGGCAGCAAGGCTAGCTTGGGTGTCTCCTGAGGACCTGACATAGTGTATGAATGGGCTAGTTTATGAGCAGAGACCACTAGGAGCAGCAGGAAGTGGCAGAGAAGGATGAGGTACACAGAGTGAAAGGGATTGAAATGTCAGAGCCAGGAGTACCTAAGTAATTGGCTTTCTGTGTTCCATGCCCAAATTTCTGAGCCTTACCTGGCCAAAATGTGACCCCTACCTAGGGGGAACAGAAGGGGCACTCTTGGCCTAGTCTTGTTGGCCCCTGGCCGTCCTCACACCCTGCTTCCCACAGGCTCTGGCTTCGTCATGTGCAGCGGCAAGGAGAATCCGGACAGTGATGCTGACCTGGATGTGGATGGGGATGACACTCTGGAGTATGGGAAGCCACAGTATCCTTGGGGCACTGTGGGACAAGATGGGGCTGGTGGGACAGGTCAAAGGGAATTTAAAAAGTAGCCAGCACCTCTGGTACTTGCCCATACCATCTACCCCACTTTGGGGTCAGTTCTCAGCTTTAACTAGGATTCAACCTTCATGGCCTACTGTAAACTAGGATCTGTTGTCCTTGACCACCATGCCAGATACACAGAAGCTGACGTCATCCCCTGCACAGGCGAGGAGCCTGGTGAAGCCAAGGAGAGAGAGGCACTCCGGGGTGCAGTCCTAAAGCAAGTGTGGGCACAGGCTTGGGTGGGTGGGATAAAGGGGTGGGAAGTCCTGAGGCAGGGGTCAGCCTAGGACCCACTCTCAGAGCTCACCTGCCTGCCTTTAGAGCTCACTTTGTTCCGTCTGTTCCTTTCCCTAGTGGTGGCCCTCCCAGCACACGCATCACACCTGAGTTCTCTAAATGGGCCAGTGACGGTAAGTCCTGACCCACCAGAGGAGTAATTAATGGGGGAGACGGGGACGTCTTTGGGTGGTGGTGACTGACTCAAGCCCAGCCCCTCACCTGTGCTACTCAGTCTGGCCAGAGTATGAGTTGCCCCTCTGTTCCAGCAGAGATGCCATCTACCAGCAATGGTGAGAGCAGCAAGCAAGAGGCCATGCAGAAGACCTGCAAGAATAGTGACATTGAGAAGTGAGTGTCTGGCCAGGGGGATGAGGGGGGCCCTCAGTGTCCTGTGGGAGAGGGGAGAGAAGGGCTCTTTGCTATCCTGCTGCCAAGGCTCCTGGCCTCCAGAACACAGCTTAGTCCTGCAGCCCTGGGCACACGACGGGCATTGGGGCCCAGCTGGTGCTAAGCATGACTCTGTGAATTGATCACTGGGCCACTGCCCTGAGAGTCTTGGCGGAGGGAGGAGTAGTCCGCCTGCCTGCCTGCCCGCTGCGGCAGCCTCCGCCCGGGAATGTGATGTATGGCCGCCCAGCCCAGCCGGCGCACTTGATTCATCTCCAGTTTCTGTTTCTTAATCGGGAGCTAAATTGGTTTCATTTTTCTTGTCCCGGGTGGCGCTCGCAGTGGGTTTTAGGCAGGAGCATTGGGTCTCATCACTTCTGGTAGGAATTTTTGGCCTGGGTTCTCTGGCAGGGAAAAGGGGATCTGTTAGCACTTCACATGGGGCTGGGCAGCCCCTGGCCTGGATCCCCAGGAGCCACAAGGACTTGAAATCAGCCGGCATCTTACTATCTTTCCAGAATCCCATGCAAGGCCAGTTCAGGCCCCAAGAGGTGGCATTGTCCAGCTCTGGCTGCCTGGAGTTGCTGCTCTTGGCCATTGCTTAACTCCCCGCACCCCACCCCTCTCTGCTGGAGGCTAGGTTTCCTGGGGTTAAAAGGCAGCCTCTTCATTCCAGGGCCAGTGTTCCATCTTGCCTCCTGCCAGGAGAGTGGATTGCAGGCCGGTGCAGGGCTGGGTCGGTGGCCCAGGGTCACCTCCCATTTGTTTCCCTCCATTTTGTGTTGTCATAAATTCATTCCAGCCCGTTGTGGTTGATCAGTTTATCTCGGCTGGGGCCGCGAGTGCTGCTGGCATGATGTATGGGCCGCGGCTCGGGGCCCGGCTGCCCATGAATCACCACAGCTGCTCTGTGTCAGTGCTGGAGCGGGCCGCATGGGTTTGGCGCAACCAGCTTGGGGCGGGCGGGGCGGGGGGGGGGGAATGACGTATGGATGTTTATTTAATAATTCTCTCCTACTCCAGCTGAGCGGGGCGGGCGGGGCCATAAGGGGCGCCCACCCTCGTCTGGAGGGGCTGCTCATAAATCAGAAAGACAAGATCATTAATCAGGGATGGCGCCCGAGGGGGAAGAGGGGGCCAGAGCCAGTGGCCATCCATGAAGGTACTACCCATCCAAGACCGGAGAAAGTTGGGACTTCTGTCCCACCTGTGTGAGCACAGGCACCAGTAGGCAAGATTCTCTGGGATGTATCATAGACTGTCTCCGTCATATGCAGAGATCCCCACTGGGTCTGGATCTGCCAAGATTGGGACCCTTCAGTCCCCCTGACTTCTCTCTTCCTGGTACACAACACGGGTTCCTGCCCTAGATCTTTTTCATGACCTAGGAGAAGCAGGAAGACAGGATGCCATGGCTTCTTCCAGGAGATTCTCTGCTCGGTGCCCTGGAGGGTCTTCGGAATAACTCACAAGCAGCCTGGGTCAGGAGCTAGAGAATTGCGTATTACACCAGAGCTGAGATTAGAGGCCAGGTGTGTGCTGAGCAGATCCACAGTAAGCCGGGCTCTAGAGTTGGATGTGGCCTTGGAGCTTTTGAATATAAAGGGGAAGATGGCTTCATTCTCTCCTGGGCCCATTTTTTTGCCTTTCTACCTCTAACTCCTCTGATTTGGGGTTTGAGAGTGCTCCGCTCTGTGGTAACCATGTGCCCCCAGCTCCAGGCCTTCATTTCCTAGTTTTTTTTAATAACTACATAGGACCAGGCAAATGCCCAGCCTGGTCGTTGGGAGAGAAAGGGAGCACAGCTACCCATCCTTGTTTCCTTGCCAAGAATTTACCAGCAGATGGGGTAGCACACATGGCATTGGGCAAAATGCCAGGGGAACTGCCAGCTGTGCTGGTGTTAGTGAGGGTGGAGGGGGTGGTGAAGGCTTCCAGATCTGGAAAGTTGAATGGACACTTCAGAGAATCAGCCAATGCCAGAGGAGATGGAGTCAAACCCTTTGCAGCTTCCCTGGAGAGAGGTAGGGCAGAAAGAGAGTCACAGACCTATGGATAATAGATCTAGGGCATCTCTTACATAGGGACAGAGCCATCAGGAAGTCATATTCTGTGTTGCTGCTAGTGCCCTAAGAGAGGTCAGAGACCAAAGTTTGTTATTGCCCATGGAATGTTACCTACCATCCTCCCTATGCCCCCCAGTACCACTTACGCCCAGCAGGGCAAGACCCTCTGTAAGCTTTCTGAGCCGATGATTTGCTCCAAGCTAGCAGAACAGGTCACCCTAGGAGAACATCTCCGTCCCACTGCACCACACTTAGAGTTCTCCCTCAGTCTGCTCTTTCTCCTGATTGAATATTCCTTGTAACCTCAGCTCTTCAGCTCTTACCCTGTCACAGCCCTCCTCCAACACCCCCAGCAACTTCCCATCGCCTGTGAAATAAACTTCACTTTCTGATTGTGCCCCTAAAATCTTTTCTGATAGGATCTCCTTTCCCACTTCAGCATTTTCTACTTACCCACAGGTGAGCCTTACAGCCACGTGGGTCTCTTCTTGGCTGTGTGCCTATTGGTCCCTTAGACCTGGAGACCCTGCTTCTCCGGAGTATTTCCAGTGTTGTAACATTAGTCATGTAGTTCTCAGTTGATCACAGCATCGGTCTTTGGGGTTTGAACCCCACCTCCCCCATTCTGCGTGAACCATAGGCAAGCTACTTCATGTTCCTCTGCTGCGTTAGTTTCTTCATATATAAAATGGGAATATTAGAATCTCCTCATGGGGTTTTTGTGAGGTGTAAATGAAAGAATTTTCAATCCCTCACTACAGGCTCTGGCATTTAGTAAGTACTTAATAAATGTTGGCTCTTTTATTTGCATTATCATCATTGTTATTCTAAGGCCCATCTCCAGCAGCATCTTTTCTTCTCCAGGAAGCACTCTTCTCCCTCGGTGAACTCCGGGTTCTTTCGGTCCACTTGTTTTAGGAGGGGTAGAAGGGATCACCCTCTGAAGCGTCCTAGCTACTCACTAGCCAGTTCAGTACTGCAGTTTAGTATTGCAGTCCAGAGTCTTCAAGAAGTTACAGGGACTTTTGTGGGCAGGACTTGAGCACCTGGCATCAGGGCATCTGATGTGCCTGCTCAGGAAGAAACAAGGAGCCCTTGAGGTGGGCCAGGCCTGTGGCCCAGGACTGGTCTGTAGGACTCATGCAGTCCCCACATCAGACTGTCCCAGGAGTGAGACTGGCTACTTGGTCAACAAAGATTTACTCATACTCACGTGCCTGCCAGGGGGCTGCTGTTCATAGCACTGGTGGCTTGGGCAGCTTGCCCTTGGGAAACTACGCCTCGCACAGGAGACCAGGACGTTTGCAGTTGTGTTGCTGTGGTGGAGTCCGGTGCAGGGTGCTGGAGAGCACAGGGGAACAGCCACCAGCGGTGGTGCTGGCAGGAGGGTTGGAAAAGGCTTCTGGTGAGTTGGGAGGTGGGATGGCCCAGAGGAAGCAGAAAGTGCTACAAGAAGCCAAGGGAGTGAGAAATGGTGGAGCGTGTGGAGCAGCTTTATAGTTCGGTGTGCATAGAGCATCGAGTGTGGCAGGGCGCTGAGGGATGCAGGCTGGGGCTAGACCAAGGAGCTCCTGGTCTCAGCTTACGAGGGTTTTGGGAGAGCTTTATTCTGAGGACAACATTGAAATGTTAGAAGTAGAAACGGTCAAGTTTGCAAAATTCTAGGTGCTGGGAGAATGAATGAGGGATCTGGAGGCAGAGGGGCCACTCAGGTCAGTGGAGGGATCATAGAACTCATGAGGGCCTGACTCGTGGTAGCAGTGGAGAGACTACAGATAGTGGGAGCTAGATGACAGATTGTGGGTGTTAAGGGTGACTGGGAAGCAATGGTTTGAGAATGGTTCCTACGTATCTGGTTTGGAAAAATACCAGGATGGAGGTGGAAGAACAAAGAAGATGAGTTCATTTCCAGGAAGTGGTGTTCACATATTTGGAATGGGCGGGGGGTGGGGCGGGGGCTGGGATATCTGGGAGACATTTGTATACACAGTTCTAGAAATTTAGGGGAGGTGTGGGCTGGAGGTTCAGATTAGAGATGTTAGCCTGCTGCCTGCCCAACCATGCTACCCTCTTCACAGAATCACCGAAGATTCAGCTGTGACCACGTTTGAGGCCCTGAAGGCCCGGGTCAGGGAACTTGAACGGCAGCTATCCCGTGGGGACCGTTACAAATGCCTGATCTGTATGGTGAGAGAAAAGGAAGCTGGGATGCTTTTGGTCAGGCTTCAGTGCCCTCTGGGGGTTGGAAAGGGCCTCTGCACTGTGATCTGAGCCCTTTAGAGAGTGGGCCAGCCTCAGAGTGACCCCTTCTCTGCCCACCTCCTCCCTAGGACTCCTACTCGATGCCCCTAACGTCCATCCAGTGTTGGCATGTGCACTGCGAGGAGTGCTGGCTGCGGACTCTGGTGAGGTGGCATGGGGGTTGGGGAGTGGGTGGCTACTTCCGGTGCTGCCCACATGTCCATGCTTATACTTGAGCCTGCTTGAGGGGAGGGAGGTGCAAGGAGCAGGAGAGAGCACGAGCATCAGACACAGCAGCGGGAAACCAGGATGGTCACCCTTCAGCCCCTCCCCCCGCCCCCGTCTTGCCTCCCCCACCAGGTTTATTCTCTCCCTCCATGGGTTCGCTGCCTGCTCTGCCCACCCCCAAGGCCCGCTGTATCACACATATTGGTGAGATCCCAGGTCAGGAGGAGGCTGGGTGTGGGTAAGCAGGACTAGAGCCTCAGCCCCTCCCCCTGCCATTACTAAGCTCCTTCTGCTCCTGCCCCTGTTCTTCGCTGCTCGGGAGCAGCCATTAAAATGTCGCCCGGAGACAGCAATAAAAGGCCCGGACGTGGGCTCTGTGTCCTGATCAAAGGCCGCATGTAATCTCGTTAGGGCCGAGGCAGCCACAGCTGGACCCAGTCTTGTTCTCATTACCCGGGCTCCCGCTGCGGGGCTGGCCAGGCGGTTTGATCCTGGCGTCCCCCCAACACAGGAGTATGCCTGCCTACTTGCAGAGGCCGCCCGTGCACCCCCAGCCTGAGCTGACAGGACCAAGATGTCAGCATACAACTGGTGCAGGGAGACATGGCCGCGGGCCCAGGTGCTCTTGTGAGCAAATACACAGCACAGCATGTATAACCAGAGCCCTCCCCGCTCTCCCCGCAGGGTGCCAAGAAGCTCTGCCCTCAGTGCAACACCATCACAGCGCCCGGAGACCTGCGGAGAATCTACTTGTGAGCTAGCCACTCCATCAGGCCTTGCCTGGAGCAGCCCCGCCTGCCCACTCTGTGACGTGACCCTCCCCTCCTGTACATATTTGCACACAGTTTCCCATGTACATACATGCACACACACGTGCACGTTTATGTGCACGCACACACACACACACACACACACACACACAGGACTCTCTGGAGCCAGAGTGGAGGCTGAGACCCAGGCCTTGCCTGCTGGCTCCCACCAAAACTGAGGACCACACCTGTTTGGGTTCTGTTCCCAGGGTGGGGCAAGGAGGTGGAGTTGAAGGGGAATAGTTGGGCAAGGCTCCTGAGATACAGCCCCCAGACTGACAGACGGACAGACAGACATGCAAACGCCAGACTGAAGCACATGTAATATAGACTGTGTATGTTTACAATGTTGTGTATAAATGGGACAACCCCTCAGCCCCCACTCTACCCTCACCCCTTTGGTTGTATGATTTTCTTCTTTTTTTAAGAACTCCTGGAAGCAGTGCCCCCTTCAGGGCTGGCTGGGGGCTCGGCCCATCCACCTCTCAGGGTGCCTGCCTCTCTCTCTCTCTCTCCCCCATGGTATCCCTTCCCTCTCCCACGTGCTCGGTGTTCAGTGGTGTATATTTCTTCCCCCAGACATGGGGCACATGCCCCAAGGGACACGATCCTCTCCTTAGTCTTACTTAGCTCCTGGGGCTCTTTATATGGAGTTGGGAGAGAGGGGAGCCACAGGAAATGGGAACCGAGCTGAAGAAGGGGCTGAGATCGGGGCTGGATGAGTATGCTCCTGGCTGCCCAGCCTTCTATTAAGAACCATTCCTGGGATTAGAACTGCTGTTCCCAGGGAAAGTGGTCTCCCCCGCCCCTCCCATGGGCCCCATGGTGTGATGCTGTGTCTGTATATTCTATACAAAGGTACTTGTCCTTTCCCTTTGTAAACTACATTTGACATGGATTAAACCAATATAAACACCTGCTGCCTGCGTGTATGTGTGCAGGAAGGGGTAGGTGATGGGGTGGTATGGACAGAGGCAGTACAAGGGTTAATTCCTGGCACCAGTGTGGGGAAGAGGACTTGGATGTCCCCATGAAGCAGAAGCAGTGCAGGGTTGGTCCACTGGGGGTGGGCGGCCTGAAGCACTCCGTCGGGTGGGAGTGGGGCTGGGGACCTGGACTCCTGACTATTGATGGGTAGGGGCTCCAGGTTAATTCCTTATCGATGCAGAATCGTCAGCTCATTAATCACAGAAGAGGTCAGAGCTTGGGGGTACAGAGGGGATGCAAGCTTTATCCCCCAATCTAGAGCAGAAGCAGCTATAAGCTTGGGTAAAAATAAGCCTCAAGTCCAAATACCTTTCTAGTCCCCAGAAATGAGCCAGGGATCAAAAATGGAACAACCATCTCCATCCCTGCGACTTTTTTTCTAGTGACCAACACCCCAGTATAGCTACTGACTAGATCCTCAAATAGCTACAGCAGAAACCCCAGTTATCCAAGGTGGACCCTCATGTCAGGAACTAAAGCTGGCCAGCCAGCACTGAAGATGGCACTTTATCAAATCATCATCCCCAAGGCTACCCACTGCCAGGGAGTAATCCACACCCGGGGTGCTCTGGCAGGTGCTCCAAGCTGCAGATGAGTCCTTTCCTTTCCTTTATACGTTTTCCACACACTAGGCCCATCGTCCACCTTCCCAAACTTCTCACCTTAGATACACCGATGTCTGGATGCTGGCGGTGTGTATACTACAGAATAGGACCTGTTTGGCAGCTCCTGCCTCCTGGTGCCAGAGCCCAGTGAAAGCCCTGCTCAGACCCATGCCAGCTTGATGGCATCGATATCCTAAATAGGAGAAAGAATCCTGGGGCCCAAGATTCCAGGAAACGTATGTGGCCTGCCAAAGCACAGCAGCCCCAGTAATGGCTTAAGTTTTGGAAGAGAAGTGGGTAATGCCCAGTTTTCCCATCTGGCTGGCTCCTTTCAGGTCTCAACTCTCCCCTCTCCTTGTCTTGGACTCAGTAGGTCCCTGCTGGCTGGTTACTCTCACCCTGGAAGCCATATGCTCTCAAATATGGGACACTAACCCCACATGAGGGCATGAAGCCCACCCTGCCTCAGGATCCTTGGAATCCTTAAGCTTGGTCTCATGGCTCGGGCAGCACTGCCACCTGTTGGCCATGGCTAGGAATGCAACCACAGCATAGGGATTGGAGACAGCTATCCCAGAGGTCCCACAGGGCTGACAGATGCAGATTGAGCCCAGCTCTTGAGACAAGAGTCCGTCAGCCCTGAGAATATCAAGGGTCAGCTCCCACCCAGAACTTGGCCAGCCATCTCCTTCACTGTCTGTCAAATTCTCAAAGCCCATTCCTGCCCCGCCAAGTCCCTTGAATACCACAGTAACCTCACTGAATCAACATTTATTGAGTACCTACTATGTGTCATCATTGTGCAGCAGGGACTTCTAGAACGAGAGATGATACAGAACTCTCAGGCTGAAGCCACCTCTCCTGCCTGGAGATGAAGATCCAAGTGGGTCTCTCAAGAAGATGGAGTTTGTTGTTTTAGTCAAATGACCCCTCGCCTGGTTCTCGTCTTCAGGGCTACGGACTTAGCCTGTCACAAGCCTGTATGGCGCTGCAATCTTCCTGCTCCCCACTCCGCCTGCCTGTTACACACCTTGCAGCTTGTCTGGACCAGTGGCTTCCTGGCACTGTGACGGACCCAGGCAAGCCTGCCACCTCTGCATCCTCAGCTCCCCTCGGGCTCCCTGGCCGGGAGGGCATAGTAGCCTCTCTGAGTGAACTATTAAGTGGCATCTGTGCCGATGGTGCTTCATGCTGCAGGGCTTTGCCCTTCCGGAGCCCTGGGGCAGCAATCATAGCCCCTGCCCCGGCCTGACCCTACTTTCCGCACCTCCCCACAAAGCTCACCTTCCCTTCAAGAAGGTGAAGATCAACCCTGGGGCTCATCAGCAATCCCACCCTCCCCACTTCATTAACCCTCCACAGCTTAAATGCCACAGAAATCAGCAGCCTGACCTGCACTTGTCCACACACAGCCGCTGCAATACGCCTGCAGAGGCCTGTCCAGGCACTTCCACCCACTAGGTACCTGGGATCGACAGACCGCCACAGTCCCTGGGCAAGAGGCTGCTAAAATTCAATGGCAATTCTCTACGTGTGGGACTGCAAAGTCCCAAAGGGCTGTACGGGAGATGAAGCAGAGAGGACCCCACCCATGGATATAGGTTGTGGGGAGATGTCAGGCATTTATTTCTGCAGCAGAGGTGGGGTGGGGGTGGGGGTGGGGGGTGGGGCAAGGAGCTCAGCAGTGGACACAGCTGTGCATGAAGTTGACACAGAGGCTTGTGTAGTAAGCAGGGTAGTCGCGAAGATGGCTGACGTGTGCAGATGACACAAAGTCCACAGAGCGCACCAGGACCTGGTGTGCCAGGCGTGCCTCCACCATGCGTTCCACATCCCTGGCCAGGACCACCTCGTCGGCCCTCGAGTAGAGGTAGAGCTCAGGCCAGCGAGAGGCTGCACTGAGTAGCCTATCATAGAAGTGGGTGTGGAAGAGGGCAGTGAGTGGAGCGAGCAGGACATGGAACAGGATTGCCACCAGGGCGAAGGCCACCAGGAGCAGCAGGCGCAGCACAGCAGGCCGGTGCTCCAGGATGGCCGCCAGGGCCCGCAGAGCGCCCACCACGTTGCTATCACCAGGCCCGCTGTCAAAGATGGTGCCCACCACACGCAGGTGGCAGAAGCGCTGATGGTTCTGCAGAAGCTCCAGCACGTATCGGTACAGCATGACACCGGCATTGCTGAAGACATGGAAGAGCAGGGGCTCCTTCTCAATCTCGTAATCAAAGAGTAGTTCAAGTAGCTTCTGGGCCAAAACACGAAGTGAAGGGATGCCCAGGGACTCGGAGAAGAAGACCATGTGCCATGGGGCTGTGTATCGGATCACGATGCAGCCCTGGGGAGAGGAGAGAGGCCTGGTCGGTCCTCGGGGATGGGGGAGGGGTGGGGGAATACAGCTAGGTCAGAGATGTCCAGAAGCTCCAAGTGCCAGAGGCCCATAAGCCTAGCAGTGTCCAGGCACCAGCTCACCACTCACAGACGCGGGTGCCTTCCAGAGTGGAAGGTACACTCAAGGCCCATTTATGGAATAATCACTTCATGCTGGGCCAAGGCCACTCAACCTAGCATGGTATGTGAGGTCTGGAGCTCGCTTTGGAGATATCTAAGCAGACCAGAAGAAAGTCTCACTCTGGCCCATACCCTGTCTCCCTCCCACTCTCCCCCTTGCACGCTCATCTGCTCAACTCTGACATATTTACAGCCTTGCTGCTTGGCTACACCTTGCTGCAGTGACTCAGCTCAGCACTATCCCCACCCTCCCAGGCTCAAGGAGGACACGCCCCCTCAAAGACCCAACACCGGAGATGCAACCTGCAGGCGCCAGTCTTGACCACCAGAGGCCACTCGTGAGCTGGACCCCCACATCATGTCAGTCTCTGGCCACTGCCACCTTCCTGCAGGACCTTGAGAGCAGAGTCCATACAGTTTGGCATAGGGGCCTGGCATCCAAATCTATCTGGTTCCAAGGCCTGGACCCACTCCTCCCACTCGCCCTGAAATTCCAAATACAGTAAACACTGTTCCTCAACTTCTAAAATCTGAGCCAAACTCTTCGGCTTCTGTACCCCACAATGCCTGGGTCAAGTATGCCTCAAAATCCCCAGACAGATCCTCTTCTAGGTCAGTTAGAAAAGGCAGCCTTGGAGGAAAAAAATTAAAATTAAAAAAAAATAAAAATCTTTATAATATTAAAAAAAAAAAAGAAAAGAAAAGGCAGCCAAAGCCACGTGCCTGCATCCTAATCCCCTCTCATTGTCCTGTTCCAGAGACAAAGCGCCCTTTGTCAGGGGAATCTGACTTCTTAACGCCACTTTTTTAAGTTCTTAACAGTGTGAGTGAAGAGAAGTCTGCTTCATCTTCCTGAGTCTGTGTTTCCAACTGTAAACCAGGATAACATCTATCTCACAGATGGAAGATTGAATGAAAAGATGTATCCCAAGTGCCCAAAGCAGCACGTGGCACTAAGTAACCTAATAGTAGCAGCCATCAGTGGTGGGAGGAGTACGAATGAGAACATCTCACAGCCGCACTTCTTGAATGACCTATAGCTCAACACGATAGTCCGCTGAAATCACCCTGCCATTAGCCCCCCAACACCTGCCCACTGACTCCAATCCAACATCTGCCCCAACTCCTCCTGGCATTGTTCTTACCAAGGCCCCGGCATGCTGAAGCCCCCCCTCCTGAGACTCTGCAGAGGGGGTCACCGATGCCACCTCAGGCTCTGGGAAACTTCACAAAGTGCTCTGTTCTAACTTCCCAGTGGGATGTGAAATGTCTTCCCACCAACCCGACACACAGCATTGCCCACAAATGCAAACACACTCCAACATCACAGCACCGCACACACGAAACTCCTAGAACTAAACAAAGCCCACCCGCATCACCATCCCACAGGTGCAGACACACGTGGCACCCACCACTCACTCGTGTGTACCTACCACACCGTCTGTGAGTACACAAAAAAGCAATAGCCAGCAGGACACACCCACAAGCACACACACCACCGGCAGGTACACACTTGCCTCCTGCACTCCCTTCAAGAGTATACACACACACACACACACACACACACACACACACACACACACACTCCCCCTGCCAGAAGGTTCACATGCAGAACTACCTAGTGGTACAGAAACAAACAGCAAGTCCTGGGAACACGCCATCTATGAGGACACACACGTGTGTGCCTTCTAACCGCATGTCACCTGTGAGCACACACACAGAGCTCCCCATGAGGGCCCAAGGCCCGCTCCCTGCCCTCTGTGAAGGGCGTGCACATGCCAAGCACCCTGCACCCATGGGTCTGGGCCTCACTTTGAGGTTTCCCAGGTGCCTGGTATCTCTGCTGCTACCTCCCCAGTCAGATGCTTCTAGAAGTCCCTGCACATCAGATCCCAGTCTCTCCCCATCCCTCTAGCCAAGCATTTCTCCATCTCTGTGCACATTTGGCCCAAGGACCCTGCTGAGGGTCCCTGCCTCCCTCTCCTGTATTTTCAGTTTCTTCCTCTCTCTAGATTCCTATCAAACCAACCTCATTAAAAAAAAAATCCTCTGCAGTTTCATGTGTCCCCCTTGAACTCCATCCTACCCTCTCTCCACCTTCCTAGACAGTCTTTGACACCTGCCCTCTCCACCTCGTCCCTTGCCACTGGCTCCCCTGCACTGCTCTTACCAAAGTCACTCACGCTTTCCCAAAGGGCCAGACCCCATGACAGCTTGTAGTGCCCATCGTGCTTCCCTTCCAACACCTTCAGGATCAGGCACTCCTAGATATATTGTCTGGTAGCTCCACATTAGGTATAGAGATTACTTCAAAATAAAATCTGAAAGGACACTTGGGTGGCTTGGTCAGTTGAGTGTCCAGTTCTTGTCTTGATTTCAGCTCAGGTCATGATCCCAGGGTCATAGGATCAAGCCTCACATGGGCTCCAGGTTGAGCTTGGAGCCTACATAGGATTCTCTCCTCTCTCTCTCTCTCTCTCTCTCTCTCTCCCTCTCTCTCTCTCTCTCTCTCTCTCTCTCTCTCTCTCTCTCTCCCTCTCTCTCTCTCTCTCTCTCTCTCTCTCTCTCTCTCTCTCTCCTCTCTCTCTCTCTCCTCTCTCTCTCTCTCTCTCTTTCTCTCTCTCTCTCTCTCCCTCTCTCTCTCTCTCCCCTACTCTGCCCCTTTCCCCTACTTGTGCTCTCTCTCTGAAAAAAAGTAATTAATTAAATAAAATCTTTAAAAAAATAAAAGAGCCTTAAGGAAAAAAATAACTAGCTGCCATGGGTGATCCTGGATTGGATGCTGGTTTGGGCAAATCAGCTGTTAAAGGACATTCCGGGGACGGTGACAGAGTCAGAATAGAGACTGGGAACCAGAAGAGAGAAAAACAGATTAACATGGGAAGGTGGAGATCACCATCTGAAAAAAGGCAGTATGCAAAATAGTCTAGTCAGCAGATGTGGTTTAGGTAAAGAAAAGATACACACAGAGAAAAGCTGAGAGGAGGGGCACTAGCGAGCCTACAGAGGTCATCTCTACGTGTAGGTGCAGTATTTTTCTTTTCTTTTAAATAATAAAGTATTAGGGGCGCCTGGGTGGCTCAGTCGGTTAAACATCCGACTTCAGCTCAGGTCATGATCTCACGTTCGTGGGTTCGAGCCCCGCATCGGGCTCTGTGCTGACAGCTAGCTCAGAGCCTGGAGCCTGCTTCTGGTTCTGTGTCTCCTTCTCTCTCTGCCCCTCCCCCATTCATGCTCTGTCTCTGTCTCTCAGCAATAAATAAGTGTAAAATAATAATAATAAAGTATTAGGAGTAGGGGTTTGAAAAATCTTTTTCTCCATACCCATCCTATCCTGACCCCCTTTCTTTCCCAGACGACCCCTCCACCAGCCTGCCAACTCAAGCCCACTGCCTTCCCTGGGATCTATCATCACACCTCTGCTTAAGTCCCCCCAGCACCCTCCCCAGCCTCCTCTCCTGGCACCTGCCCTTTCTTTCACTCTCCTTTCCGGCCACACTCACCCATCCCTACTCGTCCACCTGCCCTCTGCAATCTTAGTCCGCTGGAGAAGCCAGACCAACAAGCCTTGCCCAGCGAGTGGAATTCAGAAGTAGCTAAAATTACCCACAGAGCAAGGCCATTCATCAACAGCAATGCCCGAGGACCAGCCCTGTTGGTTGGAGGAGGCCTCAAGCTCAGAGCTACATTTCCCCCCAACCCTTCTCCCCATTCCAGGGCCACCACATACTTGACACACAGTGCAGACAGAGGTCAGTGGGGCAGGGCGGTACTGGCTGGCCTTTCTCCCAGGAGACTCCCATTCCTCAGCCCAGGGTTTCCAGGTGTCACCTAGGACTGTCCGCACTGGTGTCTCCTTGCTTTGGGACACCTGGGCCAAGACAGGCAGGGCCAGGCCGGAGGCCAAAGATGTGAAAGGGGCTTCCAAAATATAACCCAGCCCTCCTAAGGCTCTCTCCAATTACCGCAAGCTCTACATCCAACTCTTGGGGCAGCTTAAAAAGAAGTAAGAAGACCGTCAGCCTGAATCTCTTTTCCAGGAGTTCCTTCTACTATGGGAACGTGAAGGTCCATGGTGAACCTAAGACAGAAACTCACCTGGCAGAAAAGGAGAAATCCCTGGGAGTACATACTATGCCCAACACACTTGGCCCAGGCTTTTGTGCCCATCAGGCAACAACAGACTTGAGGTCTGGGCCACTCCACAGCTGGGAGCACATCAGGGCTGGGCTGCTGCGGGGTTTGAGGAGGAAGGAAGGGGATGCAAGTCAGGGGGCTGAAGGAGACAGACCAGGCCACAGAGCGGGCAGCATCAAGCAGGGACAATCCTGCTGAAGTCCCCATGACCCCACCATCCCCTTAAAGGCTGTTCTTCGTGCCGTTCCCAGGCCTGCCACACTGCAGCAGGGATGAGGGCAGCCGCCGCGGCTGAGTTCCCCACAGAGCGGCCACGGGGCGGGGGGGCAGCAACCCAATGCACCGGGTGTCCGCAAGCCTGCAGTACTCACCCTTTTGTGGTAGATGGCGCTGTACTTGGCAAGGTTCTTGTCGGTGCAACCACCCCAGCCCAAGAGAATCACCAAAGGCTGTCGTGTCCCCACCTCCTTTCCGCCTTGGTTGGGGCTATTCTCTGAAACACAGATGTGGTGGGACTGTCAGTACCAGAGCTGTCAGGTAGGGTGAGGGTGACTGGCCAGGCCAGAGCCAGCACCACTCTAGCTGTAGGGCAGGGAACCAACAGGTGCCAGACCTGGGGATCCTGCCAGCCCCTGTGCCTCCGGTTCCCACGGGGCTCGCTCCTCTGTCCTGCCTCAAGTGGCATTTAAGCCTCTTAGGAGGCACTACAGGGTCACTGGAAAAACCCACAAGAGGGCACCTTTCTTCAGACTCTCAAAGACATAGCCCAGGTGAGAAAAATGAGTGAGGACTTTCTCCATGCAATTTCACCTTCTAATCCAGATGTCAGCAAATTACAAGCCAAGAGCCAAATGTGACCCATCGTCTGGTTTTTATATGAACCACAAGCTAAAAATAATAATGGTGTTTATATTTTGAAATAGTTTAAAAAATAAAAAATATTTTGCAACACATGAGTTATATGAAATTCAAATTTGACTGTTCACAATGAAGCTTTACTGGAACACGGCCATACTCTCTCATTTACCTAGTGTATGTAGATGCTTTCTTGCTAAAACAGCAGAGCTGAGTAGTTGCAACAGAGACCGTGTGGGTCACAAAGGCTGAAATACTTACTGGCCCTTTACATAAAAAGTTTGCCAGCCCTGTTCTAATTTCACAAGCAGATGGAAGAAAATGATTTTTTTTTCAAGTACAATTCACACCCAATGCAGAGCTTGAACTCACAACCTCTTGAGCTCAAGACCTGAGCTGAGATCAAAAGGCGAACGTTTAACTGACGGAGCCACCCAGACGCCAAAGGAAGAAGAGGCTCTTAAAAGGAGAAATGGCTAGGACAGTGCCAACAGGGGGGTGAAGCAAACTCTGAGAGCCCATACCAATCCACCCACCCTGTCCCGCCAGGGAAAATTAATCACCAATATTTATTGAGATTTAACCCTCATAACAATACTATGAGGAATATTATTGCAGATGAGGAAACCGAGGCACAGAGTGCTTAGGTTACTGGCCTAAGGCCACACAGGAAGTACATGGCCAGGAATCTGGTCCTTGCTCCCCATCCTAACTAAGCCACCTGAGCCCTCCTGTGCCACCAGCACCATCCACGACTAGAAGCCTGTCCCGTTCGGTGATGCGCGAAGACACAAGCCAGCTGCCTCTTCTATGGCTGCTTTCGAAGAGGCCTCCCTGCAGCCTTCTTGGTCAGACCGCACCTCATTCCCCCTGCCAAGCGAGCACCCACCCAGTCAGGGGGACTTCTGTGCGGTGACTGTCCTTTACTGGTTATCTGCCCTCCCCAAAGGGCCAGGCTGTGCCCTTCCAAGTGTCAAGCCACTTGGCGATACTCAGCTGCCACCTCGAGATTTATGGATGCCAGTGGTGACCTGGCAACAGTAAATTTCAAGGCTGGTTAAGAGGATGGTAAATATAAATCACTAACCTTTGGACAAAAGGAAGACAACAATTTCCTGTGGAAATTAATGTGATTGAAAAGTTCAGTGTGCCTGCTCTCCAGCAGTGGTGACTCCGGCCTTCAGAGATTAAGTGCCCGCCCCCATGGGGATCCCAGGCTGGGTTGTAACTCAGCCCGGAGCAGGAGCTCGGGCGCTTCGGTCCCTTCTGACACCTTCCAGCACTCCCCGGCTCCCCTGGTGCTGGCCTGACCTCTGATGAGGCCTCTCCAAAAATTCTCACCACCTTTCCCAGCCTGGTGTCCCCATCTTCTGCTAGGGCAGCTCTTCGACTGACCTGGCCTTTCTGGGGGAGAGGCCATATCTGGGGAGGACTCGCTGGGGAGGACTCCCCATGAAGCTCAGGCTGCAGCAGTCTCAGGGGTAGCAATCAACAGCCACCCATTTGGACCTGCCTCTGAATCTCTGAGGCCCAGGGACTAGATGTCTGAGTCCTGCTCCACGGAGGCCCCTTACCTCTGTGCTGCTGTCTGAGCACGGGCTCCCCTCCCCCAGCCTACAGCGGTCCCCTCCTATGCCACCACCAAGACACCAGCAAAGGGTTTTGGCATTTATCTCAAATACAGAGAGGGCAGCCAAGGGATGTCACACCCCCTGGTGGCCTCCTGAAGTTAAGGCCAGCCCACACCAGTGGCACTGGTGCATTCTCAGTTGGACAAGGTTCAAACAGCCTCTCCCTGGCCTCTGACCTGCCCCTTTCCCGAAGCTGGATCTGAAACTCCATTCTGCTCCACCAGGTTTTACAGGTACCCTTGACTTCACCAACTCAAGGAGGGATGACTCTTCCCCCAGATAGGCATTTCCATGAAGAAACTCTCAGAATACGGACACCGTGAACGCACTGCCCACTCCCAACCTTTCCGTACTACTCCTAATGGGAGGCAAGCGCCCCTCCCCTCCAGCCAGGCCCTCCGCCAGTCCGCCCGCTCCTGAGCCGCCGGTGCTCTTCCTGCCTGCATGCCCTCTCCCCCGACACAATTTCTCTCTGGGGCCCTTCCTAACTGGAGTCTTCACCCTGACTTCCTCCCACCAGAGACATGTTGCCCCTTCTGATTCTATATTTCAAGTGCTACAACGCAGAGAGGTCCAAGGTGCTTTGGCCACAAGGCTGAGAGTGACGGAGACTGGGAAAGGCCTCCCAGAGGAAGACACATTTGTTGTGCCGGCCCCGAGGCCCGGTAGGAGCTGCCAGGTGGAGAGAGGGCATGAGTGAGGGCAGGAGGCTTTGGAGATGCAGTAGTTGGTCTGAGGCCCAGCAAGCAGTCCTGGGGGGCTAGAAGCCTGCGTGAGGCACAGCAATGGCTAGGAGAGCTGCCAGGAGCAGGACTGGGGCCCCGATCCTGCAAGGCCTTTCAAGCCAGGCATCCAAGTCGGGATTTTATTCTGTAGCAGTAGAAAGCAAATGATGATTCTAGAAGTGGCACGATCCAATCCGTATTAATAACGTGCACAGTCACTTAATGTCTACCTCTCCCTTTAGCCAGCAGGCTCTGTGAAGGCAGGCACTGAGTGTGTTGGGTGTCTCCCCACATCCCCCAGTGCCCAGCCCTGCGGCCGGCCCATTCAGGCACTCGGGAGACACGTGCTGGAATGAACATGTGGCTGCAAAGTGAAGGATGGATCCAAGGAGAAAGAGCTGGCATTCTTCTTGTTACCCATTGCCCTTTCCAGAGTAATAAAAGTAACTGTTATGGCTATTGTTATTTATTGCCTCATCCAGAGCACGATTCCTCCATCCTCTTAGAAAAGCCCCTGGTCCTTTTATGCTCATTCCACTGGCCTTATCACCCTCTCCCTCTGTGGCTGCCCCTCAGGGCCTCTGTGGCTGCCCCTCAGGGCCAAGACTCGGGCACGGGCTCCATCTCTCATTTATACTCCATGACTTCCCATGACCCTGCCCAGGCAATCAAGTCCACCTTGTTCCTATACCATCACAGACCTCTCGGAATTCCACATCCCCCTCCGCCTCCTACCTCCCCCTCCTTCCCATCACCAAGAAAAACAATAATGATAACAGAAAAAGCACATTGCGTGTCAAGCATTCTCTAAGCACTTTATATATCAACTCATTTAATCTTTACAACTCCCATGAACAACGTACTATTATTATTCTCATTTTTCTGACAGAAAACTAAGCCACAGAGATAATAAATGACTTGCTCAAAGTTACACAAAGCAGCAAAACTGGAATCCAAAACCCAAGTGGCGTAGAGAGCAGCTCATCACCACTATCCCAGCCAGCCCCCTGGGCAATAAAATCCAAGCCTCCAATCTGTCTGTCTGTCTGTGTTTATTTATTCATATGTTTATTTATTTTTGAGAGAGCACAAGCGGGGACGGGCAGAGAAAGGGGGACAGAAGATCCGAAGTGAGCTCTGCCCTGACAGCAGTGAGGCCGATGTGGGGCTCCAACTCACAAACCACGAGATCATGACCTGAACCGAAGTCGGATGCTCAACTGACTGAGTCACCCAGGTGCCCCCCAATCCCCTAGTCTTTACCAAATCTCTATCACCCCAGCTCCAAATGTATACACATAGCTGCCTCTGTACATCAACAGATCCAATATTACCCATTGCTGACCTCTTCTACCTGCTCCTCCTCAGGGACTGGCCACCCCAACCAAAACCCCAACAAAGGCTGCGTCATTTGGTCCTGCAACCATCCTAGGAATCAGTTACAATGTCCCCATTTTACAGATGAGAAAACTAAAACACAGAAGAGTAAGTCCCTCTCCCCAAGAACATGCAGCCAAGAAGTCCAAGAAGTAGCACAGCCAACGTCCATCTCTCTGGACCACCATGCCACCCTGGCCCTGCCTCCAGGACCTGGCACATGGCCCTCATTCTACAGCCCAGGATGTGGCTGCTCCGTGTTTATGCTTTCCTAATGGCCGCTCCAACTGCTGAGTTGGCTCACTGCTTCCAGGAAGTCTCCCTTGATGCCTTCCCCAACCCTTTTCATCCCCCACCTCGAATCACCAGACTGGCTAGATGCCTCTCCTCTGCTCTGTCACAGCACCTGCCATCACACTTACCCCACTGCATGGGCAGTGTCCATTAGGAACAGACAGGAGGCTGCTGTAACGTGCAATGCAAGAGATGGCAAAGGCCTGGGCCAGGACAGTGGAAGGCAGAGGGAAATGACAGAGACAGAAGCAATTTTGGAACGCGTATCAGAAGTCTCAAAAACATTCAATCTTTGACCTAGCAATTCCACTTCTAAGAGAGAAAAATGTTTAATCATATGAAAATACTCAATAATACATTAAGAAAATCAGAAACATTAATGTAGGAGCTAAAACTGTAAAACTTAAAAGGAAACAGAAGAGTAAATTTTTGTGGCCTTGCGCTAGGCAATGGTTTCTCGGACATGTACAAAATGACAAGGAATAAAAGAAAAAAATAGATAAGTTGGGACTTCATCCAAATTAAAAACATGTGTACCTCAAAGAACACCATCAAGGAAGTGAACATGACAAGTGATGCCTGGGCGGCCCAGGAGGTTGAGCATCTGACTCTTGATTTCAGCTCAGGTAATAACCTTACAGCTCATGAGTTCTGTGCACTGACAGCACAGAGCCTGCTTGAGATTCTCTCTCCCTCTCTCACTGCCCCACCCCTGCTCGCTCTCTCTCTCTCTCTCTCTCTCTCTCTCTCTCTCTTGCTCAAGAAATAATAAATAAACAAACATTTCTTAAGTGAAAATCATAAGCCCCAGAATAGGAGAAAATATTTGCAAATCATATATGTGATAGGGGGCTTGTATCCAGCATATACAAAAAAAACCTCTTACAACTCAACAATAAAAAGACAAACCAATTAAGACGGGCAAAGGATTTTCAGGGCGCCTGTGTGGCTCAATTGGTTAAGCAACCAACTCTTGACTTCAGCTCACAGTTGTGAGAACAAGCCCCGTTTGGCTACACCCTGGACGTGGAGCTTGCTTAAGATTCTCTCTCCCTCTCCCTCTGCCCCTGCCCCACTAGTGGGCACACGCATGTGCACACACTCTCTCAAAATAAACAATTAAATAATTTGGTATATCCATACAATGAAATATTATTTGGTCATAAAAAGCAATGAAGTACTGATACAGGCTACAAATCCTGGATGAATCTTGAAAATGCATGCTAGGGGCGCCTGGGTGGCTCAGTCAGTTGAGCATCCGGCTTCAGCTCAGGTTATGATCTCATGGTTTGTGGGTTCGAGCCCTGCGTCAGGCTCTGTGCTGACAGCTACCTCAGAGCCTGGAGCCTACTTCAGATTCTGTATCTCCCTCTCTCTCTGACCCTCCCTGGCTCACGCTGTCTCTCTCTGTCTCTCAAAATTAAATAAAAAACATTAAAAAAAAAAAAAAAGAAAATGCACGCTAAGTGAAAGAAGGCAGCCATGAAAGACTATATATTGCATGATTCCATTTATATGAAATGTCCAGCACAGGTAAATCCATAGAGAAGTAAATTAGTGGTTGCCAGGAGCTAACGGAAGGAGAGAATGGGGAGGGACTACTAATGGGCGCAGGGTTTCTTTGAGGTGATGAAAATGTTCTGGAGTTAGTGTGCTGGCTGCACAATTCTGTGAATATACTAAAAACCAATAATTGTACATCTTCAAAGGTTGAATTTTATGGTATATGAATTATATCTCAATAATGCTATTTTTTTTTTAAATTAATAGTAACAGGGATGCCTGGCTGGCTCAGTCAGTAGACCACGTGATTCTTGATCTCAAGGCTGTAAGTTTGAGCCCCACATTGGGTGTAGAGATTACTTAAAAATAAGAATTTTAAAAAATTAATAGTACACCAAGTGAAAAAGCAAGCTGAAAAGCAGCATATACAACAGAATACACACACACACATACACACACACAGGCACACGTGTATTTATGCATAGAAACAAATACAGCAAGGGGCACCTGGGTGGTTCAGTTGGTTAAGAGACCAACTTCAGCTCAGGTCATGATCTCACAGTCGTGAGTTTGAACCCCATGTCAGGCTCTGTGCTGACAGCTCAGAGCCTGGAGCCTGCTTCAGATTCTCTGTCTCCTCCTCTCTCTGTCCCTCCCCCATTCATACTCATGTGGTGCGCACCGGTGTGCGTGCACACACTCTGTCTCTCAAAAATAAATAAAGCATTAAAAATATTTTTTTAACCAAAAAGAAAAAGCACAACAAATATTAATAGCAATTACCTCTGGGATTAGAGGCAATTGTTTTTTTCCCGATATTTTTTGCCCATTTTCTAAAATCAGTACGTATCACCTTTGCAATGAGAATTAAAATGTTACTTTGGCCCAGGGCCCCCTGGGTGGCTCAGTCAGTTAAGCATCTGCCTTCAGCTCAGGTCATGATCTCAGGGTCTGTGGGTTCAAGCCCCACATCAGGCTCTGAGCTGACAACACAGAACCTGCTTTAAATTCTGTGTCTCCTCTCTCTGTCCCTTCCCCATTGTACTTGCTCGCTCAATCTCTCTCTCTCTCTCTCTCTCTCTCAAAAATAAATAAATGACCATTAAAAGATGTCACTTTAGCCCATTGGCAAGGCAGAAGTATTCTTTTCAACTCTGGCACTTCTTGAGCACCCACAAAACAATTTAATCTCACAGGCTCCCTGCCCTCTAGAACTTCTCAACAAAATAACACTGACATCAATACAGGAATTACAAATATATATTGTACAACAGTTCAAGTGATAAAACTAAAGCATAAATTAGATCGTGTATATCCCAGGGGCATGTGGAGAAGACAAAGGAAAGGCTGATAAGGCATAAGGGTCTATGACACAATATGTGCTTTTTATCTGTAAATCAGAATCAAAATGCAAAGAACCTATGTTTTCTTTTTTTAATGCAAAGAATAAAAACGTCCTCAGTTTCCTCTACTTCCCCAGAAATACTTTCTAAATTCTCACAGTTCTGATATATTTTTTAAGTAAACCACACCCCCAACATGAGACTCGAACTCATGACCCCAGATCAATAATCATATAACAGGGTGCCTGGGTGGCTCAGTCAGTTAAGCATCCAGCTCTTGATTTCACCTCAGGTCATGATCTCATAGTTCTGACAGTTCAGAGCCTGCTTGGGATTCTCTCTTACTTCCCCTGCCCCCTCCTCCACTTGCACGTGTTCTCTCTCAAAAAAAAATAAATAAAAGTTTTTAAAAAAGAGTACTTAGTATATAAAAGCATATCTGAATTCAAGAGAGAAAGACAAATCAAGAAACAAACTCTTAACTATGGAGAACAAACCAATGGTTGCCAGAGGGGAGGCGGCTGAGGGGCTGGGGCTTAAGGAGGGCACATGTCCTGATGAGCATCAGGTGTTGTATGGAATTGCTGAATCACTATATTGTGCACCCGAAACTAATAGAACACTGTAAACCAACTGGAATTAAAATTTAAAAAAATTTTAAATAAAAATAAAATAAAACCTTATCTGAGTTCAGATCTGTGGCTCTGCCTCAAATAACTGTGAAACAGACCCTGAGCAAGTTTTCTAAACTTCAATTTCCTTATCTGTGAAATGGGGCTAATAACACAAAGATTAACTATACTAATGACGAGAGAGGGCTTAGCAGGGTACCCGGCACAAAGAGTTCAATAAATCAAAGGTACTGTCCCTTCACGAGGAGCACATGCTTACTGTAGAAAAGGAGAAAATGAATATCTAATAAAATTGGGATCACAGTTTTGTAATCTGCTTTCTTCCATTTAGCAATATACTGTGAACATCTCTCCTTGTCAGTTTGTATTTTTCTACACCACCCTTTATAGTGGCTACAGAGTGACTGTAGAATATTTCATAATTTATGGTGAAAAATCTCCCATTATTGGACATGATATTTCCAATTTCTGTGGTTATAAAAAGACTTTATTGGACACCTCTTTCTTTGTGTGTGTCCCTTCCTAGAAATGGAACTGTATTCACGCAACACTTACTAATGGCAACTGAAATCTTCATGCACTAGGTTCGGAGCGGAGCTCCAGAGTTGAAAGCTGGGATAACGGGGTAAGAGACTTCAGTTCCCCCAGGTTTCTGTTCCTCATACGCAAAACGGCGTAAGAGCGCCCCCTACTTCACAAGGCGGTTGTGATTAATAAAATCACTAGCCGAGCTCCCGGTGGGACTGGCTGTGACTGGGTGGGACTGGCCGCGACTGGCGTGTGAGCAGGACATGGTCAACAGTGTAAGTGCAACAGCGACCCCGGAGGCCTCAGAGAAGGGAAGCCTGTAAATGGTCCACCGGGTCTGGAGCTCAAATCCAGAGCTTAGCACAGCACCTGGTACAGAGCAGACAAACTAGAAAGGGTTTTTATTTATGTGTGAAAGAGATTATGATTCAAAAAATATAAACATACCTTGGAAAAACTGCGGGCTCATTTCCAGACAACCCCAATAAAGCGAATATCACAATTAAGTGAGTCAAGTGAATTTTTTGGTTTCTCAGAGCATACAAAAGTTATGTTTGCACTATACTATAGTCTAGTAAGTGTGCACTAATGTCTAAAAAATATATACATAACTTAATTTAAAAATACTTTATTGCTGGGATACCTGGCTGACTCAGTTGGTAGAGGAGCAACCCTTGATCTCAGGGTCATGGGTTCAAGCCTCACATTGGGGGTAAAGATTACTTCAAAAAATAAATAAAATCTAATAAGCTATTTAAAATAAATAAATAAAATCTTTAAGAATACATTATTGCTAAAAAAAAATGCTAACCATCATCTGTAATCTGAGCTTTCAGTGAGTCATAATCTTTTCGACGGTGGAGGCTCTTGCCTCAAAGTTGATGGCTGCTGACTGGTCAGGGTGGTGGCTGCTGAAGGCGGGGGTGGCTGTGGCGATTTCCTAAAATAAGACAGCAAGGAAGTCTGCTGCATGTATTGATGCTTCCTTTCATGAAAGATTTCTCTGTAGCATGCAATGCTGTTTGATGGTATTTTACCCACAAGAGAACTTCTTTCAGAGTAGGAGTCAATCCTCTCACACTCTGCCACTGCTTTATCAACTCAGTTTGTGTGATATCCTAAATCCTTTGTTGTCATTTCAACAACCTTCACAGCATCTTCACCAGGAGGAGAGTCCATCCCAAGAAGCCATTTTGTTTGCTCTTCCAAGAAGCAACTCCTCATCTGTTCGGGTTTTGTCATTGAGATGGCAGCCATTCAGTCAGCCCTTCAGGCTCCACTTGTGATTCTAGTTCTCCGGCTCTTTCTACCCCATGTGCAGCAACTTCCTCCGCTGAAGTCTTGAACCCCTCAAATCCATGAGGATTGGAATCAACTTCTTCCAAAGTCCTGTTAATGTCACTATTTTGACCTCTTCCCAAGAATCACAAATATTCTTAATGGCATCTAGAATGGTGAATCCTTTCTAGAAGGCTTTCAATGTACTTTGCCCACATCCATCAGAGGAATCTCTATCTGTGGCAGCCATAACCTTACTAACTGTATTTCTTAAATTATGGAACTTGAAAGTTGAAATTATTCCTTGATCTATGAGCTGCAGAATAGAGGCTGTGTTATCAAGTCATGAAAACAATACTAACCTCATTGTACAACTCCCTCAGAGCTCTTGGGTAACCGGGTCCATTGTCAGTGAGCAGTAATATTTTGAAAACCTAATTTTTCTGAGCAGTAGGTCTCTACAGTGAGCTTAGACTATCAGTAAACCATGTAGAAAACAGATGTGCTGTCATCCAGGCTTTGTTGACCAATTTATAAAGCATAGGCAGAATAGATTCATCATAATTCTGAAGGGTCCTAGAATTTTTAGAACGGTAAATGAGAATTGGCTTCCCTTAAAGTCACCAGCTGCCTTCGCCTCTAGCAAAAGTCAGCCTGTCCTTGGAAGCTGTGGGGCCAGGCACTGACTTCTCCTCTGTAGCTATGAACGTCCAAAATGGCATCTTGTTTCAATATAAGACTGTTTCATCTACACTGAAAATGTGTTGTTTAGTGTAGCCGCCTCTATTAATCATCTTAGCCAAGTGTTTTGGATGCTTTGCTGTGGTTTCTACATCAGTACTTGCTCCTTCCCCTTCCACTTTGATGTTATGGAGATGGCTTCTCTCCTCAGACCTCATGAACCCGCCTCTGCTGGCTTCAAGCTTTTCTTCTGCAGCTTCCTCACCCCTCTCAGCCTTCACAGAATTGAAGAGAGTCAGGGCCTTGCTCTGGATTAGGCTGTGGCTTAAAGGAGTGTTGTGGCTGGTTTGATCTTCTATCCAGACCACTCACACTCTCTCCATATCGGCAATAAGGTTGTTTTCTTATAATTCTTGTGTTCACCAGAGGAGCGCTTTTCATTTCCTTCAGGAAGTTTCCCTTTGCATTCGCAACTTGATAGGCCAAAGGCCTATCTCAGCTTTCCACACTCCTTCCTTAATAAACACCGTCACTTCTAGCTTTTGATTTAAAGTGAGAGACTTGTGACTCTTCCTTTCACTTGACACTTAGAGGCCATGTGGGGTTATTTACTGTCCTAACTTCAATAATGTGTCTCAGGGAATAAGGAGGCCCAGGGAGAGGGAGAGAGAAGATGGAATGGTGGTCAGAGGAGCAGTTAGAACACACATAACATTCATCTTATATAGGTGAGATTTGTGGAGCCCCAAAACAATTACAGTACTAACATCAGAGATCACTGATCACAGATCACCATAAAAATAATAATGAAAATTTCTGAAATATTATGAGAACTGCCAAAAAGCAACACAGACATGAACTGAGCAAATGCTGTTGGAAAAATGGAACCCACAGACTTGCTTGATGCAAGGTTCCCACAAACCTTCAATCTGTAAAACCAAAAACTCACATCTGCAAAGGGTAATAAAGCAAAGCACAATAAAACAGGGTACGCCTGTAAATAAACTCCTGTCTTCAAAAAACAAAACCCAACATTTTTTTAAATGCCTTCAGGGGACCCACAGGTAAGGAGAGGATCGAGTCCGAACTCACTCTTCCCCTGGGCCTCTGAGGCCTCTCCGGTGTGACGGCTCAGGCCACCCCAGGCCTCCCCAGCACCCCTCTTTGCTCACCATCAGCCCTGGGAAGCTTTCAGTACAGCTTGGGCCACTATTCTCCAGAAAGCCACCTCAACCCCGGGGGCCACCATGGTGCTCAAAACCACTCCGGACTGTTTCCTGGGGGCCAGTGAAAGCTTCCTGAGGGTTAAGTGGCCAGTTTTTTGACCCACTCTTTTTTTGCTAGTGCTTAACAGAAAACCAGGTTCACAGAAAAGCCTGGGCTTACAATACACCCGTCACTTCCCCTCTCTGTGACCTCTGCAGGCCTTCCTTGTACTTTGAGAGAGCCCCTTGTCCAGACTCTGTGAACCAATTATTTCTGAAAATGTTTACTGAACACGAGAGCAATATAGTGCCATTAAGAAGGCCTGCTGGCCCGCCAGCAAGCCGGGGAGGGGCCCTGGGGTTAGGGCTTGGCTGCCCACTCTCTGGCTGGGAGGAGGGGCAGCGTAGCCTCAGTCTGGGATATCAGAGCATCTCTGGCCCACGGAGCTGCCAAGTGACTCCATTCAGCCTAGTTGGCACCTCATCCTTGCCAGGCCCTAACAACAGTGGCCAGAACCATCAAAAGCACTATGACAGGGATCCCTGCGATGAAGTCCAGAGAACAGAACCTTCCCCAAGGAAATGAGACAGGAGCAGAGTACTGGCAGGGGAAGGGGATCACTGGTCAGCGAAGACGGATGCAGGGAGAGACCAGGGCAAGGGAGCAGCTTCAGCAAAGGACCAGGCAGACTGCCCTCCTGGCACGGGCAGCCACGGACACCGGCTGGTGGGATTCCCAGCAGAGGCGTCCAGGGCCGCCCCGCCTGGGCACGGAACAGCTGCAGGTGCGCAGCTGCCTTCTAGCTGATCCGCCGGCACAGCTGCTCGCCTGTCAACCCGCCGGCACTGCAGGCGTGAAGGCGTGTCGGCCTGGAAGGAGCTTTCTGCAGACAGGAAACAGATTCAGGAAATCGAGGTGCTGTGACCTCCTTCTGAGGGGGTCCCACAATGCAGCTCAGCTCTAGGGCGTTCACTCTGAGAGGGAAAGGCATGATGAACGGAAGCCAGTCCAGAGGGGCCATCAGAAGGAGGTCCTTAGGACCACATCACAGAAGCGACAGCTGAAGGCCATGGAGGTATTTCTCTCGGAGAAGAGAGATGTGAGGAAGGAATGAGTTGATCTCATTTTTTTGTGTTTATTTTTGAGAGAGAGAGCCTGAGTGGGGGAGAGAGGGACAGAGGATTTGAAGCAGGCCCTGCACCAACAGCAGAGAGCCTGATGTAGGGCTCGAACTCATGAACCGTGAGATCATGAGCTGAGCTGAAATTGGATGTTCAACCGAATGAGCCACCTAGGCAACCCCTGAGCTGACCTCTTGAAGACAGAGGAAGAGAGATTACCTTGCTTTGTTGTGCCCACCACGACCCTCTGGCCCTGCAGTTATCACAACACTGTGAAACCGCCTGCTCATAAACCCTCACTTCTCCCCACAACCACAGCTCCCTGAATGGAGCCTGTGCATGAGTCACTTCTGAGGCACCAGTAACTAACCCGTGGCCAGGACACAACAAATGCTGAACTGAGAGCAGAAATGACAGGAAGGCCTATTGTGGCTCAAGAAAAGGAAATGCTTTTTAACAATCACAGTTACCTACAGCAGGCCATGATGTTTGGGAGGAAGCATCCTGTCGGAGAAGGTTCTTGAACCAACAGAACACCCTCGCACTCGTTATTAGGATGCAGGACGAATGGCCCCCTAGGCCCAGGCTCCTCAAGCAGTGATGGGAGCCACAAATAGAGGAAATACACCGACATGCCAGGCACACACATCTTGTAAACCCTCACAATCCCGTGATGCAGACACGAACACAACTCCCATTTTACAGTGGAGGAATCCGAAGCCCAGGAAGGTTCCGTAACTTGCCAAAGCCACAGAACCAGTAGGAGGTCGAAGTGAACTGTGAACGGAGACCAGCAGGCTGCCCACCTGGGCTGAGAGAGATCATCTGCCCTACTACGGAGGCAGCCACACTCCTTCTCATGGCTGGTGGCTCTCCAAGGGCAATATTAACTGGCCTCACCTCCCCCTGATGCCAAAACCGTTCAAAAGCATTTTTTACATCCATAAGCCCAACAGCCCTACGCCAACATACCCAGCTCTAAGGAAATACATCTGGACTAGAGCCATCTGTCCTGTAGGAGCCTAGCGGCTGCCCTCTCCTCCTAGACCCCAAACAACACAGATGCTATGGGAGGGGGCTGGGAAGGCTCTCCAAAAGGAGGCAACATCTGAGCTAAGCCTTCAATGATGAAATGGACAAGGACAAGCGAGGGGTGGTATGGGGCAGCAGAGGGGAAAGGGCATTCCAGACAGAGGAAACAGCAGAAGCAAAGGCAGAGAAGCAAGAAGTGTGTGGAGAATCACAAGCAATTTGTGTTGCCAGAACATAAAACTTAAATTGAACAGTGGAAGGGCACAGTGATCAAAGTTATAAGCAGGGGATGCTAAACTGCGAAGGACTTTGAATGCCACGTTAAGGAACCTGGACTTGATTTATCCTGTGAACAATTAGGAGCTACTGAAGCCTTTTAGGCAGACTAGTGTGAAGAGCAAACCTCTACCTTAAGAAAGATCGCTGTGGTAGCCATACAAGAGGCTGAGCTTCTGGCAGTGAGACTGGAAGGTGGAAAGGCCAAGTGGACTAATGCACGGAGACATGCTGGCCTCAGTACTTCAAGCCTCTTCTGTCAAAATTCCCAGTCGAGGCCGACTTTCCATTCTCTGGGCCCCTAACCCAACTCTCACCGCAAGGACCTAGGCCTGCTCTATAGGCTACTCATTTTGTGGAACCTCCCACACACCTCTCTTTAATGATATGACTCTAGGGAGGAGTAAAGCTAATCACTATACTTACTCCATGCCAGACACTATGCTGGGTCCTTTACGCAAACTACCTCAGTTGTGTAACCAACAGCCCTAGGAGGGAGGTTACTACCAGTAGCTTCGTTTTGCAGATGAGGAAACTGCCAAAGGTCACCCAACTACTGAAGGGAGGATCTGAACCGACTTCCACCTGACAGTAGAGACTGCGCGTTAGCCATTGTGAAGGAGAGTGGGAGAGATAAGTCTTGTGTCCCTGGCTTCTGCAAGGACCCCAGGGCGGGGGGCAGGGGGGGGGCGGACCGTGGATGGAAAATAATGGGTGGGTCCTCCGGCCACAACCACCGAACAGAGGCTGGAAGTGGGAAGCCTGACCCCAAACAAACGAATCAAGACAGCACCTGTCCTAGGCAGCCCTCAGCTGCGAGAGAACGAGGGCACGGACAGGAGATCTCCAACCGAAAAGACAGAAAAAGCCCCCAACAAAGCCCAAGCCGCAGGGAAGTGGTAAGGGCTCGGACCCGCAGACTACTCCGGGGGCGGGGCTTGTACAGGGGCGGGGCTCTGTGGGCCCGAACAAGTCTGGGACCTGCGGGACCCCGTGAGGGGGCGGACCGCGAGAGGGCGGGGCCGCGAGAGGGGCGGAGCCACAGCTGTACTTGAGACCCACAGACTCGCTCGGTTACCTCCCCACGACTGGACCCAACCCTCGTTCCATACCCTGGCTGCTGCAGGGCTGATCCGGGATCTCGATGGTGTAGTCCAGCTCACACGAGGCCATGGTGAAGGCGCCGGCCCTCAGCACTGGCCTCCGCCGGAACTCCCGGTCGCGCACCCGCGCCTCACCCCGGAGCCTCCTGGGCACCGCCCAATCACCACCCACCTCTCCCGTCGCTGCCCAATCCCTGAGCCGTGCTCTGTGACCTCCCGTCCTAGCAACCGCCGAGTCTCGGAGCCTCTCGCCGCACCCCGCTAGTCGGCCCTAGCAACCATGCCCCGCCCCGTTCTAGTCCTGCTTCGCAGACATTAGCTGGCTCTCATGATCTGGCTCCGGTATTGGTCAGCCGGGACGCCAGTCGGAAAGAGTTCCCACCCTCCGGTGTAGGTAAGAGGGTCTGCGGGAGACTTGCGGTATTCTGGAAGTGGAAGGGTCTCCCATCCCGGTCGTGTCTTGTCCTACGAGGTGGACCGCAGTGCCCTTTGACTTACATCATCTTCTACATCTACCATCCTTTACCAGACGCAGCTCGGAGGGCTGGAGGTAGAAAACGGCCTAGGACATGTCCCAGCCCATCCTCCACCCAGTGGGTTCAAGCATATTGTGGCTGGTGGAGTGAGTGGTAGGCAGGGGAGTGGTGTCTTAGGGGGAGACTCTGGAGAATGCTCTGTTCGTGGGGGGCGCAAAGGGTCTAGAGAATAGTTTCTTGCATTTATCCATGCATTTAGCAAATATTTATTTAGCACCTGTTATGTAGGTGCGCTCTAGTGAAGATTAAGTTTTTGGCCCTGACTTCCATACATCTTAAAAGGAGAGGGTGAAAAACCATGCATGAACCAACTGTAATTCTGTATGAGGGATAACTACTGCAGAAGGGAAGGTCCTTCGGATTTTAGAGGCCCAGAAAGTGTTCAAGGGGCATTTATGGCAATCGGGATGTCTCTTGAGCTGGGCCTTGAAAGATTGGTGGTGATGGGGAAGACAAAGGACTCCTTGCAGGAGCTCGGAGAGAGGAAACTGAGGGGTGAGTGACAGAAATCTTGAGTATCTTCTGGCCAGAGGAGATACTAATGTGAAAATAATCTTGGAAGAACAGTTAGGTCCCCATCCTGGAAGGTCTTTGATGCCACGCTCAGCTTTGAGCTTATAGGTAGATGGTAAACATTTCCAAGTGTGTTTTATAGCTATAAGCACAAGAGCTCAGACTTTATCCTGACAGTGGGGAGTCATTGAAGGGCTTTAAACAACAGGGAATAGTCAGATTTGCATTTTGGAAAGATCAATGCAGAGAATGGATTGGGGATTGGGAGAAGGAGGGAGGCCAGTTAAGAAGTTGTTTCCATAATGGAAAAAGATTATGGTGGCCTAAAGAATAGAGAGGTAGCATGAATGAAGAGGAGGGGATGGATTCCTTAGACACTTGTGAGATAAAAAGAACTGGATTTGGTGCTTGGTGGGGCAAGTAGGAAAGATGAAGAATGACTTCTAAATTCCTGGCTTGAGCAAACAGAAAGAAAAGATAGCAAAGTTTTTAGGAGAGGTTAAGTTTTGAGGCTGGTGAGTTTAAGTTGCCAATGGGACATCTAAGTGGAAGTGTCCAGACAGCACTGAAATAATGCCTGACTGGAGCTTTTGCAAGATAAGTCTAAACTAGAAATAGAAATGTGGTGGTCTTTGGTGCCTTATACACCTCAGCCACACCGATGGATGGATTTGTTGGGCTTTCCAGAGAGTATATATGGGAATAAGAAGAGAAGAAGGCCTACGACATAGTCCTGAGAAGCCCCCAAGTCTCAGGGTCTGCAAAGGAGGATGAACTCGCAGAGTTAATGGAGATAAAGTGTCCTGAATGGTAAAATAATCAGGCTAGAGTGTGGTGTTTCAGAAGCCAAGGCGGGGAAAGTATTAAAGGTTGATGACTAATCAAGTAAAATAAAGTCTGAAAAAATCCACTGGATTTAGAAGCTAGGAAGTCGTTGGTGGCCTTTGCAAATGCAGTTTCAATGGAAATGATAGGAACAGAGGTCAAATTACAGTGAGTTGAGAAGTGAGTGGGAAGGTGAGGCAGTGAAGGCTGTACAATGCATTTCAAGGCGTTTGGCTCTTTCTGAGAAAAAAAAGAAAAGGCAATAGCTGGAAAGAGACAAAGATTTTTATTCAGATAAGAGAAATGCTTTTGGCATGGATCCAGGAAAAGGAAAAAAAGATAAATTTACAGAGATAAGTGAGAAAGTAGCACCCCCAGAAAAGGATTAAGAGGGAATCCAAAGCGTTGGTGGAGAAATTCACTGGGAAAAGCAGAGGGATATTTGCATCGAGACAAGAAGGAAGCATGAGAGATTAGTACATTAGTAGGTTTGGTGGCAGGAAGTTGAGGAAATTCTTGTTTGGCGGTGTCTAGTTTCTTTGTAAAATGGGGACATGATATCAGCCAGTGAGAGTGAAATGGGAAATGAAGGCCTGAGAAGAGCAGAGAAAGACTGAAGTAGCCTCAGTGAGTGAAGAATGGCAGCAAGATGACTGAGGCAGCATACAGATTTCTGGGCAGTTGTGAGGCCTGAGGCCAGTGACCATTCAGCGTAGCAGGAGCGGTCTGCATGGTTGTGTGATAGGCATTTTCCCCAACAATATGCAGCTATCTAGTGGGGGGTGCAGAGAGGTCAGTCCAATCAGTCCAGGTTTGGGTTTCATCGGGTTGTGAAATGGAAGGACAAAGGACCAGGAAGTGGATGGTTCTTCAAGAGATCGAAATGATAGAGCTTAGAACCTAAACTGCATGAGAGAGTATAAAAGTGTTATGGACTGGGGCTCCCAGGGAAGTCAGAGAACCCATATCTTGGAAATAGTTGAATGAGAGAGGTGTGATCAGAAAGTGGAGTAATGAAAGTTGAGTAGGTCCAGCTGACAATAAGGTCCAGGATGCAGCCATGGGAGTGGGTGGCTGGAGTGGAATACAGAAGACAGTCAAGATATTGACATGGCCAGCTCCCCACTCCTCCCCAGATGATGGCAGGACTTAGGAGGGAAAAGGATGCTTGAGAGCTAGGTACCAAAGTCCTTGATGAATTAAGTACATTGTTCTGGAGTCTGTAGGTGATGCTATGAATATGAGGAGGGATAGTGGTCAGTACAGCAGAATAGCATGACCCTCAAAGTAGCAAGGGTTTGTACAAGGAAGAGGTGGAATAAGGAACTGGGTTGGGCTTGGGCAAGGAGACCCCAATCCCCCTGCCAATCCTGAGACTTTTGGGGTGTAAGAATATAAACAGCCTCTACCGGGGAGGGCTATGCAGGAGTGGCATGTGGGGTAGAGCCAAATTTGGGGGCAGGCTGAGGGGAGGCAGAGCCACTATGGAGAAGCTAAGAGGGATAGGATCAGGTCAGACAAGATGAAGCACAGAGCACTGCAGGGGTGAGGAGACCATGGGTAGAGGAGACCATGGGTAGAAAGATGACGGTTGGCCTGGAGAGTCAATGTTTTGTGGGAAGAGCATGAGGGCAGGTCTGTGGAGCGGAGGTGGGAAGCAGAAGTGATCTAGGAGAGGAAAAGTGAGATCTGGGTAGAGAAGAATGGTAGGTCTGACAAGAGGATGAAGGCAGAGGGTTTCATAGGAGGGAGATGGGAGAAAGGTGGTCTCTGGGGACAGGATGGAGGGAAAGGAAACTGGGGAAAAGACGGGGCACATGGAGTCTGTAGGGAAGTGATTGGTGGTCAGAGGGATCTATGAAGAAGTTATGAATGGGGAACAGAAGGAAGGGAATCTATGAGAAGAAAGTGACAAACTGTAGCACATGTGCCCTGAGAGAGAAGTAAAGGCCAGGACACCCTCTGGCTGGGCCTGAGGTCAGGAGGAGAATGTTTCTTTCTCTGACTCTCTTCTCCCTCCCTCTTTTTCTGAATGGGGTGCTGAGAGTGAGAAGTTGGGGTGGGAGCCCAAGGAGAAGGTCTCTATCCCATTCTAAAGATGGAGACTGTAAGAACAGGGGACAGTGACTGCTTTGTCTCCAGGGCCATCTGGGGACAGGGAGCCAGGCTGGCAGCCCATGCTCTAGAGGCTTCTTGCTTTTAGAAACGTATCTTTGATTTAGGGAAAGAAAGCCCTCTGAGAAATTTTATTTAGAAACAAGACCAGGTGACCTTTTGGTTTTTAATACCTCTGCTCGTTTGTCACTAAGGACTTTTGACTTAGTACAGTAGCTGGGGTTTTTGAGATTTTTGTGATCTTAGTTTCCCTGCATGAAGAACCATTTGTCTGCTATAGAAATGATTTATGGGTGAGTCCAGATTTATTAATCACCTCTGAAAACGGAGAGGAAATTAAAAACAAAGAGTCCACTCTGGGCTGAAGACAAAGTAGGTCTGTCGTCCTTGCAGAAGACTTTGCCAAGGTTAAAAGGCCACAAACAAACCAATTTGGACCATGGTTCCTAATCCGGATTTTAATTTCATGTGGTTTGATTTTTTTCAGACCATTTTCTCTCCAAGGTAAAATAATGACAATTATAATTGGCTGCCACTTACAGAGAGATTCCAATAAGCATGATGGCATACGTATATTTTTCTCTGGCAGTCCATGTGTGCTCCGGTCCTTACGATCAAGCTGGTGAGGCTGACTTTTACTGCATGCCGCATGCCATGATCAGTTGACTATAAATTAAATCCTCTTTTCCAAAAGCCATTTTCCATTAGTGCTAATTTGTTTGCTTCTCATTTCCACTGATCATTAGAGTCTCTGGTTGTGAGCACCAAATTGGAAATAATTTCTTTGACATTTCAAAAAAATCTCTCCTCTTCTTGAATGCCATTTGGCCGTGCAGCTAAAGAACATTATGGTTTGCAGGCGAACAGTTCGCTCCAATTACAATTTAACTGACCGTTCATGGCACTGAATCCCTGTCCTTAGTGTCCAGAGATGACACCGTTGCTGACATTGCTATTTCCTGTCGTAGCTGTAAAATGCCTCATAGACTTTGCACTGGCCTTCTTGGTTGGAGATTCTGCCACCCTGCACATGGCAGCCTTGGGAAGCTGGTCGTTTTATGGACCTACATATCATGGACACTCAGATATAACCATCTAAAACAGGTGCGGGCTGACTTCTTCACTCATTCACCCAGCAAGCATGGATTAAACATCTTTTTTGTGCCAGGCATTATGCCAGGCCCTGGGGACACAAAGATAGGGAGGACCAACTCCTGCCCTGGAGGAACTCGAACTCTCGTGGGATGGATGGTTAAGCAGTACGGCATCGTAGAGGAGGAGGTGGCATAGATGGGACCACAGCACCAAGCGCCCCCAGTTGTCTTGGGGAATTAGCCAAAGGGCAAAAAGGAGGCTGGTCATTCCTGAAGGAAGAGCAGCATTGAAATGCAGAGGGCCTGGAAGGGCCTGGGAAGTTGAAAGGTCAGATGATGTCAGTCCGGGGCCAAGTTCGGAGCGCCTTCTACGCCACCTGTTGTTTAGAGAATTTGGGGGTGAAGAAGGGAGGAAAGGTAGAAGCTTGAAGGAAAGATAATCAAAGAAGGAATTATTGGGGCGCTTGGGTGGTTCAGTCAGTTAAGTGTCCAGCTTTGGCTCAGGTCATGATCTCACAGTTTGTGGGTTCGAGGCCCGCGTCAGGCTCTGTGCTGACAGCTAGCTCAGAGCCCGGAGCCTGTCTTCAGATTCTGTGTCTCCCTCTGACCGTCCTCTGCTGTCTCTCTCTGTCTCTCAAAAATAAATTAAAAACATAAAAAAAAAATTTTTTAAAGAAGGCATTATTTACACCTGATTTTGGTTGGCGAAGATTGAGCAGGTGTTTAAGAGGAGTCAGAAATGGGGTGGCCTGAGTGGCTCAGTTGGTTAAGCCTCTGAATTCACCCAAAGTCATGATCTCACGGTTCATAGGTTCAAGCTCCTCGTCAGGCTCTGTGCTGACAGCTCAGAGCCTGGAACCTGCTTCGGACTTTGTGTCTCCCTCTCTCTCTGCCCCTCCCCTGCTTGTGCTCTGTCTCTCTCAATCTCTCAAAAATAAAAAAATAAAAGTAAAAAAGCCAGAAAGATGGAAAGATTGTGAAGATAGAGGGGCAGAGTCTAGCACCGATGGAAGGGCTGGGTGCTGATATAGTAGGGTTGAGAATGGAGGGGAGAGAGGGAGGTGCACCTAACAGGCCCTATTTTCTCTGCAAAGTAGGAAGCAAGGTCAGCTGGGCATCCTTGATTCCTCCCCCGCTTTTATCCTCCAGTGCCAGTCACCAGGGCCTGTCACTTCTACCTGTGTGGCATTCCTGCTCCTCTGCAGCCCTACTGTCACCAGACTCTTTTGCCAAGATTAAGGGAACAGCCTCCTAACTGGTGCCCTATTTCCAGTCTTGCCCCCTTACAGTCATCTTTCTACACTGCAGTCAAGAGATTTCTAGAACAAAATCTTTTCTTGTCACCCTTTACTTAAAACCCTTTAGTACCTTCCCATGGCCCTGGGGACCGAGCACAACCCTGTACAGCACACACAGCTCTTCATTCTCTGGCCTCTGCCTATTTTCACAGTTTTATCCCTCGCCACTTCCAACCTCATTCTGTGCCCCCAGACATTCTGAGTAGTGTCAGCAATGAAAATAGGAGCTAAGTTTTATGTTGGCCCTTTGAGGTATCATCACCTCTTCTCAGGTGAGAGAGTTGAAACCTAGAGAGAGGTTAAATACTTTGCGAAGGTCACACAGCCAGGAGGCAGGAGACCCGGGAGCTCTAGTGTCCGTGTTCCTAGCCACAGCCCAGTACTGCCGCCCACCTGGAATTCTTGAAATATGCCTTACACTCTCTCACCTCTATGCCTTTGCGTATTTTATTTCCTCTACCTGAAATACAATTTCATCACCTCTTCACCTGGCTGGCCACATATCGTAGCCTTTCGGCCTGGATGGCATCTCTTCTGGAATGCCTTTGGAAACAACACCGCCCCAACCAAGGCTGGCTTAGATGTCCCTTGCTCACATTCCCAAAGTCTCCTTGTGCTAACGCTGTCACTTAGCACACTATCGAAACTGAAGTCGCTCAGCTACAGGGCTCTGTGTCACCCCCGAACTGTGTCTTTTTCACACTTATTCCTAGAGGCCAAGCATAAGGATGGGACACATTTGTCTGCTGCCACTATTTGTTGAGTTTCATGTTTAATGAAATTGCTGACAGTGAGATTGGAGGTCAGGCAGAGAGACTCCTAATCATGTTTGAGGCGACTTACTGAGGACTTACATGCAATGTGACAGACACTGGGGAGCCAAGATGGAGCAGAGGGAGACAGCTGCCAGGGATGCAGGCAGCCCAAGAGAAGATGCCATGGTGGAGAAGCCTGAGGGAAGAGGGCCTTTTGAGCAGGAGGAATGGTCAGTGGAGTTGTTGCGGCAACAGGACAAGTGAGCAAAAGACTAAACCCCCTCACTGCAGAGCAATGAGGAGGTTAGAGACGCTGGGTGAAGTGATGGGAGCGGAGTTGGGGGGACGGGTGGCCGGGGAGGAAGAAGTCAAGCTGCAGTGGGTTGAGCAGAGAACGGTCAGTGGGGGAACAGAAAAGAGTGTGTAGAGTGTTTTTAAGAAGCTCTCCTGGGAAGTGAGAAAACCAGAGAGGGGACTGGAGGGCACGTGGGGCTGAGGTGAGCAGGTTTTGTGTTTATTTTTGTTTAATTTTGTTTTAGGCTAATCAAGATTTAAGTAAGTTAACAAGAAAAATGCCTAAATAAAGAGTGCAGTTGAGGATACAGGGGAGAAGGAGCCAGTGGGTGGAGTGAGGGCCTTAAGGCAGGACGGACAGATGGAGAGTTCTGGGAGAGGAAGAAGGAAAAGGGAAGGTCGGGCGTGGGCGCAGGTCACATGGGAAGAGTGAAGAAGACTGTGAGGAGATTCCTACACCATGACTTTTCGTTAACCCAAGAGTAGATGTCCTGAGAACAGATGGAGGGGGCGGGGGCAAGGAGCTTGCAGACCTCACAGGAGTTCACGGAGTTTAGTGTGTGGCTCATGACTGTGAATGTGGGGTTGGCTAGAGGCACAGGTCCAAGGCCATTGGAATCTAGATGATGTGGTGCCTCTCCTGCCTGCTTCAACAGATCCTGGGATTCACTCCATCAGAGCACTTTTCACTTTTTCTTTTAAAGATACGATTTTTTTTAAGTTTGTTTATTTATTTTGAGAGAGAGAGAGAGCATGAGCATGTGTATGCAAGTGCAGGGTCAGGGGCAGGCAGAGAAAGGGAAAGAGAGTCCCAAGCAGACTCCACGCTGTCAGCGCAGAGCCCAATGGGGGTGCACAATTCCATGAACCATGAGATCATGACCTGAGCCAAAAATCAAGAATCAATGCTCACAGCGCCCCAAGAACACTTTTCATTTTTCATTAAAATCACCAGATTTCATTAAAATCATTTTTCATTAAAATAAAATGTTTAATTAATTACTGTGTAGAGTTAAGGAAATTAAAGTGCTCATTATGAGCACACTGTGTCAGATTTCAATTAAAATAACACTTGTTGAGTACCCGTTATGTGGCAGGGTCAATGCCAGCCCCCCAAATTTCGAAGATGGAGCATGTTGATGTTGAAACTGCCCAGCCGCACTTGGATAAACAGGAAGACAGGTGCCCAAGCCATCGTGGGCATTAGGGAGTGGCCCATAAGTGAGCACCGAAGCATAGCAGAGGGGGAAGGACAGGAGGCTGGACCTCAGAGGAAAAGAAGTAATTTTTTAAGTTTATTTTTATTTTTTTAACTGCTCACTTTTTTAAAGTTTATTTATTTTGAGACAGAGAGAGAGCGAGAGAGCACATGAGCAGGGCTGGGACAGAGAGAGAGGGAGAGAGAGTCCCAAGCAGGCTCTGTGCTGTCAGCGCAGAGCCCAGTGTGAAGCTCAGTCTCACAAACTGTGAGGTCATGGCCTGAGCCAAGGTTAAGAGCCGGATGCTGGGTGACTCAGTCGGTTAAGCATCTGACTTTAGCTCACGCCATTATCTCTTGGCTCACAAGTTTGAGCCCCACGTCGGGCTCTGTGCTGACAGTTCAGAGCCTGGAGCCTGCTCTGGATTCTGTCTCCCTCTCTCTCCCTGCCCCCACTCCCTGCTCATGCTCGCTCGCTCGCTCTCTCTCTCTCTCAAAAATAAATAAACATTAAAAAAAAAGGAGTGGGATGCTTAACTGAGCCACCCAGGTGCCCCTTTTTATTTTATTTGAGAGAGAGCATACACGAGCAAGGGAGAGGGACAGAGAGAGAGAATCTCAAGCATGCCCCACACCCAGCACAGAGCCTGACACGGGGCTCGATCCCACACCCCTGGGATCATGACTCAAACCAGTGCTCAACTAGCTGAGCCACCCAGGCTCAACCATTCAAAAAGAAATTATTTCGTATGGGGAATTTAGAGAAGGGTTTGAAGCGTGGGTAAGAGGGCAGCCTTCTCCCCATTCCCACTGGAAGCAGTGACTTGGGGCAGGGGCAGAGGGAGGTCAGATTTCAGTTGTGGCAGAATTTACAAGTCTTTTGAGGTGAGGTGTTTGAAACTTCACCTGGAGAGTAATGAAGAACAACTGAAGAGTTTGTAGCAGGGAAATCTGTCAGATTTGCAGGGTTTTTTTAATGTCCAATGACTGTGAAGATTAAGATAGGATAAATCTGGGGTGCCTGAGTGGCTCAGTTAAACGTCCGGCTTCAGCTCAGGTCATGATCTCACAGTTCGTGGGTTCGAGCCCCGCATCAGGCTCTGTGCTGATAGCTCAGAGCCTGGAGCCTGCTTCAGATCCTGTGCCTCCCTCTCTCTCTGACCCTCCACTGCTCACACTATCTCTGTCTCTCAAAAATAAATTTTAAAAATTAATAAAAAATTTAAAAAACAAAGGATACACCTGAAGATTGGGTAGAGGCCATGGCAGCAGTCCACCTGAGGGATGACGGGGTCAATGGAAGTATTGGCAGTCGAGACGAAGATAAACAAACTAATGGAGATTTAGGAGGGCCACCTGGCAGAACTTGGCAGCAGCTCAGACATGGAAGGTAAGGGAGAGGAGTGTGTCAAAGATAGCTGTTGAGGGGCGCCTGGGTGGCTCAGTCTGCTAAGGTTAAGCATCCTACTCTTGATTTCGGCCTATGGCATGATTCTCTTGGTTCGTGAGTTCAAACCCTGCATTGGGCTCTACACAGACAGCATGGAGCCTGCATGAGATCCTCTCTCTCCCTATCTCTCTGCCCCTTCCCACTTGCTCACTCTCTCAAAAATAAAAATAACATTCAAAAAATATATATCTCTTGGGTGCCAAGGAAAGTGGTGAGCCAGTTACTGAAGCAGGACAACACAGGGGAAGGAGCAGGTGTGAGGGCTTGGCGAGCGACTCACCTGGGGACTTAGGATTTGAAGAGTGTGTGAGACACACTGAGGAGGACGTCCACGGTCATGTAGACACAGGCTCAGGCAGGAGGCCCGGCTGACAGTAGGGCTTGGGAGACCTGAAACCTGCAGATGTAATACGAAGTACGGGAGGCAGAGGAGGCCGCCGGGAGATCACAAAGCACGAGAAGACAACCGGGAGCGGAGCAGAGCGGCCCAGGAGCCCGATGAGGATCCAGTGGGAGGTAGGACCAGGGAGAGTGAGGGCAGGAAAGAAGTGTTGAAAAGGGAGTCACCCACAGTCCATCAGACATCAGGCAAGATGGGACTGCAAGTTAGCCACCGAATTCGACAACCAGAGGTTATTGGGACATTTTGGAACACGAGGGAGAGCCTAATCAGTCAGTGCCTTTGGTTTAAGCGAGAGAAGGTAGACTCCGGAGTCACACACAAACCTGAGTGCAGTTTCCATTTCCACCCTGTTTAGCTGTGAGGCTTTCAGTAAATGAGCAAACCTTTCTAAGCCTTAGTCTTTGTCATCCAAAAACTGGAGATAATAATAAATACAGCCTCAGGATCTTAAGAGGATTAAAACAATGTCCATAAAATACGTGTGACCGGCTCTTATACACACGAAACAACATGAATTTCTTCTCTCCACCATCATTCCATCTCTTCTCCCTTCACCACGAAAGACACATGATGTTTCCCCTTATATTTGATAGTCAAGAAGCTCCAATACAGAATTTATCCCAGCAGCTCTCTCCTCAAAGTGTCACATTTCTCTCCTTTGCCCACTGTTTTCTTCTTTTTAAAATTGTACTTACTGGTTATTTGGTTTCTGTTTGTTTTGTAATCCTCATCAAGGCCTATTTCGAAGACAAGCTGAGTCAAAAATAATCAAGTGGCTGGAGGCTCTTGATTCAACATGACTGCCATCCTCTCCTCCCCTACCTCTCCACACCTCCCTAACGTAACACTACAGAAATACAGCGGATGAAAGCTTGACAAATATCTGGAAGGTAGAAAGCACAGGGGTGGGGGGCACCTGGGTAGCTCAGTCGGTTAAGCGTCCGGCTTCATCTCAGGTCATGATCTCACAGTTCATGAGTTCGAGCCCCGTGTTGGGCTTTGTGCTGACAGCTCAGAGCCTGGAGCCTGCTTCAGATTCTGTGTCTCCTTCTCTATCTCTGACCCTCCTCTGCTCACACTGTCACTCTCTGTCTCTCAAAAATAAAAAAAAATAAAAAAGGAAGAAAGGAAAGAAAGAAAGAAGAAAGAAAGAAAGAAAGAAAGAAAGAAAGAAAGAAAGAAAGAAAGAAAGAAAGAAAGAAAGAAAGAAAAAGAAAGAAAGAAAAGAAATCAGGTAGGGGGACGTTACCTGGCTTGAAACATCCTAAGAAATCACAAACTAGTGCCAGCAAGGGGAGATTACTGGCAAGAAGCCAGTCAATTCACCTAGTTTTACCTCCAAAAAGCTTAGTGCCTTGGAGGCACAAATCAGCTCAGGTTAGACATGAGGTTTGGGGGAACTGGCTGAAATCTGCATGCAGAGCACTCTGCCCCCTCCCCAGAGCCCCTTTCTCAAAACCCGCTTGGCCACTCTAAACCCTCTTGCTGCATAAGGAAGAAAGAAACTGAGCCCCGGAGGCCTCCATACTCAAGAGACCTCAGGCATAGTTTGAAGGGCAGGGATGAGATATGGGGTGGAAAACTGAGTGATGGAGGGAAAGCCTCACACTGCATTGGGACAGCCCGAGTCCCTCACCGGACCCCAGACATCTAGCGCCCTCCACCCTCTCACCACCACCCCGGAAAGTAGAAAAGTCCTGGAGACCACCAGGAGGGGTAAAAAAACCCTCCACTGGCACATGTGGTCTTCAGTGAAAACACCAGTTATTGCCTGATAAAGAAATTTCCCACACCCGAAGGAACATAGCACCTGATCAAAAGAGCCCACCAAGGGCCTAGAACACTAAGTGGGAAAGACCTGCACCAGGCACATCGTCATACAGTTTTAGAAAAGTGTTTAAAAGCATCAAGAATGAAAAAGCAAGCCACAGGCAATGGCACATAAATCAGAATGACATCAGACTTTTCTCAACAGCAACAAAGGAGGCTCAATCTGAGAGAAGTTTATTTCTAACATGGACTTATATACCCAACCAATCTAACACAGGGTCAATATACTCTCAGACTTTCAGGGACACACACACAAAGTGATTTTCATTTCTTAGGAGACTATTGAAGAATATGCTTTGACAAAACAAGAGCAAACCACAAAGGAGAAAGAGGCAGATCCAGGAAACAGAATAGTCAACAGAGAAAACTGGCATAAAGGAAATCCGAGGACAGCATTGGTGCGCCAGGCTTAGCAAGCAGCCAGTTCAAACTGAAGCAGAAAGACAGAGGTCTGTGGAAAAGAAGTTGCCAGAGAATGGACGCCTAGGTGGCTCAGTCAGTTGAGCGTCCGACTTCAGTTCAGGTCATGAGTTTGAGCCCCACAGTGCAGAGCCTGCTTTTCTGTCCCCTTCTCTCTGCCCCTTCCCCACTTGTGCTCTCTCTCCCTCTCTCTCTCTCTCTCTCTCTCTCTCTCTCTCTCTCTCTCTCTCTTTTTTCTCTCTCTCTCAAAAATAAACATTTTGTAAAAAGTTACCAAGGAAAAGATGGAACTGATCCGTTAGGGATTGAACATCTGGAAAAATTGCCATGTGTTTGGAACACATGGTACTCAGAAATCTAAACAATTAAAAAAAAAAACAATGGTTAATTCCAGGTAAAACCAATGTGTAAGGGAAAGAAAATATAATCGTAGTTTACAGCTTGAGTGGACAGTGTTTATTTACCTCATCAATAATGTAAACACTATTGATTTAACTATAAATTGTGGAAAACTATTTTGTGAGGATAAGGGGAGAAGAAAAACATGGAAGTTAGCATGGCACAAGAAAGCTTATTCCTTAGCTGTCAGAGTAAGAAATAAATACTGCCTAAAATGGATAAATTAAGTGAGGGTGATGACGGAGTTCGCTGGGGCTCCCACCACAAAACACAAGAGGCCGGGGCCTTAAACAGTGGGTACTGATTCCCTCACAGTCTGGAGGTTCTGCTCAAGGTGTCCGAGATCAAGGGGCTGCCGGACTGGTTTCTCGTGAGGCCTTGGCTCCCAGTCTGACTGCAAACCTCATGTTCTTTCACTGTCACAAGATCTGGGGCTCCTCGGGGGCCCTGCCGGGGCCATGTTCATCCCCCCATCTCCCTCAGCACCTCACTCAGCGCCACGGGATGGGCCCGCCCCACATACTCACTGATAGAGCTGTGTCGCTGTGACCTTCAAAGCTGCCATTTGTTGGTTTTCCTTTCCTGTTAAGAAAAGAGTGAGAGAGAGAAGGTCCAAGGAAACCTCAGGAGCCAAAGTGGGAAGAGCCCAGCTGGAAGCGTCCCATCCTCCCTGGCCTAGAATTGCTGGGTGCATCTCTGATGGCACTTTAAGTTTGAATCCTAGAGAGAGTCCACCCACGGTAGCAGGGGGCAGCAGAGTGGGCACAGGGTGCTTTCCTGCCTCTTAAACCTAATGGTGGTGTTTCAACTCCTCTTTCCTCGGGTCCAGAACAGACATTCATCCCCATTTTCTTGAGGCCCGTTGGGCTGTTGAAGGTGGCCATGGCCTCTGAAAGTTATTCCCAAACTTAGGGCTATAATGTCATTCACAGTGATTGATTCCTGATCCTACGAGGGGTTTTGGTCATTTTTGCGTTTAGGTTGATCCACAGTTACTCACCTGGCTGTGAAGGCTGACAGGATTTCGTGGTTGTCTCCATCCCCGAGTCTGCGTGGACGCCCTTCCTGGAGTGCGAGTCCAGTGTCCTCTGGGGAGTCGTGGAGGTTGGTGTGTGTGTATGTATGTCTCAGTGTGCCTCAGATTATTGCTTCCTAATAAAATTCTGATAGCTGGGCCCCATCAATATCTCAAATACATGTGAGGAAACGTTAATTTAGAATCAATTTTAGGATGTTTCAGACTGTAAAGTCCTTTTAACTAGATCTCTGGCGAAGATGTAGAAGCACTTTATGGGACTGTAAATTTCATGGTGAACAGTCTTCGTGAAATTCACATCTCCCTACACACAAGCTGTTCTCTCCATATCAGTCGTGGCCCCTGCAAGTAATGTTTCACAAATATTCTGTAAATCACAGAAAACCCCATGATAATGTGAAATATGACTTTCACTTGTCTGTTAGGCAAAAGAATCACACAAGCCTCTCTCCCATCAGCACTAACATTTGTTATGGATAATAACACTTTCAATCATAACTATTTTTGGAAAACGGGTTGATTTTAAACCTTCCCTCCCCCACTGAAAACACTCTCCCAAGGACACAGACTCCTACAAACCACAGCCCATTAACCCAACTATGGAATGGGAACTTTTTATTCTCACTAACTTTTTTTAAAGTTGTTTTTAAAAGAGTTAGTATAAAAGCCCAAGGCACAAGGTTAAGAACCATTTTCTTTGGCCAGTTGGTATGAGACGGGCCAGGTCTTTAAAGACCCCAAATCTCTGACCCTGTGTGAAATGAGAGGTGAAGGAGACCCAGGTTTTTAGCAAGCACCCTTATCTCAGCAGGCATTGGCAGAGGATCCAAGGAGCTAAAATCTTAGCTCTTCAATGTGAAGCAGGTGTTTGCACCTTGATATTCTTCATGCCATTGTAACACAGCTAGATCCTGCCTGTTCAAGTAGGAGGTGATCTATTCTAGAGATGTGTTTTGAATGTTTCAACATCCGAAGATGATACTTTGAGAAACATCAGCCTGCCTCCAGCTGACTGCTGGGAAAGCAAAGCCCATAGTGTAGCCCAGGGGACTTGCACGGCTCTGTTTTGGAAACCTGTCCGTTTTCCTTCCCTCTGTAGCCAGCTTCAGGACTGACCATGACTTCTGTAAAGGAGCAGGCAGCCATCAGCCGGCTCTTGAGTTTTTTACAGGAGTGGGACAACGCTGGCAAAGTTGCAAGGAGTCACATCCTCAACACTTTCATCGAGACCAACCAAGGCAAGACCGCCCCTGAACTGGAGCAGGAGTTTTCCCAGGGAGCCAGCTTGTTCCTGGTACGCCTGACCTCCTGGCTGAGACTCACGTATCCTTTGCTGAACAGAAATAAATTGGGCAATCTTCAAAGGAGAAAAGGAATGAAGATTATTGAGGGAGCTCTTCTCTTGAGTCTAAGATTTTAGATCAGGACATCTGGTGATCAAAGTAGTGTTCCCAAAGTCAAGAACTCTCTCCCTTCCTGTCTTCCCTACCTATAAATATATCCTCAGTCTCACCCCTAACCTCTTCCGCTCCCGTCAGATTTGCCACGGGCATACCTTCTCTCTGATGTGGCCCTCTCTGTCCTCAGGAACCTTATTCTTTCGCTCTGGTGGCCTTCACTTTTGCCTCCCTACCAGCTTTTTCATCAGCATTTACATATGCTCAAATCCTTTCCACCTTAAAACATTAAATTAAATCCCCATCTCAAACCAGTATTCTACCCAGTTCCTGCCCTTCATGGTGGAGCTTCTTGAAAAGGTTATTGACTTTCCCTGTCTACACTTCTTCACCTCCCTTTTCTCCCCCGCCCACCACAGTCTGACTTCTGTCCCCTTCACTGAGGCAGGTCTTGGCCAAGGTCACCAATGTTGTTCTAATTACAAAACCCAGTGACTACATCCTCGGTCATTATACACGACCTCTCAGTGGCATTTGTCAATCAACCATTACCACTTCTGAAAACACGCTTCTCTGAAACTAATATAATGTTATATGTCCATTATACTTCAATAAGAAAAACAAAGGGAAAAAAGAAGGAAGAAAGGAAGGAAAGAAGGAAGGAAGGAAGAGAAAGAAAGAGAAAACATATAGATCATCACAAAAACAAACAAAAAACCACATACTCTTTCCTTGGTTTCCATGATGCCAATTCTGTTGGTTTTCTCCTTTGTTTCTCTCTGTTCCAAATTTTCTTCAGCCATCCCTGAAATGTGGATGTTTCTTGGGACTCCATCCACATCCCTCTTCTCTGCTCACTTGTAGATTCTCTCTGAGTGTCCTAACCCATCGTTGTGATGTCAACCCCACTATTTCTCAGTTGTGTACCCCAGCCCACATTTCTCTCTGGATTATGAGTTCCATACCTATTAATCCAACTTCTATTCCATCTCTACTTCTATTCCACAGAATGACTCTCATGTATATGGCTTGGGAAACTGGGTGAATGGGGTGCCATCACGTGGGAAGAGAATCCGTGAAAACAAGGGAGTTGGAGTAGATGAATCGGCTTTGGGATATGTTGTGTTTGAGGCACCTTGCTCAGGAGCCCCAGAGACAGATCGGGGTTGAAGACAGATTTGACAATTTGAGTTAGGCGTGTGCTTGTGGATATTCCTACTGGGTGCCCACAGCATTCCATGGATCATCTCAGATCCTTTTATTATATATTTTTCTCCTTGCCTGAACTCTCCTCTCTTCTCTAAACCTTCTCTTAATTTGACTAATTCCTACTCCACTATTCAGATCTCAATCTAAAAACCCCTTCCGCAGAAAGCTCTTTTCTGAGCCCCAGACTAGCCTAGGCACATACCTAGCCTGTTACACATGTAGCTCCTGGCACTCCCTCTGTCTTCATTGCATAACGTTGTATTGTTCAAACCTGCTCAGGATCTCTCTTCTCTACTGGACTGTAGGCTCTGTGAGGGCAAGAACCACATCTGTTCTCCTCATCTCTACAACCCTAACACCCAGGACCATGCCTGGCACATAAGGGGTACTTACTACATGTTTATTGAATAAAGGAATGAGTGAACCAGAGTCTGCAGCTGGGCAGAACTACGGGCTTAAGTAAACACAGCTCTCTTCTTCTTACAGTTAAGTCATTGACAAAATTGCTAATCAGACTCAGGCCTAGAACAGGGCAAGGGGAATACCACTGAATATGTCTCAAGGTTGACCCCAGTGTCCTCAGACATCAGTGTGCATAAAAGAGGTTCAAGATACAGATTACCAATCTGCATCCCCACCCCCACCCCGCCGTTCTGACTTAGTGGATTGAGGGAGACTTCCTGGCCTCTTTGTTTCTCATAAGCCCCCTTCAGTGACTCTGATGTCTGTGATCCGAAGATGATATTTTGAGAAACATCAGCATCTATAATCTGGCTTTGACCTTACAACCTGTGACACTGACCTCACCAAGGTTACCTGCAACCCCTTTGTCACCGGGTCTAGACTACCTTTTTCCCTCCTCATCTCACTCGGCAGCACTTTCCACCTGGCAGGAGGAGGAGAGGGAGTTGGGGTTGTACAAGCACAGGGTCGGGTCCCACTTCATTTAAAACTTTAATATCTTATTCCTCATGGATTTTTTAATTAATTTTTGTTTTTTAAGTAGCACATTGGAATATTATTTGATTACTGAGTAGTTTGATGTCCCCTGAAATTTTACAATCAAAGCAAGTGCCTCACTCACTGCACCCTAGCCCCCCTCCAGCTGGACCACTGCCCCCTTCCTGTGCTCGCCTCTCCTCCACCTTCTTCCATGGTAGTTTCTTAGTCTTGTTACAGGATCTTTCCTACACCCACCCCTTAAGTGGTAGTGTTCTTTTCTTCCTCAGTCACTGCCCTGATTACCCCAGGCATGGTATGATCCTTCCCCGTATCCCAAGTGCCAGTCAGAATGCCTAACATTCACTAGATGCTCACTCAGCACTTAGTGAATGATTCAAAGAACCGTGCTTTTAATATACAGTTGTATGTTCAGTGTCTACACCTGAAATTATTCATAATTTCCTAACGTGCGATGACCTTGTCATACAACAGAGAAAATAGACCAGCCAAAGTGATGCCATGTTTTAAATTTTTTTTTTAATGTTTATTTGTTTTTGAGAGAGAGAGACAGAGCGCGAGTGGAGGAGGGACAGAGAAAGAGGGAAACATAGAATCCGGAACAGGCTCCAGACTCAGCTGGCAGCACAGAGCCTGACACAACACTTGAACTCAGGAACCTTGAGATCATGACCTGAGCCAAAGTCCGATGCCTAACCTCCTGAGCCACCCAAGTGCCCCAGTGATGTGTGTTTAATCAGTAACCTCACTCCTCCTCCCCAGCCCTCTAGTCATGGTGGATTTTGAAGGAAAACAAATCAACAGAGCATAATTGTTTTGCAAAATCAACTCTTGCCTAATCTCACAGAAGCCTCAAACCCCCTTTTTAACCGTGAACTTCTAGAATAGGTCAGTAAAACTAAGGATTCATACTGAGTGATTCAGTTGGTTCAGCGTCTTAGCTCAGGTCATGATCTCATGGTCCATGGGTTTGAGCCCTGTGTCGAGCTCAGTACTGATGGCTCAGAGCCTGGAGCCTGCTTTGGATTTTGTGTCTCCCTCTCTCTCTGCCTCTCTCCTGCTTTCCCACCGCCCCCCCCTCTCAAAAATAAGTAAACATTAAAAAATTTTTTAAACTAAGGATTTATATATTATAATGACAAAATTATTAGTTACCATTTATTGAGTCTTTTCATGCTGTAGGCACTGAGCTATGTGATATACAAATATTATCAACCTTTAAGCCCAACACCAAGCCTAATAGGTGATTGGCAGTATTTGAAAAGGTTGAGTAATTTACTAGTAAAGAGCAGAGATAAGGTTTGCAAAGGGTCTGTCTGGACCAAAGCCCATGTTCCATCCACTCTGCTTCACTGGCTCCTCCCCAGCAACAGGGCAAAACTATCCAAGGAGATAATCCACAAATCGCCCCACTCCCTTCATCTGTCTCCAGGCAGCGGGGCCTGCCAGGAAAAACTCAGACGCTGAGTTAGACTCCTAGGTTCAAATCCCAGTTCCATCAGTTACCTTTGGGACTTGGAGGGGTCATTAACCTGACTGAGATTGCATCCTCATGAAGTAGACAGACATGTCAATAGCAGCCCCTGCGAGTGTGGTGAGGATTCAGTGTGACAATGCAAGCAAAGTAGCACAGTGCCTGGCCCACAATGAATACTTAATACTGGTTCGCACCTGCTGATATCGTGACAAACTTCTGGAACTAATTGCTGGGAATAATGGACCAGAAATATGTATAATGAGTGACTGTGAAAGCACGACTAGCCTGGGGCAGAGGAAAAAGAGGTGACAAAAGTTGGTAAGCCTAGCTGGTAACTGAGGAGAAGAGGGAGAAGGCAATGAGGTAGGAACAGGGGAAGGGGGAGTGCAGGGGGAGGGAGCTGGGCTCATGGGGAGCTGGGTGGAAGACAATGGAGGAATAGACACTATCCTGTGGGCTGATATCCTGGCCCCCAGCCGTAGCGGCAACAGGCAGGGGAGCCTGGCTCCCGAGCAAACCCTGTTTTTGCAGCAAAGAGCCTTTCCTAATGAGCCAATCTGTCTCCACTTCTATTGGCATCCTGGGAACCAGGGTGCAGCAGAGATAATTTGCTTCACGCGCCCTCCTCCCCCCCAACAAAGCACCATTACCTCCAACCCATTACATTAGCCTTTATCAGTCTTGGAAGCTCTCAGTCATCCTCCATGAGCTGCAATAATTTCAGCTAATTTCTTAAGTGTTCTAAGAGCCTGTGATGTGTTATGAGCCTAGTAATTGTTGACTGGTTCCTTTTCTGTTGTGGCTTGATTTCATACCTTGTATCTGAGCTGATGCGTGCTCTGGGTGCTTTATTACAATGAAGCTTTTTGCAAGGCTCACATTAAAAAATAACATTAAATACTGAGGTTGTTTTAAATCAGAGTTTAATTTTTCTACTATCTCCCGTTGTTCTTATTAGGAAGACACGCAATTCTTCATAAAGATAGTGACCTCCAGTGTAAAGCTTTGAGCAAGTACAAAATTGAGAATTAATGATGAAGCTGATTATTTTTAGAGAAGTCTAAAAATGAGGCACAAAGTAATGAACTGTGCTGAGACCCAAGGGTGCAATGGTCATGGTATAGAGAGGCTCGGAAAATTGACTATGCTTTCTCCACGCACCTTATATTCATCAGAGCCTCCTTGCTGTCTTGGGGGCCTGTCAGAGTGAAGGTTGCTGAACCACCGCAGTAAAGCTTCCTGGGGGACTGTGAACATGCCTACCAGCATCCCCCCACCCTGTGTTTGTTTCCACTTCCCCTTCACCCTAAGGGCCCTTCTCAGATAAAGAACACAATTCAACTGTCAGTCATCCTGGGCCATAGATGTAGGCCCAAGAATGGGCCATCATCATCATAGATGATGACTAGGAGTCAGACAAAGGACCTGGTTCCTGTGTGGAGAACCACCCTGGAATTCACTCTTTAACTTGTCATACAGCTATATGACTGGTTGGTGTTTAGATAAGCTTCTAAAGTCAATTGGCATCTTCTTGTCAGCTGTAAGCAGGTGAGTTCTATTCCAGAGAGGTTCTGGGGTCTCAGTTGCCTGTTGGGCTCATGGTGCCCTTGGCATTCACACCATGTGGGACCACCTGGGTAGAAACCCAGATTTACGGCCTGACTAGATCCAGGGTCTCAAAAAATGTCATCAGTACTTGGTCCCTCCCTCTCCTTTTCTCTATTTCTTAGCTCTGTTCTGAGAGTATGGCTCTCGGGAGCTCCAGCCATGCATCCTTCCAGCTCAGCCCACCCAAAAGGGAGCATATCTTTCCCAGGGATTCCTAAGAAAGTCCCTGGTTTTGAACCCGATTGAACCAACTGAGGTCACATGGCTGGTCCCAACCAATTACTGCAGTCAGAATGACGGCGTGCCCTGTCACCTGCTCATCCTGCCAAAACCACATGGCCTTTGAGTGGCAGAGGCGTGATTCCCCAAGGGTCAGTTGAGGTGCCTTTTCAAGAAGAGAAACAGGTGCTGAAAAACCACACACAAGAAATGTCCGTTATATTTAACTTTTGCGTTTACTGCTAGAAGGAAGAACTTCCAAGTTATTGGGTCACTTTGCACCTGAACACTTCCAAATCGGAGGGCAAAGTATGTGAAGAAAGGCCCTTGAGATCCCTTAGAGAAGTGAGTGTCAAGGAACCTGACAGTCGTCTTACTACTCCTCTTGTACTCTTCTGGACAGTAATCGGTACCTTATAGAATTTCTCGAGGTTGGAGGCATCCTAACACTCTTGGAAATACTTGGGCTGGAGAAGATCAAGGAGGAGGACAAGAAGGAATCCATCAGGCTACTTCAGGTCATTGCGAACTCTGGCAGGAAGTACAAGGAGCTCATTTGTGAAAGCTACGGTAGGTACTGTGTATGACAGGGTGGGTGGTGATTCCATGTCTCCCTGGGGCCAGGGTGAAAACGTGTCCACGCCCGGCACTGCTCTAGAAAAACGCGTCATGGAACTGGTTGCACAGAAGCAGTTTGTACGGTGGAGCCAATTAGCCCCTGTCCACATCACTGCCAGAAGAGTCAGCTTTATGATTTCCTTGATTTGTCATTTGCTCAGATCTTCCCATGGTGGTTTTGGAAATAGTTCTCCATTTTAAATATATCCTCTTTCATGCATCCATTCAGCAAAGATTTATTGAGCCATTGCCTAAAATCCTTTGTGAAATTAAGTGAGTTATGAATGTTCCATCAAGTGCCCTGATCAAGGTAGATAAAGAAGATGACATCCCCTGATGCGTCCGCATTTCAAAGTACTTCCCTCGCTGTGCTTTTCATCATGGTTCTCCTCTATGTCTCCCCACGGCCTCTCTGAGCCTCAGTGTATTTATCCGTAAAATGGGACTAACACCTCCCTCTCAGTAAGTGATTAAATGAGGCAGCATGTGTCAGAACATTTAGTGAACTGCTGAACACTGCACACGTGTTCATCATCACATGGCAATCCCAAACACGTGTTTAGTTGTGCATTTCGCAGAGCCACTTTAAACTTTCAAACAGATTTTGACAAGCTGACGTGCCCTAGGTTGAAACTAAATCCTCTGGCCACGGACGGCAGGCAAGACGGTGAGGCAGTGCAAGAACTAAGCCTTGATTTTCACTTCACTCAAATGGGCTTGGGTAACACATCTCAGTCCTCACCCCGTATTATGTAATCTCAAGTGAGGCTCTTTCTCATAAATCCCTTCCAATTAGGCATTTCCTCTCTTCTTTGTTCAGGTGTAAGATCCATAGCAGAATTTTTGGCAAAGTCTAAATCAGAAGAGTCCCAGGAAGAAGTGCAGATTCTCTTGGATTCTTTGGTCCATGGCAATCCCAAGTACCAGAATCAAGTGTACAAAGGTCTAATAGCTTTGCTGTCCTGTGCGTCCCCCAAAGCTCAGCAGCTGTCCCTGCAGACTCTCAGGACTGCACAGGTGAGGCGGGCCACGTGCTCCTGTGGTTCTGATTCAACACACTAACCTGAAAATTACCTTCCACAGTTGCACCTCACTCAGGTATGAGAAACCGAGCTCAGCCTCCCCTTGTACGTCTGCTGTTCAATCAGCGTTACTTTCAGAAAGCCAAGGCGGGGCAAAGAGTTCATGTCTCCCAGCAGAGTGATTTGTCCTGTTTACTTAAGGATCAGAAAGATGTTGGCAGACTTAAAAGTGGTTGAGACAAGCAACAAGGATGATGAAAAGACTGTAGAAAAGCTTACAGGAGTCAATTTGGTAGGGAAGGCATCACCGGAGCATTTGTAGCGGGCATGGAAGCGAGAGGCCAGATCGCCAGGGCTTGGGAAAGCTCCTTTTCTCTTGTGGGCTCTATCTTCCTCTCAGTGCCCTTGAATGCGAGTGGAAGCAGATTTGGGACATGGTGGCCACATGAAGATACTGTGCGAGTGAGGAGGGAAGGGAGGCTCCAAGATTGGGCTCGAGGTAAATTACTAAGAGCTCTGGAAACAGCTCCAGACTCAGTGGAGGCAGCAAAACAAGAGGTCAAAGGAATGGTAAGGTCTGAACTGTGGCAGTGGGAACAGAGACAACACGGTCAGACAGACATTTCTAAGGCAAATGAGTGGGACAGGGGCAGTAAAAGAAAAGCAGTCAAAAATGACATCCAGTTTTGGACTTAGCATCAGGAGGAGTTGTGTGACAGCAAGAGAGAGTAGGAAAACCCGATCTGATTTGGGAGGAGTTAGGCTGTGACTTGATGGACCCCGGTGACTCCCAAGTGCCCTCTAAGGAGCAGACCCAGCCAGCTACAGAAGATATAAATAGGTTAAAAAAAAAAAAGGATATAAATAGGTCATTTACATAAAAAATACCAAATCCTGGGGATACCTGGATGGTGCAGTGAGCTCACTCTTGATCTGAGCTCAGGTCATGATCTTACCATTCATGAGTTTGAGCCGCCAAGTTGGGCTGGACGCTGATGGCCTGGAGCCTGCTTGGGATTCTGTCTCCCCTTCTCGCTGCCCCTCCCCCACTTGCGCTCATTCTCTTTCTCTCTCTCTCAAAAATAAATAAAATTAAATTTTAAAAAAATCCTGGGCCTCCCTCTCATAGACTCTGACAGGTTTCAGGCAGCCTTTGGTAATGCTTTTTCTTGTTAAGCTCCCCATGTAATTCCGACTCCTAGCCCAACCAAGGATTTACTGTTGAGGACATCTAGTAGAAATGCCCACTGGGTTTCATGAGCAGAAAAATGATAACTAAAACAACAGAAGTGAATAAGATCAGCCGGCTAAAATGACCCAAGTAAGGAGAAGGAACGCCAGCATTTAAGAGATGAGTGGAGGAGGAAAGTCTGACAAAACAGCTGGGTTATCATTATTATTTCCAGTTTTCATTTTTAAAGTACCACCTGCCAGGCACTGTGCCAGGGGCTTACTTTAGTCTTTATAATAGCTAATGGAGGCAGACATCATTATCCCCATTTTAAAGAAGATGTAAGTGAGCCTTGAGGGGTGTTCAGTGACTTATTCAAGTCCACACACTAAGTAAGAAGTGGGCATTTAAATGTACGAAGTGGGCATTTAAATACAACTCTCTCGGGGTGCCTGGGTGGCTCAGTCGGTTGGGCCTCCGGCTTCGGCTCAGGTCAGATCTCACGTTCATGGGTTCGAGCCCCGCGTCGGGCTCTGTGCTGACATCTAGCTCAGAGCCTGGAGCCTGCTTCCGGTTCTGTGTCTCCTTCTCTCTCTGCCCCTCCCCCTCTCATGCTCTGTCTCTCTCTGTATCAAAAATAAATAAAACATTTAAAATAAATAAATAAATAAATAAATAAATAAATAAATAAATAAATACAACTCTCTCAGGGCACCTGGGTGGCTCAGTCAGTTGAGCATCTGGTTCTTGGTTTCAGCTCAGGTCACGATCTCACGGTTTGTCGGTTTGGGACCACATTGGGCCCCACATCAGGCTCTGCGCTGACAGCGTGGAGCTTACTTGACCTTCTCTCTCTTCCTCTCTCTCTCTGCCCCTCCTCTACTCATGCTCTCTCTCTCTCTCTGAAAATGAATATATTAGCATTTTTTAAATTAAAAAATAAATTGGGCACTTGGGTGGCTCAGTTGGTTAAGCACTGGACTTCAGCTCAGGTCATGATCTCACAATATGTGAGTTCAAGCCCCATGTGCTGTGTCAGCTGTGCTGACAGCTCAGAGCCTGGAGCCTGCTTTGGATTCTGTTTCCCTCTCTCTCTGACCCTCCCCCACTCATGTTCGCTCTCTCTCTCTGTCTCTCTCTCTTTCTCTACCTGTCTTTCTCTATCTCAAAAATGAATAAACATTAAAACATTTTTTAAATAAATAAATTAAACTAACTCCAGAGTTCTTAGTTTTCCCAGAACTTTTTTTTAATGTTTATTTATTGTGAGAGAGAAAGAGAAAGCTCGAGCAGGGGAGGGCAGAGAAAGAGGGAGAGAGAGAACCCCAAGCAGGTTCCATGCTGTCAGAGCAGAGCCCCACACAGGACTTCATCTCACAAACCGTGAGATCATGACCTGAGCCAAAATCAAGAGTCAGACCCTTAACTGATGGAACCACCCAGGCACCCCCAGAGTTCTTAGTCTTTCCATATACCACTCAACCTCTTTGAGAAAAAACAATGGAGGCCATAAAATGAAAACAGGGAAAAAATAGGACTGTGAAAATGAAGGGAAAAGAGTTTCAGTAAGGAGAACATGACCAGCTAGGTCAAATACAACAGAGAGGTTAAGTGTGGGTAGAACCGAAAGATGGTCCCCAAAAGAAACGTTTGGGTGAATCTTGGTCCCATGGCAGGAAAACTTAAATTGCAGCAGTCTGTCCAAGCAGGATGCATGGAAGATGAGGTGGCTTCCCGTGGGCTCCTGCAAAGCGTAGGTGTAAAGGGAGAAAAGAGCAGTAGCAAAAGAAGGTTGAGCCGAAGGACAGTTCTGTGCCATGTGGGTGAGCCTGTGGGTGTTTCATGCTAACAGACAGGAACAGATGCACACATAAAGGTTGAAGAGGTAGAAAGGAAGAGTTCCTTCATCAGGTGAGGTTCCTGAGAGAGAGAAGATTTAGGATTCTGGATGAGTTCCACTGTCCCCACCCTGTTCCCACCCTCCCCCCAGCAAGGGGGGGGGAGGCTTGTCCCCGCACCACCAGCAGGTGACCAGCTAACCCCGACTGAATGCCCCCTGAGCTAGAGGGGATCAGTGGCAACCTCAGCAGACTCTCAGTCTGATTCTTGGCTGCCCCGTCTCTGTCCCTCCTCTGGAGAAGAAATGTACTTGATGGTGCAAAGGCCAAGACCCCCTGACTCACCGCTCCCTACCCTCTCCCCACTCAGCCAGGCTGCTAGCTGTCTGGAAGTTCACTTTTCATTTCTTCCGGGTGTACTAGATCTAAGGAGTAACCACCCTGTCCTGTTGTCTGTCTTGTCAGTCGATCATTGGAACCACACACCCCAGCATCGTGGACTGCGTGCTGAAGGTACTGCGCACGATGCACCTGGAAGTGCAGTATGAAGGTAGGGGAGGCGGCCGGGTCTGCTCCCGCCCACAGGTTCCAGAGTCACCATGAGGGCTAGGCACCTTCGTGCTTTAAACTTTTTTTTAACATTTATTCATTTTTGAGAGAGAGTGTGTGAGTGGGGGAGGGGCAGAGAGAGAAGGAGACACAGAATCTGAGGCAGGCTCCAGGCTCCGAGCTGTCAGCACAGAGCCAGACACAGGGCCTCATACTCATGGACCAGACTGCGAGATCATGACCTGAGCAACTGACTAAGCCACCCGGGCGCCCCTAGAGTTTTCTCTTAGTCATGGGGCATCTGACGGTTCACTTGGGCTAAACATCTGCTCAGATCATGATCTACCGGTTCATGAGTTTGAGCCCCACATCGGGCTCTCTGCTGTCAGCCTGTCAGCACAGAGTCTGCTTTGGATCCTCTATACCCCACTCACACTCTGTCCTCCCCCGCTCACACTCCAATCAATCAATCATTCAATAAGAGTTTTCTCTTAGTCACAAGGAACGATGTTAAGTACCCTGGATAACCTTGGCAGATAGAAGATGCTGGTTTGGTCTGATCAACAAGTTATTCAGAAAATGACAGCCACTTTCTGTACTTTGAATCAGCCACATGTGCTTTGACATTTGCTAGGACCTGCCTGGGTGCAGAGCTGGCTCTGGTTCCCAGTCTTTTGTGGTGCTTCCCCACTAAACAGAAATCACCTGGGGGGACTGTCCTTCTCCTAAGAAACTACACTGGATGGTGGTAGTATTGATATGTTTTCATGTATTCAGGACGTCTATGTGCCAGCCACTTTTCTATGCATCACTTCATTTAATTCTCAAAAGAACCACAAGAGTACAGAGCCTGGCACATATTAGGTTTCAAATGAATAAATGGTAGAGGTTCAAATGAATGTTCAAGTGAATAAATGTTTAAATGAATAAATGGTGGAGGTAAGCATTTTTATGTTTCAAGCTAAAGCATCAAAGCACAGAGATATTCAGTATGCTTCCCAAGGTTATGCAGCTAACTAGATTCAAACCAGATTTGACTCCAATGTGTATGCTTTTTAATTTTTTTAATGTTTATTTTTTTAATTTTTTTAATGTTTTATTTATTTTTGATACAGAGAGAGACAGAGCATGAGAGGGGGAGGGGCAGAGAGAGAAGGAGACACAGAACCGGAAGCAGGCTCCAGGCTCTGAGCTGGCTGTCAGCACAGAGCCCGACGCGGGGCTCAAACCCACGAGCGTGAGATCTGACCTGAGCCAAAGTCGGAGGCCCAACCGACTGAGCCCCCCAGGCACCCCTTTAATGTTTATTTTTGAGAGAGAGAGAGAGGGAAAGAGACACAGAGGAGCAAAAAGGGGAAGGGCAGAGAGAGACAGAGACATGGAATCCAAAGCAGGCTCCAGGCTCTGAGCTGTCAGCACACAGCCAGACTCGGGGCTCATACTCACGGCCCACGAGATCATGACCTCAGCCGACGTCAGACACTTAACTGACTGAGCCACCCAAGTGCCCCTAAAGTGTATGCTTTTAACATGAGCCCATGACAGGTGTTTACAGGATGTCGTTTCCTTCCCTGTTCCTAGAGTGGTTCAAAGAAGAAAAATTGTTTTCAACAGGAGGGATCAAAAAAGGGTTTGCTGAGAAGGTGGTATCTGAGCTGAGCCTTGGAGAATGGGAAGAATTTGGGAAGGTAGAAAGGATCAGAGCAGGGTATTCTGGAAGGGAGAGTGGTATAAATGAAGTCCCAGACATAGGGAGACACAAGATGTATCTGAGGCGTGACAGGAGGATCATCTAGTGGAGGTTTGGGAGGCCTTGGTCCAGGAAGATCTCAAAAGGCAGGCTAGGACCAGATTGAGGAACACCCTGAAGGCCAGATGGAAGAGGAGCGGATACTCTCCTGTAGGCAGCACAGAGCCATTGAAAAGTGAACGGGGAACAGCGGGTGGCAGAGGGAAAGCACCGCCTCAGGGAGGTGACCGGGTGGTGGTACCGCAGTAGGTCAGAGCCGCTGGGAGACTCTTGAGGCTTGAGGCCAGTTGGGAGGCCTTTCAAATTGTTCAGGTAACATAGTAAGAACGTGCTGGTCTAGGGTTGCCTGCTGGCTCAGTCAGTGGAGCATGTGACTCTTGATCTTGAAGTTGTGAGTTCAAGCCCCACGTTGGGTGTAGAGATTATTTAAAAAAAAAATTTTTTTTAATCTTTAAAAAAAAGTGCTCGTCTAGCCAAATATACAGGCCCTGGGAAGAGAGAATGGACAGGACTGGGAACTGCCTCGGTATGGAGAATGAGAGGGTATATAGAAGGGGGAGTGAACAGGGCTGTGGAGGCCAGCACAGAGAGACCTGTTAAAGCAGGAAAGGTCTGGACATCAGTACATATCAGGATTCCGCAGGAGGAGAGCCAGATCCAGGAAGTCTGGGAGGGGCAGAAGGAGCAGGTGTGTACCAGGGTTCAAGTATGCATGTGAGGTACCAGGGAAGACCAACAAAGGTCCAGAGGCTGACTTTCAATATCATTTGGTTTTTGGAGGCAGTGTTGAAATTAAATGTCAGTTTTTCCTTCAGCAGCGTTGCCAGTTTCATATTTGTTTGACCCCTGCAGGTGTGCATGGGAAAATGGACCTTGTATATTGAGAAATAATGCTGTGTTGAAATCCATTACCAGCTGAAGGAGAGTCTCCTAGCTCGGGGGGTGTTTCCAGTGAATGGGGGGGTAAAAGTCAGACCCAGCAGCAGGGACTTGTCGCTGCGTTGGAGCAAGGGGGTGACCTGGCAGTGGAATCATGTTAGGAAGCATTATCAGGCAGCCTGAGGGGTGGCAGTGAGCCTCCCTCCCCGCCACACCTCCCTGTGGCTCACATGACTACTCCCAGTCGTCATCACTTCTTAGCTTAAGCACTTCTGTCCCAAGGCCTTCCCTCACCTGCCTTCAACCCCTGCCCAGATGTCAGCCCTCCTTCCTTCGTACCACCCGGCGCCCTCCTGCCCTCCGGTGCACCCCTCCCAGAATGCACTGTGTAGAGTTGCAGTGCACTTCTTCCCGCTTGTGTCCTATACCCTCAGTGCAGTCTCTGGCATAGGGTAGATCCTTGTTGCATGTCTGTTGAGGGAGGGAGGGAGGGAGGACTGCACACACACACACTGAGGCAGAGGCAGGAGAGGCATGAGGTTTGTTCACTGCCCTTTTGGTTTCATATCTGCTCCTGTGATAACAGTGACACTGTGAGCCTCAAGATTATTTCATATATGCCAGACTCATAACAGGTGCCCAAGATGTCTGTTGAATGAATGAATCATTCTTTTTTTACCAGGAGCTTCAAAATAGTCTTGGTGTTGGGGTACCTGGGTGGCTCAGTCAGTTAAGCCTCCGACTTCGGCTCAGGTCAGATCTCATGTTCGTGGGTTCGAGCCCCGCGTCAGGCTCTGTGCTTAGGGCTAGCTCAGAGCCTGGAACCTGCTTCTGGTTCTGTGTCTCCTTCTCTCTCTGCCCCTCCTCCTCTCATGCTCTGTCTCTCTCTGTATCAAAAACAAATAAAACATTAAAAAATTTTTAAAAAATAGTCTTGGTGTAACTGGGAATGTAGAGCACGTACATGTGTGGCGTTCCACGAGGGGGAGCTATGCCACACAATTGGTGGAGTGGAAGTTCCCGGAGAGAACACAGTGTTAGCTCCCTCTGAGACTCTTCCAAAGGCAGGGAGGGAAGGCCCGACAGGTCTTAGATGCGGTCCTAACAGTGACGACCCAGAGGATCAGAGATTAATTTCTCTGAGTTGGAGGACACTAAATTGCAAGATCAGGATGATGGCAACCGTCGTGGTTAGAGATAGAACCCTGTGACCAGGAGGAGTAAGTGATACAGCTGAATGGACTAACCCTTAAAAGGGCAGAGTTGGTTTGTTGTTTAGAAACAAAGATTGATTTGTCTGTGGTGTGCCAGGAACTACTCCAAGTACTGGGGAGTGGCTTGTGTTTGTTTTTATTGAAGAGAAAAATTAATTGTTCATAGGGCACCTGGGTGTCTCAGTCAGGCGCGCCTGAGCGGCTCAGCTGGTTGTTTCCCACCCTTGATTTTGGCTCAGGTCATGATCTCTGGGTTGTGGGATCAAGCCCCATGTCGAGCTCTGTTCTGGGTGTGGAGCCTGGAGATTCTCCCTCTGCCCCTCCCCGACTCTCTCTCTCTCTCTCTCAAAACAAAACAAAAACAAACAAAAATGAATGGTTCAGAAGGAAGGAGGAGGGTAAGAGGACGTGCACTCTATCTCCCATGCTGGGAGGGGATCGTTGGCAGCCTTCCGCTGAGAAGGCTACAGGGAAAGTGGGATTCTCAGGGAGAGTCCAGTGAAAATGGGGTGCGGGGGCTTGGGAGATGTGGTGACTCTTTCCCTTGCAGTGGGTGTCAGTGGTGCAGGAGCCAGGAGAGACCTTCACCTCTTTTTTCTTTCAAAACTCCACACACACCCCCACCTCCAAATCTACCAGTCTGCCTGGCCCGTTACTCATTCTCTGTTCTCTTTCTTATTACTACCAAGTGTCCCTGCTCCTACCACGGGCCAGCTCTTCTGCTGCTGCTGGGTTTTTTTAAAGTTTATTTATTTACTTATTTGAGAGAGAGACAGAACAAGCAGGGGAAGGGCAGAGAGAGAGAGAGAAGGAGAGAGAATCCCAAGCAGGTTCCACACTGGATTTCATCGTGAGATCATGACCTGAGCTGAAACCAAGAGTCGAACGCTTAACCGACTGAACCACCCAAGCGCCCCATCTTCTGCTTCTGCTTATTCTCTGAAGCACATTCAGAAAGTCTTCTCATAACAGCCTCTCTCTCTCTCTCTGGTGGATCATCTCCATTGACATGCAAATATGTTCTGTATCTCCCATCTTTTTAAAAAATGTTTATTTATTTATTTTGAGAGAGTACAAGCGGGGAAGGGAGCGAGAAATCCCAAGCAACCTCCTTGTTGTCAGCGCAGAGCCCAATGTGGGGCTCTAGCCCACAAACCACAAGATCATGACCCGAGCTGAAATCAAGAGTCGCACACTTAGCCAACTGAGCCATTCAGGCACCCACCCCCATATCTTTCATCTTTAAAAGAGAGCCCCTCCTTGGTAATCTATGGATTAAAAGAGATTTAAAAGACATCCCCCCAAATTAAATTAAATGATAGTGTTTAAGGATGCATCCCCCTCCTTGACCCAAGTTCTGCTCCAGCTACCCATTTTTCCATTTTCTTCCTACTTGATCGCTCAGCTGCTTTGGCCCAATTGGCCCAAAGCATCTGGCTTTCTTCTCTGGGCTTCTGTGTCACCACTTCCGGTTTTCCTCCTGCCAGCTCGGTCAGCTGTGTTTGCTCTGCTTGCTTTGCTACTTTCTCCCAATTTCCCTACCACGCTGTTGAGTCAGCCTACTTCTCATCTCTTTACCAACACCTTCTGCCCCTGTGATTTTGTCTAGTCCCCTGGCTTTACACACCACAAATATGTGACACATTCAGACACCGGACTGCATCTCTAGCATGACCTCTCCCCTGAAATCTCCCCAGACATCTGAAATTGATAGCCAAAACAGAACTCTTGATTTTCTTCTCCAGTCCTATTCTTTCTCCAATTTTCAGTAAAAGGTGCCACCACCTTTTAGGGTTAAAAGCACTTTTACTTGTACTTACTGTACAAGTAAAAAAGTGTAAGACTAGTACCAGATGACCTGCACTTTCTCTCACCTCCCACCCCATCCAACCCTTGCCAAGTTCTCTCTGGCTCTACCCCTACTTACCCTCTTTGTCCACCCCAACCCCACCTCGTGATCGCCCAAGGCTAACCCAACAACTTGTCCACTAACTTCTGCTTCCATTCCGGGCTCCTATAATCCATCCTGCCATTGCAGCCAGAACGATCATTTCAAAAACAGCTTCCCATTACACCCACAGTAAAATCTAGACACCTGTCATGGCCAGCAAAGCTTCTGGAAGGCTTTCCCCTTTAGACCTTGGATTGATGGACAACTTCTCAAACTTCAGCTAGACATCACCTCTGGCAGAGGCCCACTCTCTCGGGAGTTTCCCCTTTCCCTCCTGCCGCCTACCTCAGGCTCTCCCATCATTGCGCTATCTTCTTTAGAAATCACCTTGTTCATTTGTGTACGTGTTCGTTTGTGCTCTGGAAGAAAGTCAGCTCCAAAAGAGCTGAGATACCCTCTTCTTTGTTTACCATTGTATCCCGAGCGCCTGAACAGTACTGGCAAAAGTAGACTCTTAAATATTTGTTGAATGAATGAACGGAGACGGGTGAGTCGCACATACCCTAATTATTACCAAACAGGCATCATATTGGAAACAGAATTTGGAGGGATGGCTCAGTGGAGGCTATGTGTAGTAAATTACCCTTTATTTCCTGAGAGTTGCTAGGGCCAAGGAAGAAGGTTTGGAGAGGGGGGAAAAAAGAAGCAGTTCTTAGAGGAAGGTAGGAGACAGTAAGGCCACAGGAGCAGGGCATGAGTGCTCTGGTTACCTTTGCTTTTAACAATCCACCCCAGATTTCATGTCACAAAACTGTCACTGTTTTCCTCTCACACAGTACAGAGGTCAAAGATTACAACAGGACACAGCAGAAATGGATTATCTCTACTCCATGTTATCTGGGGCCTCACCTGGAAGACATGGGGGCGGGGGGAACAGCTGGACCTAAAGGCTAGTGTGGATACTTTTTTTTTTTAATGTTTTATTTATTTTTGAGACAGTTCGAGACAGAGCTAGACAGAGCATGAGCAGGGAGGGGCAGAGAGAAAGAGACACAGAATCGGAAGCAGGCTCCAGGCTCCCAGCTGTCAGCACGGAGCCCTACGCGGGGCTCGACGCGGGGCTCGAACCCACAAACATGAGATCATAACCTGAGCTGAAGTCGGAGGCTTAACTGACTGAGCCACCCAGGTGCCCGGCTAGTGTGGATACTATTACTGGTTTCTCCTTTTGCCTCAGGGTCTAGTATGGTTCCAAATGCACCCTTGTTCTCCCAAAAGAGTGCGAGAGAAAGCCTGTGCATCAGAGAATGGCTTTCTCATCCACGCTGCCGGGGACTCTGGTTGTCCATTCTTGTCTGTTCTTCACTTCGAAGTAGAAATAACCACGGAAAGGGTACTGGTGTCCACTAATTTCTGAGGGTTTTTTTTCCCCTAGAATTAACATTTTAGAATTTCTTTTAATGACGATCCCATTAAACATCAGAGAGCCAAAATTAAAATTAAGAGAGGCCTTCTTCAAAGTGGTCCTGCCTGGAATTTATCTCCATTTATGATTTCTGTGAAGTGAAAAATGGCAGTTTCCTCCCAGGGAAGATTGCTGTTCCAGGAATTGGTGGCAGGCAGCGACTTAATCATGACGAGCAGTCCAAAGCCACAGAACTACTCTCTCGCTGGCCTCCCTTCCTAGAGAGGAGAAATTTCAAAGTCATAGAAAGTTTCGCAGAAGAATAAATTAATGAGTTCTGTTGGGAATTTGAAATATATATGTGTGTGTAAATACATTCGCATCTTCTACAAATAAATTATTACTTAGGAACATAAAACTTACTATATGTGACTTAATTAGAAACAGACCAATCATTGCAAATTAATTTGCCAAATACATGCTTGCCAAAAATCCATTGGCCAAATGACCAATTTGCTGAGTGCCCAATTCACCAAATTACCAATTTACTGACATGTTTTCTTTAAATATTTGTGAAGTTTAGAGCATTGGCTGTATTAATGGGACAAACGAGGGCTGAGGGAGATGGGGACTTCAGAGTTCTCAGAGACTTCACACTCTCTCTGCCCTTCAGGTCCCCCATCTGCCCTTTGTTGGCCCTTGGTCTCCCTTTCTCTGTCCCACCTCTTGCTATCCTCTCTTCTCAAGCCTGGGCAGTCTAGGCTATGCAGCATGGGGACCCCAGCAGGCTCCTTCCCCTGGGTCCCCTTCCCTGCCCCCGCTCCCTGCCCCTGCGGCTACAGAGCTTGGGCAGAGACCAATGAGGACTCCATAAAATGCCACTAGGAAGACAAAATGAAAGCCATTGTATTCACACTTTGCATAAATCTATGAAAGCTCCTAAATCCATCCATCTCTATCCCGACTCATTGCTATATAACGAATTATCTCAAAACTTAGTGGCTAAAAAATAAACAAATGTATTATCTCACACAGTGTTTATGGGTTAGGACTCTGGGAACAGCTTAACCGAGTGGTTTGGGCCCCAGGTATCTCATGAGGTTGCAGTCAAGCAGAGAGCTGGGGCCGTGGTCATCCAAAGGTGTGACGACGTAGAGGAGGCCCTTCTGTCATCGTGGCTCACTCACCGGCCTGGCGAGTTAAAGCTGGTTGTTGACAGGAAGCCTCAAGTCTTCACCACATAGGCCTCTCCACCCGGCTGCTTGAGTGTCCTCACAACATGGCAGCTGGCTTCTCCAGAGTGAGTGATCTGAGGGAGTGCAAAGAGGAGGCCCCACTACCTTTTATAATCTAACCTCACAAGTCGTATACCGTTGCTTCTGTTTTACCCCATTCACTAGAAGCCCGGGAGGAGAAATGGGGTCCACCCCTTGAGAGGAAACATACTCAAACTTCTGTGGACATATTTTAAAACCACTGTACCATCTCATAAAAATTGCTGGAAAACAAACACAGGCATGAGAAACCAGTTCATGATAAATGGAAATGTTTGTGAATTTGGGAAAATAGTTACTTGGGAATAACATTTTTGTCTAATTGACCTGGAACCTAGGATTAATTTGACTTGCTAATAAATTATCATGTTTCATGTAGTGAAGTTTAAAGTGTAGCTTATCGGGGTGCCTGGGTGGCTCAGTTGGTTGGGCCTCCGGCTTCGGCTCAGGTCAGATCTCACGGTCGTGGGTTCGAGCCCCGCGTCACGCTCTGTGCTAACGGCTAGCTCAGAGCCTGGAGCCTGTTTCCGGTTCTGTGTCTCCTTCTCTCTCTGCACCTCCCCCTCTCATGCTCTCTCTCTGTATCAAAAATAAATAAAACGTTAAAAAAAATAAAAAATAAAGTGTAGCTTATCAGCCACAAAGTACAAAAGCAGGATTAATGGCTGAGCAAATTGTACTTCACTAACAAAGTAGACTCTTCTAGAAATGTAGTTCAGAGAAACAGTGGCCTAAGTGACAGGACAAACATAGACAAGTCTTTGAATCTCTTCCCCTGCCCCTCAGAGACCTGGAGAGAGACTGGCAGTGGACATGAATTTCATTGTTAATTTTTCTTAGGTTTTGTGAAGTTACACAGATTCCTAATACTAAGGAGAATGATTTATATAGAAATCAATCACAGATTTGGCTCATTTCATTTTTTCTTCATTAAGGCATTTTTTAATGTTTATTTATTTGAGGTGGGGTGGGGAGGGGCATAGAGAAAGGAAGAGAGAGAATCCCAAGCAAGTTTCACGATCAGCATGGAGCCTGATGCGGGGCTTGATCTCATGACCATGAGATCATGACCTGAGCTGAAATCAAGAGTCAGACACTTAACAGACTGAGCCACCGTGGTGCCCCCATAAAGGCATTTTTAAAATTGAGGTGAGGGGCGCCTGGGTGGCTCAGTCGATTAAGCCTCCGGCTTCAGCTCAGGTCAGATCTCACGTTCGTGGGTTCGAGCCCCGCGTCAGGCTCTGTGCTGACAGCTAGCTCAGAGCCTGGAGCCTGCTTCTGGTTCTGTGTCTCCTTCTCTCTCTGCCCCTCCCCCTCTCATGCCTGTCTCTCCCTGTATCAAAAATAAATAAAACATTAAAAAAAAAGACTTTATTTAAAATTGAGGTGAGATTCCCATAACAGAAAATTAACCAATTTAAAATGAACAATTCAGTGGTGTTTAGTACATTCACAGTGTTGTGTGACCATCACCTCTATTTTGCTCTGAGACATTTCATCCCCCCAAAAGGATACTCTGTAGCATTAGGCATTTGCTCCTCATTCCTTCCCCTCAGCTCCTGGAAACTGCCACTCTTCATTCTGTCTCCATGGATTTAAATATTCTGTATATTTCATATGAACAGAATCGTGCAATGTGGGGCCTTTTGCATCTGGTTACTTTCACTCAGCATGTTTTCAACGTTCATCTGTGTGGAAGCATGTTTCAGACTTCCTTCTTTCTTATGGCTCAATGATACTCCGTTGTGCGTATAGACCACAATGTGTCCGGTCATCCACTGATGGACATCTGGGTTGTCTCCCCCTTCTGGCTATTGTGGATAGTGCTGCTATGAACACCATGCATGTACATGTACATTTTTAGTGCCTGTTTTCAATTCTTTGGGGTATATATCTGGTGGAATTGCTAGGTCTTATGGTAATTCCGTTTAACCTTTTGAGAAACTGTCAAATGTATGAGGGTTCCAATTTCTCTACATCTTTACGAACACTTATCATTTTCCTTTTTATTTTACTTATTTATCTTTTTTGTAACCAACCTAGTGCATATGGAGTGGTTTGGGTTTGCATGGTCCTAATGACTAAAGATGTTGAACATCTTTTCAAGTGCCTATTGGCCATTGATATTTCTTCCTTGGAGAAATACCTATGCAAGGCTTTTGCCCATTTTTAAAATTGGGTTGTTTGTGGGGCGCCTGGGTGGCTCAGTCGGTTGGGCCTCCGGCTTCGGCCCAGGTCAGATCTCATGTTCGTGGGTTCGAGTCCCACATCAGGCTCTGTGCTAACAGCTAGCTCAGAGCCTAGAGCCTGCTTCCAGTTCTGTGTCTCCTTCTCTCTCTGCCCCTCCCCCTCTCATGCTCTGTCTCTCTCTGTATTAAAAATAAATAAAATATTAAAAAATAAAAATAAAAAAATAAAATTGGGTTGTTTGTCTTTTTGCTGTTGAGTTGTAAGAGTTCTTTATATATCCTGGATACTAGAATGGTTTCTCCCATTCTGTAGGCTGTCTTTTCATTTTTTTGATAATGTCCTTTATTGGTTTTATTTTATTTTATTTTATAGATGGGAAGGAGGGAGAAAGGGGCAGAGAGAGAGAATGAGAATCTCAAACAGACTTCACGCTCAGCGCAGATCCCAACCTAGGGCTTCATACCAGGACCCTGGGATCAGACCTGAGCCAAAATCAAAAGGCAGACACTCAACTGACTGAGCCACCCAGCCACCCCTTCTTAGTTTACTTTTCAATGGCTTAAGATTTTTTGTCCAGTCATTTACTTATTCAAAAGAGCAGGCACTAGGCTGGGTACTGAGTGTATAGCGACAAACAAAACGAAGTCCCTGCCCTGGTAGAGCTCTGAAGCAGCAGTAATAACGACAGTAAGTGCTACCTGGGACTGGTGAGGACTGTGTTTTAAGCTCCTCAATCATGTCACACAGCCCTCAGAACAATTCTGAGAAGTAGGTACTATTATCATCCCCAGTTTACAGATGAGAAAACTGAGGCACAGAGCACTTGAATAACCCACCCAAAATCTCAGAGATAATAAGTGGGAGAGCTGTGGTTCGCACCCAGGCAGTCTGACCCCTGCAGGTCCAAATCCTCATCGCAACACTATCCTGTCTCTCCAGTGTTACGAAAACATACTTTTGAAATTTTTACTTTTGATAAACAGGAAAAAACCTGAGGATAGATAATATTATTATTATCATAAGACATAATCATGTTTCTTAGCTTCATGCCCTTCACAGGGTCATGCAAATACTATAAGATCTCATTTTTAAGACCACACTTTTGCCCCATAGAACCTTGTGCCTTTGCTCTCCTCTTCTGAGCTAACCCTTATTATCAGCAGTTTCAGCCTTTCCTGCTGCGTAAGAGGCTGCCCATCCTGTGCAGCTCCATCGAACAATCACAAGGCTCTGACACTAATGGATAGTTTACCATAAAAAGTCTGCTGCATATTCTTAAAAGATGCATTATTTCCCCAAAATTATCTGAGCACTTCAACTGCCACTCTTTATTCAGTGTTCCTAAGTTTTATTATATAGTCTCCCATCGTTTTTTTGTTTCTTTTTTAATAGAACGTTCTTAGGGAAAACAGGTTTCTAAGTGCCAGGTTTGCCTGGCCCGCAGCGCCTCTGCGTCTGCCCTGGCCTGGCCGGTCTCCCCTTGTGCGTCTTGGGCAGCGGTGCTCCACGCAGGTGTCAGGGCGGGTCCCAGGCGCCAGCACACGGGCGCAGTTGGACTTAGTGAGCCTTGCCTGGAAGAGCAGATGTCTACGGGAGACAGGTACAGTAATTCTTAACTAGGCAGTACCTACACCACCAGAGCAATAACATTAATTACTTTAACGTGTGACTTCTTTTTAAATTTTTATTTATTTTTGAGAAAGGAAGCATGTACGCCAGGGGGTTGGGGTGGCAGAGAGAGGGGGAAAGAGAGAATCCCAAGCAGGCTCACGCTGGCACCACAGAGCCTGTTGAGGGGCTCAATCCCACAAACTGCCAGATCATGACCTGAGGCAAAACCAGAGTTGGTCGCTCAACGCGACAGACTGAGCCACCCAGGTGCCCCTTTGCCTGAGTGTTTTAAAAGAAATACTGTGTAAAATATGTTTTCTGTGTTTCAACATCGGGCTTTGAACAAGATGTAGTGAAAGAGGTGGTGAGGTGTACAGGAGTCAGAGATAGAATGCGGTTGGTCAGGAAGATGCCTGACATTGGCATCTTATAAATTATAAGCTCCTTATAGCAACAACTTGCCAAATGTATTCACACTTGCTAGGAAAGGAAGCCCAACTGCGTACGGACGCGCACCGAAGCACACTTCTCACATGCGGCCAGTAGGTAGCAGTCTCGTATGAAAGTGAAGACAGAACCGAGACCAGGGTTTCCCAAGGCTCTAGGAGCGAAGAATCGTAAAACAAACTTCCTCTGTGCTGAGTGCCTTAGAAATAGTTGCGTGCCATTTCCACAGCTCCCAGGTGCAATGCCATTTCTAAGGTTCCGTCTGTGCAAAGAATACTGAGCCCGCTGCTACAACCCTGTCTCCTATTCATTGTGACTCCCAGAGCAAGTCATTTGTTCCCGCTTTCTTCAGCTACCAGCCAGGTGATCCAGAAATTTTCTTCCCGGGCTGACAGGCTGTGGGTTCTGTGGTTCTTCTTTGGATTGGAGCAATCTCTCCTTTTGCACTCAAGTCTCCTTCGAGTGTCAGTGGGCTACCCCTTGCATCTGTTTTGTTTCCTGCTGTTCCAGTCAGCACTACCACTATAGCTGACTGTACCCAACCGGTTTGTCAAATGAAATCGTGGGGGTTCCTGCCGAACTACTTCTCAGCCTCCCTGGGCATGACCTCTCAATGGCTCAAACCTTCTCCCTCACCACCCTCCTCCCTGGAAACTGATCTCTTCCTTCCCAGACGCCCGCCCTCTCCAGCACTCTCCGGGTTTCCTCCTATCTCTCTGGGAACTGCTGCTCAGTCCTTTGCACATTCATCCCTCCACCAGTCCTCAGGTGCAGCTTTCTTTCTGTTTCTCTCAGGATTCAATCTCAGGTCCCCTGCTCTTCTCCTTTCTGTCTGAGGTACCTCATCTATTCCCACAGTTGTAAAAACTGCCTATAGTGATAGAAACACTAACGGCTAGCCTTTATAAGGTATTTACTCCATGTTAGGTACTGCTCCAGCTCTCCGCTCATTAATTCTCACAACAAGCCGATGAGGTAGACACAATTAGTATTCCCATTTTGTGGCAGATGGGCAGAGCAGTTGAGTGACCTCTCTCCAGCTCACTCTGCTCTCCTGAGCCTTGTCCCCATTTGCCTTCTGAACATCTCCCCTTGGATGTCACTGACCAAGTTCAGAATTGGACTCCCGAGATTCCAGCCCAAGGTCCCAATCTCAGTGAAAAGCACCCAAGGCTGGAAATGTAGGTCCTCAACATTTCTTCCTGCTTCCCACCCGCAACCAACTTCTAACAAGACTCTAATTCCTTAACATTGTTCAAGTCTCTCTCTTCTTCATTCTGTCTCCACTGCTGCGACTCCTATCTTTATATGTCTCACGTCTAAACCAATCTCCATCTCTCCAGCCTTCTCTCCTAGTCTACCAGAGCCAAGGTAGTGGAGCTTAGTGGTGAAGAATATGAGCTTTGCAATCCAAAAGACTCATTCTGCTACTGATTAGCTGTTTGACCTTGGGCAAGCTACTCAATCTCTTTAAGTCAGCTTCCTCTGACATGAAAGACATGTCACCACTATAGAGTGGTTGACACATGCAAAGCCCTCGGAAGGCAGCCCGTGTCTTTGGGCTCAGCTCTCACTCCATGGGCCATCACTCCATATCCCCCAGGCAGACCTCCCTGCTTGCCCAGCCCCAAGGGTGGCATGTACTTTGCCACATTCATAATTCTAGTCCCTCCCTCCTCCCCATGGCTTTGTCAGCTCACATGTCACCTTCTCCAAGGAAGTCTTCTCCTGATTCTCTATCCCTCAGTTCCTCAACACACCCTCGCACCAACCTGGCTTCCTTTGTGTTCCCATGGCTCTTATAAAACTACATCATAGGGGCACCTGGGTGGCTCAATCAGTTAAGCGTCCGACTTTGGCTCAGGTCATGATCTCATGGTTCATGAGTTCGAGCCCCACGTCAGGCTCTGTGCTGACATCTCAGAGCCTGAAGCCTGTTTCATACTCTCTCCCCACCCCTTCCCTGCTCATGCTCTGTCTCTCTCTCTCTCTCTCTCAAAAATAAATAAACTTTAAAAAATGAAAAAAAGAAAAACCTCCATCATACATGCCAGTTTCCCTACTGGTATCCTCCCCCTTAGTGTCCCTCCTTAGATTGTGGCATCTCTGAGGGCAGGTATGCTGTCTTGGTCCCCCTCTTAGCCCTAGCACAGGAGGCTGGCACACAGATGTTCAAGGAGTATTCTGTTAGATGAATGAATGAATCAATAAATCAGTGACTGATCCAATTTAGGACAGTTGGATGTTGTCAGCACCACAGGCTTCAGGCAAAACTGCCAAGACAGTAATCCCCTACTGCCCTTTGCTTTCTGAATGACGCTGCTATGCTTAGGAACGAGCCCAGTGTATAAAGAATGGTAACTGGCTGTGCTTCTTGTGGAGACATTTGGGCAGAGACTGGCACTTTTGCTTGGAGTGTAAACATTGACAGCTGTGAATTTTAAAACTCAATCAAAAATGATTCAGTGAATAAATCTTCATTTTTCCAAGAGAGTTCCAAGTGTTGCAGACACGTTAGCAATGAAGGATTAAGCATTTAGGGTAAAGTGAATAGGCAGAACCAGGTATTTATCTCCTGGAGCTTTTGGTCCTACGTGGGCAGAGAATACCATTTGTGGTCAAGGACATTTCATAAAAATACATTCCATTCACTGCCACCCTGAATGCTCGCTGAGTCATTCCTTGCTGCGCAGAGAATTCTCGCAGGCACAGGCAAGTCTTCTTCCCAGGTGTCCTGGCCCTAAGGTGCTGCCGTTTGGGCCGGGGAAGAGCACAGCCACTAGGCAAGCTGTGCTGAGGCTGACAGGGCAGAGTCGGGCGTGAGGGGGCCAACCGTGCCAATCCAAACTCTACAGATTCAAAAGAGAGAAGAAAATTTCAGGACCAAACACTAAGAGAACAAGTAAAAAACCAACCCTGGGACCAGATGGTGGGGGGTTGGGGGGCGGTGTTCAGGCACTAGCCGAGCAGCCTGAGGCATCCCAGGCTACGTTTCTGTCCAAGCCGCACGGTGGTTGGGGGAAGCCAGGGAGGGTCAGTGCCCTGGCCCCTCTCCCTCTGCAGTGTCGCTGCCTCTGTGATTCCGAATCAGAACCACATCTGAGCAACGGGAGCTAGAGTGGGGGCCTGGGGGATTGCGAGGGCTACCCTGGAAGGCCCGGAGGAAAGAAAGCCCAGAAGCAAGCAGAAGCTAGATCGTCCTTGGAAGTGTTTCTGAATGAAGCAGCTGTTTCTGAATCAAGTTGGTCTAGAGAGAAGGGGCTACGGCAGAAGGCCCGTCCTCAGAATGCTAAGCACCAGAGGGGTAACGGGGATGTTCTTAAGAGTTTTTCGGCTGGCGAGTGAATCGTTGATTCTGTGATGGGGAAAAACAGGCTGAGACAACACTGGCTTTGTGGGGGGTTTCAGGACGGGGCCTCTGTGTGCCCCATGGCTCTGCAGTGTAGATGGGTGGGCGGCCCCCAGGGTCTGGGACGGGGCAATGTGGGGGAGGCCTTACTGGTGCCTTGCCCGAGACTGACCCACCAGCCAGAACGGGTTCTCCTTCCTGCCCAAGGACACTCGAGGCCTGGTGTGCAGAGGTCAGCCCCTCTCCTTCTGGGCGTTTTGGCAGCTGAAACTGCTCCGCACTAGGCAGGAGAGCAGAGTGGGTGGCGTATGAGACACGGACGGGGCTGCTGGCTGCCTCCCCGGCCTGTGCCTCTGGGTAAACAGGCCGCTGCGCCGTTGGTAACTCAGTGACGGTTTTCTGACAAGATTATAAATCACCAGCACATGCTCATGGTTAGGCAACATATGTTTGTTTGGAGTTACGCAAATACCGATTCCAAGAGCTGCGAGCAGCCTTGTGTGGACCCCCGCTCTGTGTGCTCTGCAGACCCGCGCAGGCCCTGTCCCTGGCTCCTTCACCTGCTGCCCCTCCTCCCCCACCGTGGGGGAGGGGCCGCAATCCCTTCCCCTTTCCATACCCCTGCCTCATATGAAGTATTCATGGCATGTGTGGCTCGGTTCTGGGCTCACCATCGAGTGTGAGGTCCTGGCTTCAAAGAGCTCTCTCAGTTGGCCGTGGGGGATGGAGGTGCTGTGGTGGATGGCTTCATGGCTCTCCAGCCTATGAGGAAGCAGAGCCAAGAGCAGTTCCATGGCTCAGGGTGGACAAGGGCCACAGTGGCCAGGGCAGAGCCTCTTCTGAGGCCATCTTCCACCAGGTAATGGCAGTTTTTCCAGCACAGTCCCAGGCTCCCATTACCTGAGTGGTCGTTAGGCCGCAGGAATGCAGGATCCAGTCAATTCTTTTCAACATTCATGGACTGGACGGGTTTGAGGCTCTGGGTAGGCAGAGATGCCTCAGGCATGCTCACCGGAGTTCCCAGTAGTGGAGAGAGAGTTACTGGATGACGCCAGCACTCCGTGGTGAGAAAACGGTGCTGAGGGCCAGAGATGCAGGACATCCCCTCCTGAGCGGTCCAGGGGGAGGCAGCGGGAGAATAGGCCAGAGAGCGCTACTTGAAAGCTAATTTCTGAGGTGAGTCTGGAAGAATAAGTAGCAGTAGTCAGGTGAAGAAGATTCTTTTTTTCTGATAATGGTAGGCTAGGAAATGTGGATCAATTCCCCTTCCAGGGGGATTGACATTGAGTTGTTTTTACTACAACGCTTCTGATACCAAATGCGGGGAGGGGAGTTTCCACACCAAGCAATTCCCCAGCACTCTCCAGACATCATTTGCGTGTCCTACATTTCAGTTCAATTCGGTTCAATTCTGACTCCACAGGTTTAAGGAGTTAGCTTCAGACTTCACAGGTTTAAGGGCTCAGCCCTACAAGATTGCCATCACTTCAAATGCCAGTCACAAGTATTAGGTCCCCAGGTTATCCATATTTCTGTCCAACTTGGCTAAAAAGCCAGGGGCTGGGGCGCCTGGGTGGCTCAGTCCGTTAAGCCTCCGACTTCATCTCAGGTCAGATCTCACGTTCGTGGGTTCGAGCCCCGCGTCAGGCTCTGTACTGACGGCTAGCTCAGAGCCTGGAGCCGGTTCTGTGTCTCCTTCTCTCTCTGCCCCTCCCCCTCTCATGCTCTGTCTCTCTCTGTATGAAAAATAAATAAAAAACATAAAAAATTTAATAAAAAAGCCAGGGGCTCCCACACCCCCTCCTCTTTTGCAGGTTCAGTCATTTGCTAGAACAATTCACAAAACTCAGGAAAGCATTTTGCTTACTATTAGCAGTCTATTACACTTTTTTTTTTTGGAGAGAGCGAGAGAAAGCATGTGTGCAAATAGGATATAAGCAGAAGGAGAGGGAGAGAGAGAATCTTAAGCAGCCACCATGCCCAATGCAGAGCCCAATGTGGGGCTCAACATGGGGCTCAATGCACAGCTCAATCTCATGACCATGAGAGCCCATGACCTGAGCTGAAATCAAGAGTTGGATGCCCAACTGACTGAGCTACCCAGGCACCCCAGTAATGTATTATAAAAGATGCAATTCAGGAACAGGAAAACGGAAGAGAGGGCAAAGTATGGGTTGGGGGACTGCTCCAGCCATACCACCCTCCCCCACCTCAATGCATTCACCAATTTAGCTCTCTGAACCTATCACTTAGGATTCTTATGGAAGTTTCATTACATAGGCTTGGTTAGTGGTGATTGGCTATTGGTGATTAACTCACTCTCCAGGCCCTCTCCCCTCTCCAGAGGTCAAGGGATTGATCTGAAAATTCCAATCCTGTAGTCATGCCTTGGTCTTTCTTTGATCAACCCCTATCCTGATGCCATCTGGAGGCTCCCAGTCACCAATTATTTCAGGGGCGCCTGGGTGTCTCAGTCAGTTGAGCGTCTGGCTTCTGCTCAGGTCATGATTTCACGGTTTGTGGGTTCAAGCCCTGCTTCAGGCTCTGTGCTGACAGCTAGCTCAGAGCCTGGAACCTGCTTTGGATTCTATATCTCCCTCTCTCTCTGACCCTCCCCTGCTTGCGCTGTTTCTCTCTGTCTCTCAAAAATAAATAAAAAACATTAAAAAAATAAAAATACTCTATTCACACTCAGGAGAGTCCAAGGGTTTTACATGCTATGGGCTAGTAACCAGGGGCAAAAATCAAATATCTATTTCCCATAATAGCATATATATCAAAAAGAAAAAAGTTGTAATCTTAATAACAATGAAGACCAGGGTGCCTGGCTGGCTCAGTCCATAGAGCATGTGACTCTTGATCTCAGGGATGTCAATTCAAGTCCCACATTGGATATGGTGTCTACTCAAAAAAACAAAAAACAAACAGTGAAGAGCAGTACAATGAGCAATAACCAGACCAAAACCTAGGGGAAGGTGAGAACAGAAAGGTAAGACCAGCACTCAAAGCTGAGGCCATTTTCTGATCCTGAAGAAACTAACCAATGTCAGATGGCAAGAGAGAGAAAAGACACCCAAGTCCTGCCCCCAGTGGGAATCTGATAACCTCAAGTATAAATAGATTAAGCTGGGACCCCAGAAGAGAATGCCTTCAAGATAAGGATGAGCTAGAAGTAAGCCAGCCCTCAAATAATCTTGCATGGATTGTACAACCGCCCGTGTGGTCCAGAAACCCTCAAGTCTTGAACTTGTACAAAGATGATTCAGAATTGTTAGTGCCCAGGACGCTGATAGAAAGAAAGAAGAATCCTCTCTGTAAAAAAGTATCTCCATCCTAGCTCTGAAGTTTTTTCCTACAATTAAGTTTGCAAATACACGACCAACCCAAACCATAAGACAACCATGCACTCAAAGAAGTCACAATAAGTGATGAGTAGCCTAGAAAATGACTCATGAAGACTTCAGCCTATCAAAAATTCAGTTTAAAAAAATCTGTTAAATAACTTTAGGGTATAGGAAGCTATAAAAAGTGACATAATAGATTTGGGAAACAACCAGATGGAATTTCTCAAACTTAAAAATACACAAGCTGGGGCACCTGGGTGGCTCACTCGGTTGAGCACGGACTTCCTCTCAGGTCATGATTTAATCATTTGTGAGTTTGAGCCCCATATTGGGCTCACTACTCTCAGCCTGTCCGCACAGAGCCTGCTTTGGATGCTCCGTCCCCCTCTCTCTGCCCCTCCCCTGCTGTGCTCTCCACAAAATAAAAAGGTATTTTTAAAAATATATAATAGCTAGGGGTGCCTGGGTGGCTCAGTTGGTTAAGCATCTGACTTTGGCTCAGGTCATTATTTCAGCTCCTTGAGCTCAAGCCTCACATCGGGCTCTGTGCTGACAGCTCAGAGCCTGGAGCCTGCTTCAGATTCTGTGTCTCCCTCTCGCTCTGCCCCTCCCCCCCACTCACGCTCTGTCTCTCAAAAAATGAATAAAAGTTTAAAAAAAAATTTTAGGGGCGCCTGGGTGGCTCAGTCGGTTAAGCGTCCAGCTTCGGCTCAGGTCATAATCTCACGGTTTGTGGGTTTGAGCCCCGTGTCAGGCTCTGTGCTGACAGCTAGCTCAGAGCCTGGAGCGAGCCTGCTTCAGATTCTGTGTCTCCCTCTCTCTCTGACCCTCCCCTGCTTGCGCTGTCTCTCTCTGTGTCTCAAAAATAAATAGAAAACATTTTAAAAAACTTTTTAAAGAAAAATGATCCTAGGAGACAATTCTCTACAGGTCTGTCACATTTCTGCAGGTCTTTTTTAAATATTTATTTATTTTTGAGAGAGAGAGAGACAGAGTGCGAGCAGGGGAGGAGCAGAGAGAGAGACACACACAGAATCTGAAGCAGGCTCCAGGCTCTGAGCTGTCAGCCCAGAGCCCAATGTGGGGCTTGAGCTCACAGACCATAAGATCATGAGTTGAGCTGAAGTCAGACACTTACTGACTGAACCACCCAGGCCCCCCTCTGCAGGTCTTTTGAGATACTAACTGCTCTTTATTCCAGACTCTCTTCAAGGATGTTGGTTAGCAAACAAACTTTGGAAAATAGATTTTCCCCTTTAGAGCAAAAGCCAGGCATGCTTACTGACTATAACATTCAGGGTGTCTGAGATCAGGGTTTCTCTTTGTAGCGCACACCACTGCATAAGCAAGCATCCATGGTGTTACCCCCATGGGACTTGGGGCAAAGGGAACTGATGCAAAAAGAGAAAAGCCATATAATTAATATGAATATAAAAAGAAACATCACTAAAGATACTACACTCATTTAAATGATTATTTTTTTATTTTTTTATATAGTGTATTTATTTTTGAGACAGAGAGAGACAGAGCACGAGTTGGGGAGAGGGGCAGAGAGAGAGGGAAGCACATAATCTGAAACAGGCTCCCGGCTCTGAGCTGTCAGCACAGAACCCGATGCGGGGCTTGAACCCACGAACCGTGAGATCATAACCTGAGCCAAATTTGGACACTTAACCGACTGAGCCACCCAGGCACCCCTAAAATGATTTTTAAAAGGATGATAAAATGAACTTTTTTCAATATGTGTGAAAATACAGATGAAAACTGCTAGAAAATATAACCTGCCAAAATGGATATAGTCCTCTAACCATTAAAGAAAATGAATCAGTAATTTTTTCCTATAAAATCAGCTTAAGAGAAGTCTATCAAACATTGTGGATAAAATTCTAGTCTTATACAAACTCTTTCCAACATTAGAGAAATAAAGTACATATACCCCAACTCATCTTGTAAGGCTAGCCTAATCTTTTTTTAAGGTTAGCCTAATCTTAACACCAAAACCCATGAATAACAGCACGCAAAAAAGAAATTAGACACCAACCTTATTCAGGAATATAACTCAAAAACTCTACATAAAATGTTAGCAACTTGAATCTAGCAGCATATGCCAAGGATAATGTATCAATCCAGGGATGCTCATATATCATTTTAACAGAAAAAAGTTTGAAAAAATTAATCTCTGTCCAATAAGAGGTATCTACAAGAAACCAGAGCAAATGCCATACTTAATAGATGAAACGCTGGAAACTCTTCCTTTGAGCTCAGAAATAAGGTAAACTTGCAAAGCTTCTCTCCACGGAAATCTTTAGCAAAAGGTCAGACCTCAATCTGAAGAGAAACCAGAGGATAGGTAGCTGTGTTTGCCCCTTTCCGTAACCGACTGCAATTCTCCAAGACTGGTGCCTATTCCTGTGCTGTGTCACTCTGCTAGGAAGATTTGTGAAGGGGATTTTGGGAAAAGATGTAAATTGACCCATGCAAACAGAGAAATGCCCAGTTTTAAAGCAACCTGTGGGGGCGCCTGGGTGGCTCAGTCGGTTAAGCCTCCGACTTCGGCTCAGGTCAGATCTCACATTCGTGGGTTCGAGCCCCACATCAGGCTCTGTGCTGACAGCTAGCTCAGAACCTGGAGCCTGCTTCCGGTTCTGTCTCCTTCTCTCTCTGCCCCTCCCCCTCTCATGCTCTGTCTCTCTTTGTATTAAGCAACCTGTGGTACCGAAGGTGGCCCCAGTGGGTATGCAAATGAGCCCTCTGGGTGAGATGGTAGGTTGGCCCAAAGTAGAGCATGGGTCTGCACCCCTGCCCATGGCTTAGAGGAAAAGAAGGACCCAAAACAGTGGCCCAAGCCTAGGTCTTGGGGCCCTAAGGAGCCCAGGCGGTGATGGGATTGGGACCAAACTGGACTCTCACTTGTAGCTATGATTGGGGGAGGAGGGGTAGGGAGTGTGGAAACCCAGCCACCCAATCTTAAGTTACCCACCTTGTGAAGGAGTACATGCCCCCAGGAAAAAAAGCAGCCCACTGAAAATAATCTTTAGAAATATAACTTAGTCATAGTTTCTTATGACTAAGTAGAGTCCCTTCGGGCCCATACAATGTTAGGAGACTATCTTTGACATGCTCAGTGTTCAGCCTTTCCTAAGCAAGGCCACTGAAAGTTTCACTACCAATTCTCTAGTGTTTCAGCCCACAAAACCTTTAGCAGCTAAGCCAAAGATTCACTTAAGGGGCGCCTGGGTGGCTCCGTAAGCGTCCGGCTTCGGCTCAGGTCATGATCTTGCATTTCTTGGGTTCCAGCCCCGAGTCAGGCTCTGCTGACAGCTAGCTCAGAGCCTGGATCCTGTCTTCAAATTCTGTGTCTCCCTCTCTCTCTTACCCTCCCCTGCTCACACTCTCTCTCTCTCTCTCTCTCTCTCTCAAAAAATAACAAAACATTTAAAAAATATATTTAGAAAAAAAGATTCACTTAAGAAGGAGAGAAACAAAATATTGGTCCTCTCGCTGTGCTCATTGTCCCAGATACTGGCTGATGTCCCTACGCTTGTGGTGCGTTTGCACCTACGGGCAAAAGTTTTTCTTCCAGCGCAGATAATTATCTCAAGCATATCCTTCCTAGGTAAAAACTTCCAATCAAGGAAATAAAAGGTTAACTTTCGTTATTCAAAGAGATAACACTGGTAATAGTTCCCATGTGTATAAATGCATTCTGACATGCAAATGAGCTAGTCAGGCAAGGGTGCCTTCCCAAATCTCAGTTCCCAGAGGAGTGAGTGGAGAAATAGGCAGAACCGGACCCCTGTGCATTCTGTCTTCTGTGTGGCAAGCATATGTGTTTCAAATACCATTTACCCCAGTGTTCCATCACATTACCTTCTCACCATGCCCCCTTCCAGCTCTGCCTCTCTGTTTCCTTTCCCTTTACAACAATATTCAGTTTTCCCCATCTTCTCAGGTACTCCACAGCCTACCGACACCTTTAACAGCACTCGTCACCCTACTGTGCGCCTGTGCTAGGTGTTCAGTGCAGATTTGCCAAAAGGCTAAGTGAATGCTGGAATGAATGAATGACTGGAAAGTTTCTACTGGAAGCCCCCTCACTGAATTCTAGTTCCTTCTTTCTTCCTAACCAGGTCTTTCCTTTTGCTTCTACCACTTCCTAGTGTGGTACCTTAGGCAGAGTGCTTTATCTCTGGGCTTCATTTCCTCAAATGTAAAATGGGAAAGCAAATTTCATTTGGTTATGGTGAGCTTCAGTGCAATACTGTGTGGAAAGCCTAGGCAAAGAGGGGCTCCATAAATGGTTTGTCAGAAACTGAAGTTTCCCCAAACTGCAGTCTACCTTGCTTCCATCCTTCTCACTTTCTGCCACACATCCTCCACACCCCTGGCTCTGTCTCCCTCTCACCCCTTGTCTTTGCCCATCCTTGTCTTCCTTTCAAGACCCAGCCGCTCCCACCAGGACACCTGGATTCCTCCAAGCCCAAGGTGGTCCCACCTCTGTGGGGCCTTCAGCTCCGACAGCATCTAAGCCTCCTTGATGGATAGGCTCACCACCCAACCCTCCTCTTCCCTCTATGGCTAGTTATGCGAGTGGTGAGGAGGGAAGGTGAGGGAGGAGGCTCGGCCCCCTCCTCCTCTTTAACCACAGATCCAGAAAGGGCAGGAGTGAGGTGTTGCCTGACCAGCCTACCCCAAACACACCTTGCACAGTGCTGACGAGTAAAAAAAAAAAAAAAAAAAAAAAAAAAAAAAAAAAGGTGCTAGGAAAGGTCCATGAAGGCGATGGGGGTCAAGGGAAGCAACTTGGTTCAAGGGGGTCTTTGCTTGTTGGATGGGGTTGGGGAGTGTTGGAGGTCGGGGCTCCCCAGCGCCTGTGCCCTCCCCCAGCCATCGAGCTGATCAAGGACCTGGTCAGCTATGACGTGTGCCAGGCGCTGCTCAAGGGCCTCGTGGCACTGCTGATACCGTCCGTCAAGGAGACCAGCAAACTGCAGCACAAGATCCTCAACGGTAGGGAGCCGCTGGGGCTGGGGCTGAGGCTGCGGGCTGCGGGCGGGGGACTCCTGGGCTTGGGAAGCAGGGCCTCCCGCCTCACGGCCGCCCCTCCGCCAGACCCCGCGGTTCTCCAGCTCACCGCCAACCTGCCGGTGTTCTTGCAGCAGGCCGCGGCGGCCAAGGCCATCGGGTAAGCTGGCAGGGGTAGTGGAGGCGGTTGCAGCGAACCAGGTTGGCGCTGCCCCGCAGGCCCCGGAGCGCTCGCGCAGCCGGAGGCGGGGGTGGGGGCGGGGAGTTCCAAGGGGTCGCCGTAGCCCGAATTCCCGGCCCAGGGTCCTGGCGCGCAGCAACACGAGCATCGCCGAGGAGATGCTGCACCTGCGCGTGGTGCACAGCCTGATGGCCGCCATGGGCAACACGGACCACAGCAACAGCCAGCGGCAGGCCAGCCTCACGCTGGAGGTGAGCGGCGGGCGGGCTGGCGAGCGGCGCGGCGGGCCCCGGGCGACTCCACAGCGGTCACCCCGCCGCCCCGTCCGCCGCCGCAGTACTTTGTGCAGATATTCCCAGTGGTGGAGGAGCACGTACGCCCGTCCATGGGAGAGGAACTCTACGCGCTCTTCCGCGTGAGTGCTCCCGCCCCGCCCCCCAAAAGCTGGGACCTGGACTGAACGGTGCCGCCTCCCTGGCGGCTCTCCCCTGGGACACACCCCCTACACCGATTGGACCTGGGCCCGCTGCAGGAGGGGCTGCCCTGGCTGGGGCCCCTGCCCGACCCATCCCCAACCCCCCACCACCACCACTCCCCCGGCGTCCTTGCGTCCTCTTTCCTGACCTTCCGGTCCGCACTGGTGCCTGCGACATTCCTCTGTCCCAGCCTTCCTCCAAGTGCAGACTGCCCAGGCACGTCAGCAAGTTCCCCTTGCTCCTGTCCTCAGAGCAATGCCGGGGACTTGTACATGAAAATAGATAGCATTCAGGCGGACATCTTGGCGGCCAACAAAGTCAATGTTTCCAAAGGTGAGTGGGGAGTGAGGGAACCTGGAGCAGAGGTGCAGCGGGCACTCAGACTCAGGCCCGGCGCGCCTCCCTCCAGCATTATCCACCAGTGGCATCTCCTACAACAGCATGAACCTTGGCCCTCGTGATGAGAATCAACTGACTTACACCACATACTTCCAGAAGGAGAATTCGGAAGGAAAGGAGTAACAAACAGCCTCTGAGGCAATCCAGAAAGTCCAAGGCTGTGTTTCAGGAAGCCTAGCAGAAGGAACCCCTGGTCAAGCTCAGGGTGACTCTGTTCGCCCTAGGTGGGAAGCTGGGGGTTTATGCCAGTAGTGGAAAGGGAGGGCTGTTGGCTGGAAAATTCAATAAATAGTCTTGCTGTCTGTCTGTTCTGTCTGTAAGGGGGAGGGAGGATTAAATGTGAGCTTCGATGATGGATTGGGGTGCCTCTGCTCACCAAGGAAAAGGAAAAAAGCTGGTTTGGAGGGAAGGAGCATGAACATCCTTTAAGGTTCAAAAGCATAGCCTGAGGAGAGCCCCTCACTTCAGCTCCTTACTGGCCCCTGCACTCTCTTCTTCAGGAGACCACATTACCTGGTTTTTCTTCTGCCTCTCTGGTTGCTTCCTCTTTTGCTGATTTGTCCTCTTCAACCTAGCTTCTTTCTTTTTTAATTTTTTTAAATGTTTATTTTTGAGAGAGAGGGTGGGGGAGCACCCAAGCTGGCTCAGCACAGAGCCCAATGCAGGGCTTGAACTCACGAACTGTGACCTGAAGTCAGATGCTCAACCGACTGAGCTATTCAGACCCCCTCAAACCAGCTTCTTTCTAACAGGAATGACCTTGAGCCTCTTCTCTATCTGCTTTTTCACCCTGGTGATCTCATCCAGTCTCAGGGCTTTAAATGCTGTTCACATTCCATTGACTCACACATTTCTACCTCCGGCTAAACATTTCCACCTCTTTGTGTCGAAAACTGGGCTCCTGATCCTATGTCACCTCCCCCAATTTAACGGATAGCAGTTCAACCTGTCACCCAGAACAAAAGTGTTCTCATCACTGTCTCTCTTCAACATCTGTATCCAGTCTTTCTGTTGACTCTACCTTCCAAATATATCCGGAATCCATCCATATCTCACTACCTCTGTTGCTAATGCCCGAGTCTAACCCACCATTCTCTTTCCTCTGATTTACTTCAGAGGGCTTCCTGCCCCATTCCTTTTTCCATACAGCAGCCAGGGTAGTCCTTTTAAACGTCAGAGTCTATCATTCTTGCAGGGTTCTCCATTTAAGTAAAGCTAAAGCCCTTACAGGGCTGCAGGGATGACCCTGGCCAACCTACTCTCCATTACCTCTAATGTCTCCTCCTCCCTTTCTCCTTCACTGGGTCCAGACACCCTGACTCTGTGTTTCTTGAAATGGACAAACTCTTGCCTTAGGGTTTTGTACTGACTTTTCTGCTGAACAGTGAGAGAGGCTCTGTCTTAGAACCTTTCACCTCAGATATGTAGCTACATGGGTGAACTCCCTCACCTCCTCCCAACTCTACAAGTCATCTTCTCAGTGAGGGCTACTCTTAAAGTTGCAACTATGTTACTACTCCCTATACTGACCCTCAAGCCCCTATGCCTTTTTTCCCACAACACTTATTACTTTGTGTATTGTCTGTCTCTCCCCTCTGAACATAAACTCAACTAAGGCAGGGGTATTTTTGTTCTTTATTATTTCCCAAACTATGTCTGGCATGCAAGAATTAATGACTTGAGGTATTGGGAGGAAATTGTCCATCAAATCAGAGGAAATGAAGTCAGATGGCAGTAATTCTCCTGGTGGCCATAAGAGGGCATCACCGGCCCTGATATTGTTAGTCTAAGGCGGCCCAGCTTTCCCTCAAACTGACAGCTTCAGCTTTCCTCCATTTGGGTTGGAGGAAAGAAAAGTTAACAAAATACAGTTATGCTTTCTACAAAACTAAATGGATTTCCTATTTTAAAGAAGTGTCTGTTCTTAGTCTTTTTTTAATGCTTTTTTTTAAATGTTTTTTATTTATTTTTGAGAGATAGAGAGAGACAGCGTGAGCAGGGGAGGGTCAGAGAGGGAGGGAGACACAGAAACTGAAGCAGTCTCCAGGCTCTGAGCTAGCTGTCAGCACAGAGCCCGACGCAGGGCTCAAACCCACTAACCGTGAGATCATACCTGAGCCGAAGCCAGACGCTTAACCGACTGAGCCACCCACTCGCCCCTTAATGTTTATTTTTGAGAGCATGCGCGGGGGAGGGCACAGAGAGGACAGAGGATCTGATACAGGGGCTCGAACTCACTAAACCATGAGATCATTACATGAGTCAAAGTCAGGTGCTTAACTTACTGAGCCACCCAGGAGCCCCTGTTCTTAGTCTTGAAATGCCCTTTGCTCTCTATAGAATGATGATTTTAAAAGTACCTCAAAAATCTTAAGATTTCTTTCTTTTTTTTTTTTTTTTTAAATTCTATTTTCGAGAGACAGAGCAGGAGCCGGGCAGGGTCAGAGAAAGGAGACACAGAATCCGAAGCAGGCTCCAGGGTCTGAGTTGTAAGCACAGAGCCCTATGTGGGGCTCCAATTCACAAACTGAGATCATGACCTGAGCCGAAGTCAGACCTTAATTGACTGCGCCCGCAGGCCCCCAAAAGAGTTTTATTTTTAAGTAATCTCTATACCCAGTGTGGGGTCGAATTTACAACTCAGATCAGTCGTCTGCTCTACTAGACTGAGCCAGCCAGGCTCCCCTGGAAATTTTAATAATTGGAAAATCAAAAAATCTGAAAGCCACTGGTCTAACGTACCATAGTTTGGTAAAAACTATGGGACTTTTTTGTAAGCTTATATATTTATCTTGAGGGGCAGGGGAAGAAAGAATCCCAAGTAGGCTCCACACTGTCAATGCAGAGCCTGGCCAGGGGCTTGAACTCAGCAACTCCAAGATCATGACCTGAGCTGAAATCAAAAGTCAGAGGATGGGGCACCTGGGTGGCTCAGTTGGTTGACCGCCCGACTTCAGATCAGGTCATGATCTCACGAGTTGTGAGTTTGAGCCTCACATCAGGCTCTATGCTGCCAGCTGAGAGCCTGCACCCTGCTTCGGATGCTGTGTCTCCCTCTCTGTATCCCTACCCTGCTCACAATATGTGTGTCTTTCTCTCTCAAAAATAAACATTTAAAAAAAATTTTAATGTTATTTATTTTTGAGAGAGAGAGCGTAAATAGGGGAGGAGCAGAGAGAGAGGGAGACACAGCATCCGGAGCAGGCTCCAGCCTCTCAGCTGTCAGCACAGGGCCTGACCCAGGGCTCGAACTCACAACTCGTGAGATCATGACCTGAGCCAGTTGGAACGCTCAACCAACTGAGCCACTCAGGCGCCCCAGTAAACATTTTTTTAATTAAAAAAAAAAAGAGAGGCTTAACCGACTGAGCTACCAGGCACCCCCAAAACAATGGAACTTTTAAAATTGAATCTTAACTACAAAACACATACCTAAAACATCCACGTTTTACATGGAATTTATTAATACATATTTCCCCTACTTCTTATGCTTACAAGTTAAAAATTACAAGAAAAATTGAAAGAAAAATACAGTTAATACCGGTATATCTATCTATCACTCTTGGACACGTTTGCTTTTTCTCTCTGTGTTTACTGACCCATTTGAAAGTTTCAGTTACTGGGGTGCCTGACTGGCCCAGTTGGTAGAGCATGTAACTCTTTATCTCAGGGTCATAAATTCAAATCCCACATTGGCGATAGAGACTTCTTTAAAACATAGTAATAATAAAGTTTCTTTTTTTATGTTTATTTATTTTGAGAGTGAGAAAGAGACCAAGCAGGGGAGGGGCAGAGAGAGAGAGGGAGGCAGAGAATCCCAAGCAGTCTCCAAGGCTGTCAGCACAGAGCCCGACAAGGGGCTGGAAGTCACAACCCATGAGATCATGACCTAAACCAAAATCAAGAGTCAGGATGCCCAAGCAACTGAGCCAGCCAGGCGCTCCCAAAAAATAAAGTTTCAAAAAGTAACAAAGTTTCAGATATCATGACATTTCACCATTAAATACTTCACATTATGTTTCTACTATGAATAAGGACATTCTCCTACATAATTATGATTATTTTGGTGGTCTGAGTAATGGTCCCCAAATACGTCCACATCCTAATTCCTGTGAATATGTTACTTTACATGGTAAAAAAGAATTTTACAGGTGTGATTGAGGGTCTTGAGGTGGGGAGGTTATTCTGGATTCACCAGGTGGGCCTGAGGTCATCACAAGAGTCCTTATAAGAAGGAGGCAGGAGGATCCAGAGTTAGAACTATATGATAGGACAGAAGCAAGAGGGTTAGAGTGACATAGTGAAGGGGTCACAAGCCAAGCAATACGGGCAACCTCTAGAAGCTGAAAGAGGCAAGAAAACATTCTTCCCTAAAGCGTCTAGAAAAAAAGGCAGCCCTGCCAACACCTTGATTTTGGACTGCTGACCTCCAGAACTGTAAGAGAAAAAAATTGGGTTACATCACAGTTTGTAGTTACTCGGTACAACAGCAACAAGAAAACCAAAACAATTATTAATTCAGTAATATCTAAAATAGAATACATACTAAAATTTCCACAATTGTCCCCAAAATGTACCTTCTGTTTTCTTCTTTCCTTTTTTTAATTTTTGTTTGTTGTTTTTTGTTTAGGATTCAGGTAAGGTTGTATGTTGCATTTGATTGTCATTGTAGTATAAATTTTTTTAATGTCTGTTTTTGAGAGTGTGGAAGCCATCGGAGGAGGGGCAGGGATAGGGGATCCCAAGCCGGCTCAGTGATCACAGCAGACAGCCCCATGCAGGGTTCCAACTCACCAAGCTTGAGATCATGACTTGAGAAGTCAGATGTTTAACCGTCTGAGCCACCCAGGCGCCCTTATACTATAAATTTTATGACACTTACTTGCTGTCTTGATCTACATAAAAATTTGAAATCACACACAAAACTGAGAATTTACAGGGCACTTGGGTGGGTCTGTTGGTTAAGCATCCAACTTCATCTCAGGGTTGTGGGTTCCAGCCGCACGTCGGGTGCTGGCAGCTGGCAGCCTGTCTTCAGATTCTGTATCTCCCTCTCTCTCTGACCCTCCCCTGCTCACGCTCTCTCTGTCTCTCAAATATAAAGAAAAAGCATTAAAAAATTGTTTAAACAGAATTTACTTATAATTTCAAATGACCTATTTCTAATTCTACGGCTAAATTAACACATCAGGGAAGAAATTATAAATGTGTGCCACACAAAAAGCTTGAAATAATTATACTTTAATTTTTAAAATGTTTACACTTAGAGCCACAGCCCCAGTGAGGAGGCTTGCCTGAGGTACAAAAGTGTTGTCTTGAAAAATGTTTTGAACAGATATGCCCAAGCTTGACCTTTAAAGGTTTTATTCTATAGATAGCAAACATCTATTGGAGGACTGCTCTGTGCCAGGCCCTAGGCACAGGAGGCAGTTCAAGGTAAAGCTTGGTGGTTCCCAACCTGTGAACATTGCAAATTCTCTGCTAATGTACTTGAGGTTCTTAAAACTGCGATTGTTGGAGTTAGGCTGCCGTTGGCACCACCCCCGCCAAGATGGCCCCTTCCTTCCGCGACCTACCGGGTTATGGCTTTCATCCTCTCCTTCCTCCATTGTCGATCAACATTGTCACTACAGCGAAGGTAAATGCCACGCAACTCCTCGAGAAACCAGCCACACAACCCACTACGCCTGACACACGAACATGTTTCTAAAGTAGGCAGAAATGTAACACAATCCATGGAGTGATCTTTGCTATGCCTGGAAGCCTAGATGGAACCTTTGAACAGCGTAGGTAGATCCCTACACCCAATTCTTTCTTCAGTTAACCTAAGTGAAGAAATCGGTCGGGCTACAGGTGGAAATGGCAGTTTACTTAAAGTGCGTACGAGAGAGAAACCCCATAGCGAAAAGTGAGAGACTTCAGAAAACCACGTGAAACTGATTCCTGCATAGGTGCAAGGGTACCTATCTCAGATGCTCCCAGACGAGATTCGGGACTTGGCCCCTAACAAAATCCAGATGCAAATGGTGGTGAAGAACTTTAATACAGCTAATATGCAAAACAGTCTTAATTTTATATGAATCAAGCACAGCAGATCCGCTAAAAAACGAAAACAGGGACACAAAAATCTTGGTTCCTATATGCCTATTACGTTTTCCCCCCAAAACTAGGAACACACGTGGAGAGAAAAAAAAAAAACCGCCTCGTATAGAAAGCAAACAAGTGCTTAATAAACACGAAAACTCCCTAAAGTAAACACGGAAGCCAAAACACCCACACATATGGCCGAATCATTTCCGATGTGACAAAACTTCCCAAACAAAATACTACTTCTGGACAGAAGTTGCAAGACCATACTTCGTTACTAAGTCTGCTTTTTAACACACGTCAGTAAGCCTTGCTAAAGCAAGGCCTCAAAAAATTGGGTAAACACTCAGAATTGTTCCTCTCCACGGAAATCTTTAGTAAAAGGCGAAAGATTTATACGATCTGAAGAGAAACCAGAGTATGCTTTAGTGTCCGTTCATACAGATCTCGGGTAACTGTAACTCCTAGACCAGCAATGGTAGTTAATTATCCAAAAGATCTAGTGGCTTCTGCTTCAATCTCAGTCAATTCTGTGAAGGCGATCTCATTTTTAGGAGGAAAAAAAGTTGAAGGAAAAATAAAAATCTAGCCTTTTTAAAATAAGAGGTACCCTAGGTGCAATGCATTGTGGGTATGTAAATTACTAGTCACCAGTCTCCGGTTTCCGGAAATTCTTTTAGTTCGTTTACCTGCTAAGCCTAGGGCCACCACCAGGGGGCAGGGCCGAAGCCAGATTCGCAAGAAAAGTAGACGCCAGGCTTAACGAGAAAGTCTCTTTTGTTTTGTTTGTTTTAGAATAGGCACGCCAACATAAAACTTCTCTTGAATTAAAATTAAAATTGAATTTTTTTAAGTCTTGAAAATGAGTGTCTTCACTCAACAAAAATGCATTGAACACTGTGTCAAAACCCTGGTCTGGGCCTTAGGAGACAGGTATGTGTGGTGAATACTGGTAACAGAATGTTAAGTGACACATGGGCTGAGCATGAAAGGATTCATCAAAGTAGGGTGTTGAGGGCATTCTAGGCGGTGCCATAAGCTGTAAGAGCCTGGAAGGGGCAAGTGGCTAAGTAGCAAGGGCCAGATTTTGATGGGTCTTCAATGCCAAGCTAAGAGCTTAGACTTACCTTTGAGGGCTGCGGGGAGGGGGGCGGGGAGCAATTTGAACCCTTTAAAAGAGAGTAGGATCAGATTAGTGTTTTGAGGCAGCATCAGCATCACCTGGTGTTATTGGTGTTGGTTGACTTGTGCCTCCCCAAATTCATTTGTTGAAGTTTTAACCGCCAGTATCTCTGAATGTGACTTTATTTGGAAGTAGGGTCATTCCAGGTATAATTAGTTAAGATGAGGCTTCCAGAACTGAGACAATAATTTCCGTTAAGATACCCAGTCAGTGGTGCTTTGTTATGGAACTCTAGAAACACCTGTGTCCCTATTAGAAATGCAAAAAATCAGGCCCCACCCCACACCTGCTATCTGAAACTAGGGGTGGGACCCAGATGTCTGAGTTTAACAATCTAAAGATGATTTTAATGCAGACTGAATTGAGAAACAATGGACAGCCTCTCTCTGAAGTTTGGAGATTAAAGTACTCAAGAAGTTGAGAGATAGGGTGCCTGGGTGGCTCAGTTGGTTAAGGGTCCTCTTGATTTCAGTTCAGGTCATGATCTTGCGGTTTATGGGTTCAAGCCTTGTGTCCGGTTCCACACAGACAGTACACAGCCTGCTTGGGATTCTCCCTCAACCCCCCTCTCTCAAAGTAAGTAAACTAAAAAATTAATTAAAAAAAAAGTCGAGAGCCAGTTTAGGACACCGAGCAGTAAAGCCGGAGAGAAATGATGGCCCAGAGCACCCAAGGAACGAGAGTCCGGTGAGGAGAGGGAAGCAACCAGGAGAGGGCCCTGGAGAACAGTGGCCTGAGGAGAGGAGCAGCAGGCGCAATTTGGAAGGCTGGAAACCAGGAGTGGGACACCACAAAAACCAAGGGCAGGAAAGAAGTTTCAGGAAGGGAGTGGTCAGTTCTGTCCAATGAGTGAGATGGGGCTGCAAAATCCATGGGCTTCAACAGCCAGGGCACTTGGTGGTGACCTGGCCAGAGCGTTTTCCAGCGAGCGGGGCGCGGTGGCAGCAGGACTGCCGGGAGGTGGCGCGGAAGAGGAGGTGGAGGATACGGGCAGACGCGGCGGACGATGCAAGCAACTCGACTGAGAGAGTGGCCCCTGAAAATGTAGAGAGGCTGTTTCCGGAAAGGCGGGAGATCGAAGGCTAGCTCTCAGCCTCCCCCCCCGCCCCCGGGAAGGTGAGCACCGTGTTAAACACCTTTCCTCGCTGTTGGGAAGGCACCGGTACAGCGGCAGAGTGACCGTCCAGGAGGATGGTGGTCCCCCTTCAGGAGAGGACCCACACTCCTGACGGTGTCACTCGACGACGGGGGGGGGGGGGGGGGCGGGGGAGGCAGGCAGGTAAGCACCACAATGACTAAGGTCCCCGGAGCCGAGCGCTCCCCAACACTTCCTCCCCGGCTCTCACCCTCCACTTTCCTCCACCCTTCGGCATCCCGCCCAGCCCCAATCTGCCACCTCTCAGCATCTCCCCGGAGCAGCTGGGGACGTCTGACCCCTGAGCCACACCCCTGAGGAAGGCCCCGCTCCTCCTTGCCACGTCTCTTGGCTCGGTTTCCCCAAGCCCTTAGCCCCCACTTTATACTTTCTTCTCTCACGGAAACTGCCCCACGCCTTCTCCCTCTCTCTCAGGAGACCACCTCACAACAGATTTCCCTGAAAAGCAGAAGCCTTTTGCCATCTCTCCCCGGGCATCTGCCCCTCCCCTACTCGCTCTCTCTCGCGCTCTCTCTCTCTCTCTCTCTCTCTCTCTCTCTCTCTCTCTCTCTTAAATAAATAAAACTTTAAAAAATAATTTTTAGATGCGCCTGGGTGGCTCAGTCGGTTAGGCGTCCGACTTCAGCTCAGGGTATGCTCTCACGGTTCGTGGGTTCCAGCCCCGCATCAGGTATGTGCTGACAGCTCAGAGCCTGGAGCCTGCTTCAGATTCTGTGTGTGTGTCTCTCTGCCCCTCCCCCACTCGTGCTCTGTCTCTCTCTGTCTCAAAAATAAATAAACTAGGGGCGCCTGGGTGGCTCAGTCGGTTAAGCCTCCGACTTCGGCTCAGGTCAGATCTCACGTTTGTGGGTTCGAGCCCCGCATCAGGCTCTGCTGACAGCTAGCTCAGAGCCTGGAGCCTGCTTCCGGTTCTGTGTTTCCTTCTTTCTCTCTCTGCCCCTCCCCCTCTCATGCTCTGTCTCTTTGTATCAAAATAAATAAAACATTTTAAAAAAGTTTTTAAAAATAAATAAATAAACTATAAAAATTAAAAATATTTTTAAAATTTATTTTGTTTCAGAAAAAAATTTAATTTTTTAAATGTTCTTGAGAGAGAGAGCATGAGGGGTGAGGGGCACAGAGAGAGAGAGAGAGAGAGAGAGAGAATCAGAAGCAGGCTTCGGGCTCTGAGCCGTCAGCACAGAGCCCAACATGGGGCTCTAACTCATGGAGGGTGAGATCATAACCTGAGCCAAACTTGGACCCTTAACCGACTAGCCACCCAGGCGCCCCTACAAATTTTTTTAAATTAAACAATGCACTGAAAAGAGTGATATATATATATATATATTGTAAAATTGTAAGAGTAAAAAAACAGGCACCTGGCTGGCTCAGTTGGAGGAGCATGCAATTCTTGTTCTTGGGGTGGTGAGTTCCAGCCTCACTCTGGGTGCAGAGATTAGTTAAATAAACCTTTTTTTTCTTTAATTTCAAAAAAGTTCCTGCAGCCCCAAGAGAATATATGGGACTTTTATTCTAAACAAATAGTTTCCATTGACTTTCACTCTAAAGAACTTCCACTGTGGATGCATTTACATCAACTGGTACAATTTTGAATTAATTTTCACACTAGACTTTTTAAGTTTACTTATTTATTTTTGAGAGAGCACATCTGCAAGTATGGGAGGGGCAGAGAAGGAGAATCCCAAGCAGGCTCCACACAGTCAGTGCAGGGCTGGATATGGGGCTCAAACCTATGAACTGTGAGATCATGACCTGAACCGGAACCAAGAGCCCACACTTAACAGACTGAGCCCCCCAGGAACCTTCTCACACTATATTTTTAAATAACTCATGTAATTATCCAAATAATTCTTCACAAATCTTGAAATTGATTCAAACACCAGAGACTTCAAGTTTTTACTAGGTGAAATAATTTCTACAGTAAAACAGTTAGTTTTCTCATTGTCTCTACTTGCTCATTTCTATTTTAAAAATTTATCATGGGGGTGTGCCTGGGTGGCTCAGTTGGTTAAGCCTCGGACTCCTGGCTTTGGTTCAGGATATTATCTCAGGGTTCATGAGTTCAAGCCCCACTTTCAGCTCTGCATTGACAGTCATGAGTCTGCTTGAGATTCTCTCTCTCTCCTCTCTCTGATCCTCCCCCGACTCAGAGGGGCTCATGTGCGCACACACGCACTCGTGCACTCTAAATAAGCAAATAAATAAATAATGTTAAAAGTTTGTCATAAATTATTTCAAACTCCACAGAAAAGTATAAAGGATAAAAATACACACTTGATACTCCAATTTAATAGATAAAAACATTTCTTCAAATGTGCTTTAGATATGCTTGAAAAGGAAAACCTTAATTTCTTTCCTCCATGTTGGAGCCTGTGGAGGCTTGCTGTGGACAGGACTTCTCAAATGACAAATATGTCTGGAAGGCTGTGGGCCAGGGCCATTTTTTTGCTAGCTATAAGTAGGATCTCTGGAACTGAGTAAGCACATAGCTCTTCTCAAAATCAAAGGCATGCTAGAGACTAAATTCTATCTGGGCAAAGATTATGTGTACAAAGCAAAGAAAGACACGGTAACTCCTGGTGGCAAACAAAACAAAATCTGAATAACTGGGGAAAGGATAATTCGTGGCCGTGGAAACAGTGGCATCGTTCCCGCCAAACTCCGAAGTAATACTCCTGTTATGGCCATTGGACACGGAATCCAAGCGATGCTTTACCCATCAAGGATTTAAACTTATTGATAAGTAAATTGTGGATTTGTTCTCTTGCATTTAAAAAGGGCAGGAGGTGGGGTGCCTGAGTGAGTCAGTCGATTAAACATCCAACTTCAGCTTAGGTCATTTCATGTTTCATGGGTTCGTGGGTTCGAGCCCCACAATGGACTCTGTGCTAACCACTCAGAGTCTAAAGGCTGCTTGGGATTCTGTCTCTCCCTCTCTCTCTCCCCTTCCCTCACTCACGGTCTGTCTCTCTCAGTCTCTCAAAAATAAATAAACATTAAAAAAAATTTTTTATGAGGGGATGGGGGAAGGCTTACATATAACAACTTATCTCCAGAAAAATCTATTTTAAGTTGATAACTTTGATCCCATTGTGAACTTCAATGTCATTACCCTCCCTTATCACATTTTATATTTTTGATGTCACATTTTACATCTTTTCATCTTGTGTATCCCTTAACTGACTATTGCTCCGGGGCTGCAGATGGGCCACCAGTGCATGGCCCTCCACTATGTGGGTGGAGCTATGTAACTACTTCATCTCTGGGTCTCTTCTCAACTCCAACTCCAGTGACTTCAAATTGGCATGGTGGGAATACTTAAAGCCACAAAAATAGGCAAATGCTACAAATCAGGGCTCCCCCACCCCCATTCTCACATGAAGATATTTGTTGGAATTAGAGCTATCACCTCCACATCCGGGTAGCAGGACAGAGAAAGGGGAATGGAGAAAGTTACTCAATCCTGTTTAAAGTCTCAGAAGTATTTTAGACAGGTTTAGGATACCTTCGTGTACATATATTTATAATATTTCTACTTCAACTTGAACTTGGCCACTTGGTGCTACTGAGGATCAAGGGAGGCTGGAAAATGTGGTCTTTTACTTGGCAGCTAAAACTATAAAAATATATAAACTCGGAGAAGTCTCCAGCTGGTCCTCATCATCTCCACCCCGTTCCCTCTCACCCTGTGTTCATGAGTTTCTGGTTTAATCTGTTTCTTTTTTTTAAAAAAATTATAACTACAATCACACACATAGTTTTATTTCCCTTATCGAAAGATTATATCACTTAATAAAGTATCCTGATTATTGTGCAATACTGGTCTTTGGAGATCTTCCTCCTTTTTTTCCCCCCTGACTTCATAGTAACTCCACTGTGTGGATATAGTATACTTTATTCAGCCAGTCCCTGCGGGTAGAAATTTAAATTGTTTAGCAGAATTTTGCTATTACAGATAATGCTGCAACTAATAACTTGTGCATCTGTTTTCTATATTTGTGGGTATGTTGTTTTTTAAGTAATATCTATGCCCAATGTGGGGCTTGAACTCACAACCCTAAGATCAAGAGTCCTATCTCTACTGACTGAGCCCGCCAGGTGCCCCATGGGTATGTATCCTTAGGGTAAATTCCCAAAAGTTAATTGTTGGGTCAAAGACCAAATGTATATGTAGTTATGTGAGATATTGCCAAAATTCCATTTTATAGAATGTGAGCTCCCTCCAGCAAGGTATGAGGATATATCAGTTTCTCCACAGCTTTGCTAACAGGATGTTGTCAAGTTTTAAAGTTCCTATCCATCTAAAATGGTATCCCAGTGTAGTTTTTTTTAATGTTTATTTATTTTTGAGAGAGATGTCTGTCTGCGAACAGGGAAGGGCAGAGAAAGGGAGACAGAATCTGAGCTGTCAGCACAGAGCCCAACGCAGGGCTTGAACCCATGAACCGTGAGATTATGACCTGAGCCAAAGTTGGATACTTAACTGACTGAGCCGCCACCCAGGCACCCAGTGTAGTTGTTGCTGTTTTTTTTTTTTTAAGTTTATTTATTTTGAAAGACAGCAAGCAGGGGAGGGGCAGAGAAAGACAGGGAGGGAGAGAATCCCAAATAGGTTCCATGCTGTCAGTGTGAAGCCCAATGGGGGACTTGATCCCAGGAACCATGAGATCATGACCTGAGCTGAAATCAAGAGTCAGATGCTCAACCAACTAAGTCACCCATGCGCCCCCTCTCAGTATAGTTTTAAACTGTATTTCTTTGTTTTATGAATGAAGCTGAGTAGTTTTTGTACATTTAAGGTCATTTGTGTACCTATTTTGTGTGTATATTTTCTATTTAAGTTTTTGTCCATTTTTCTGTTGGGTTTTAGCTCTTTCTCTCCCCCCTCAGTCTTTCTTAGAAACCTGCACTGCCATCTTTCAGTCATGCATTACAGAAAGGAAAAGTTTCCCTTACTTTAAAAAATTTTAAAGGGCTTATTATGTACTAAGGGTATTGGTCCTTTATCTGCCATGTAAATCATTAATAATTTCTCCTAGTTATCATTTTTGCCAGCCAAAAGCATTTTTTAATGTGTTTACCAATATTTTCTTCATCTGGATTTCAAGTCAAGCTTTCTTCAGAGGCAACTGGGTGGCTCAGTCGGTTGAGCATCAACTCAGTTTCTGCTCAGGTCATGATCTCACAGTTTTGTAAGTTCAAGCCCTCGTCAGGCTCTGCACTAACCATGGAATTCTCCCTCTTTCTCTGCCCCTCTTCCACTCACATGCTCTCTCTCAAAATAAATAAACTTAAAAATTTTTAATAAGATAAAAATCTTTCTTCACACATATTATTTTTAAAATGTATTGATGTTTGGGGTACTGGGTGGCTCAGTCAGGTAAGTGTCTGACTTTGGCTCAGGTCATGATCTCACAGTCAGTGAGTTCGAGCCCCAAATCAGGCTCCGTGCTAATGGCTCAGAGCCTGGAGGCTGCTTCAGATCTGTGTCTCCCTATCTCTCTGTCCCTCTCCCTCCCCCCATTGGCACATGCTCACTCTCTCTCTCTCTCTCTCTCAAAAAATAAACATTAAAAAATGTTTCATTCACAATTCACTCATATTTTCTGCTACTGTTTTTTTTTAGTCACTATTTTTGTTTGAGGGTTATTCCGGGGTATGATGTCAGGTATGGATTCACTTTTATGTTGCTCCAACTGGCTGAAACTACTGATAGAAGACAGGCGTTAATTACTCCTTGAAAGTTTGGAAGAACTTATCTATAACCACTTCAGCTTTGGAGATGAAAACCTTTTTTTATCATTTCAGTTTATTTATTGGCTATTGGTCTATTCAAGTTTCCTTTTTCCTTCTTGTACTTGTTTTAAAATTTTATATTTTTTTCTAGAACCTTATTGACTTTGTCTAAGTTTTTAAATTTATTTATGTAAAATTGTTTACCTTTTTTATCGCTTCTCGGCCTTTTGGCTAAGATCAAGTGTAAAACTGTTTATCTTTTATTTTGTTTTTTATTTCTTTAAAGTTTTACTTATTTGTTTTGAGAGAAAAAGGGAGAGAGAGGAGGAACGGCAAAGAGAGAGGGAGAGAGAATCCCAAGCAGGCTCCACACTGTCTAGGCAGATCCCCATATGGGGTTCAATCTCATGAATCACATGATCATGACCCGAGCTGAAATCAAGAGTCCAATGCTTAAGTGACTGAGCCACCCAGGGGCCCCTTTTTATTTATTTATTTATTTATTTATTTATTTATTTATTTATTCATTTATTTTAAGTGTTTATTGGGGGGTCAGAGTGGGGCAGACAGAGAATATGAGCTGATAGCACAGAGCCCAATGTGGGCTTCAAATTCATGAACCATGAATTTATGACCTGAGCCAAAGATGGACATTTAACCACTGAACCCCCCAGGTGCCCACCTTTTTATTTTTTTTAAGTTTCTTTATTGATTTTGAAAGAGAAAGAGAGCATGCCTGCACACAAGCAAGAGAGAGGGACAGAGAGAGAGGGAGAGAATCCCAAGCAGGCTCTGCGTTGTCAGTACAGAGCTCAGCATGGGGCACAATCTCATGAACCAAGAGATCATAGCCTGCGCTGAGATCAAGAGTCAGAAGCTTAACTGACTGAGCCACTCAGGCACCTCTAAAATTGTTTATATCTTTTTATAAAATTTTTTAATGTTTTTATTTTTGAGAGAGAGAGACAGAATGCAAGTGGGGGAAGGTCAGAAAAAGAGGAAGACACAGAATTTGAAGCAGGCTCGAGGCTCTGAGCTGTTAGTACAGAGCCCAATGCGGGGCTCAAACTTAAACAAACTGTGAGATCATGACCTGAGCCAAAGTCGGACACTTAAATGACTGAGCAACCCAGGCACCCCTAAAATTGTTTATTTTTTTATTTTTATTTTATTTTATTTTATTTTAAAAAATATCTTTTAAACTGTATATTCAGATCTTAGGCCCATTTTAAAGTTTATTTTTATATATATTTTAGTTAATCTCTGCATGCAACATGGGGCTTGAACTCATGATCCTAAGATCAAGAGCCACATGCTCTTCCATTAAAATATTTTTATTCCATTAAAAATATTTTAAATCTATGTTTGTATTTATTTCCTTTTTATTCTATATTTTGTTCTTTTACATATTGTTCTTCTTTAAACACTCACACTGGGTTTGTCTAGCTTATTAAGACTTTCATGGGTGGCTGGGTGGCTCAGTCAGTTAAGCATCTGACTCTTGATGTTGGCTCAGGTCGTGATCTCCCAGTAGTGAGGTCAAGCTTTGTGTTGGAGCTAAGTATGTAGCCTGCTTGGGATTCTCTCTCTGCTCCTCCCCCACTCTCTCTCTCTCTCTCAAAATAAATAAACATTAAGAAAAAAAAAAGACTTTCGGGGCTCCTGCGTGGCTCAGTTAAGTGTCCAACTTTGGTTCAGGTCATGATCTCGCAGTTCATGAGCTCTGTGCTGACAGCTCAGAGCCTGGAGCCTGCTTCAAATTCTGTGTCTCCCTCTCTCTCTGTTCCTCCCCTGCTCGTGCTCTCTGTCTCAAAAATAAATACTAAAAAAAATGATTTTTAATTAAAAAAAGACTTTCAAACAACTAATTATTTTTATTTTTATTTATTTATTTAAGTGGGGCTTGAATTCATGACCCTGAGATCAAGAGTCACATGTTCTACCAACTGGGCCAGCCAGGCACCCCTCCAAACAACTAAATTAAAAAATTTTTTTTTCAAGCGGCACCTGGGTTGCTCAGTTGGTTGAGCATCCTGAGTGTTGGACTCTTGATTTTGGCTCAGGTCATGATCCCAGGGTCAAGGGGTTGGGCTCCTCATGGAGCATGGAGCCTGCATGAGATCTTGAGATTCACTCTCCCTCTCTCTCTTTTTCTCTCTCTCCCTCTCCCTCCCCCCTGCCCTTCTACCCTGCTCATTCTCTCATAAATAAATAAATAAATTTTAAAAATCTCTTTTTCACAGATTTCTGCCTTTTTCCTCTCTCTCTTATTTCTTTGAGTCTCAACTTTGCAGCTCTTTCCCAAATTATTGAACAAAGTGTCTGTTAGTAACGTTTCCAGCTGCAGGTTAAGGCACGTGAATAAAGATGGCTTAGACAACTAGGTGGGTTTTGTTTTGTTATTTACACAAGGAGTCTTGGGGTAGTTGGTGGCTGGCTTTGATTCAATGGCTCAGCCATCAAGAACAGGGGTTTGGGCTCTTTCTTCTTTCCTACTTGGCTGCCCTGTGTTAGATTTTTGATCTCATGACTATCAAACTACCTTATGCTCACGAGGCAGCTCTCACAACTCCAGACGGAATACCAATGTCCAAGGCAAGAAAAAAGGGGATGCATTGTTACTAGCAAAGCATCCTCCATGTCACCTCATTCCTTTCTAGTAGAAAACAACACATCCTGCCCAGAAGCCCCCCTAATATTCCTGCTTATGTCTCATTGGCCAGGACTGTGTCACATGGTCAGTTCCAATTGCGTGGGAATCTAGGAAAGCAGGTATTTCGTTCTTCCAGGCTCTAACGTAGACATGAGTAAGGAAGCTGGGAATAGCTGTTGGATTAGCCACCAAGAGAGTGTGTGTCATAAACAACTGGCTCATCTGTTTTGTCTTCATTGTTTTCTTTAACCCTTCCTGATGCCTTTGGGGTGAATCCTCACCCTGATGTTGTTGCTTATTGTTTCATTTTGCTATAACCAATCTGCTCTTCAATCCATGTATGGATTTCAACTATTAAAGTTTTCATAATCAGTATTTCCATCTGATTTTTCCTGTTTGTTCCTCCTTTCTTATCTTTTGAGGATATTTATTGAGTTTATTTTAACCCCAATCAGGTCTAGTAAGTTGGCCTCATCTATTATTAGTTTCTCAGTTTGTTTTTCTTTTATTGCAAATGAGTTCCCCTTTGAGTTCCTATTACTTTGGGGATGTCAGTGAACTTGGCAGGGAAAGGCTAATGTCCAGATTATAGAATATGGAGAAGGAGAAGTAATGTTTAAGGTCCACCTACCTACCCAGGATGGAGCACTTGACACGCTGCTGGCTTCCTGCCTCATGCACAGTAACGAGGCAGCGATTCACTCAGGGCCCTGAGGAGTGCGGGCACAGAGCACAGGCGCAGTGGAGAGCAAAACTGAAAACTCTCCTTGGCCTCACCCTCATCTCCAGGCATCTGACCCTCTTCCACACTGGCTGCCAGTCACAATCTCCCCACAACTGGCCCCAACCACCCTCTGTCTCCTCATGGATTCCTCAGTTGTGGTTGCTGTTGTTTTTAATGTTTTTATTTCTTTGTTTTTGGGGGGGGGCAGAGAGAGAGGGGGACAGAGGATCCAAAGCAGGCTCTGTGCTGACAGCAGAGAGCCCAATGCAGAGCTCAAACTCATGACTGTGAGATAATGACCTGAGCCAAAGCTGTACACTTAACCAAGTGAACCACCCAGGTGCCCTGGATTTCTCAGTTTTTACTTTAGTTTCTCAAATATGCAACCCCTTTTGACTTCTGTATCTTCTTCTTCTTTGTTGCTGTTATATAGAAATTTTCAAGCAAGCAAAAGTTGAGTGCAAGGACACCATCTCCATTACCCAGCACCCATGATCATCAATTCATGGCCACTGTTATTTCCCCGCCCCTCACTGCTGGCCTGCTGGATTATTGGATTATTTTTAAACAAATCTTAGACTTTCACTTCTGAGGCATCTTCAGGTTTTGGCAGAAGGAGCTACCACTATCAGTCTAGATTATTTCAGAGTTTTATCTGCTCCATTTAGCAATTTCCCCCACCTTGACTATAAAAAATTACATACAGACAATTAAGTTGAAGGACTAGTACAGCACCTACTCGTATACCCACCAACCTGATTCAACATCTTTTAACATTGTGCTATCTCATCTTTAGTTTATTTATATGTTATTGCAGGGGAAGAAAAATCTTTTTTTCCTCTACCTTTCTAGGTTCTCAATTGGGACTCTGTAACAAAAGACAGATTAACAAGAAAAAGCAGACAGAAGTTCATTAACATGTGTATCTCCTGTATACCTGGGAGAATTGCAGGGATGAATAACTCAAAGAGGTGGCCTGAACTTGGGCTTGTATAGCATTTTAAACAAAGAATGATACATTTGTAGAGAAATAATAGGAAAAAGGAAAATGGCTTTAAGATTCAAGGACAGAAAACTGTGGGAAGATAAATATATGGGGGAAGATTAATGGAGTAAGGTTTGTTTGCAGATTCCTCTGATGCCATCACTGGGTGGATAAGAGTCTAGAGTCCTCTCCAGTAAAGGAAAATTTATATTCTGCCTTTAGGGAGAAAGGGGGAGGGTAGAGAGAACTGTCCTGTATATGCTGCTTCATAATTGGCTTCAACTAAAAATAATTCTTATGTCAAAGAGGCATATTTTAAGGTGACATATCCTGGTTTCTTCATATTTTTTCTGAACACTTTGAAAGCTGCAAACATCCTGACTCTTTAGCTCTAAGTATTTCAGCATGCATCTCCCACAAATAAGAACATTCTCTCCCATAATCATAGCATCATTATATACTTAAGTAAAATAGAAATAATTCCCTAAAATCTTTCTTACCTACTCCTTATTCAAGCTTCCCCAGTTACCCCCAGTTGTTGGGTTTTGTTTGTTTTTTTTTTTTGAGAGAGACAGAGACAGCACAAGTGTGAGAGGGACAGGGAGAGAGACAGAGAATCCCAAGCAGGCTCCACCTTGTCAGCACCCCAACAGGGGACTTGAACTCTTGAAACCCTGAGATCATGACCTGAGCCAAAACCAAGAGTCAGACACATAACCTCTTCAGCCACCCAGGTGCCTCCTTCCAATTTTTTTAACCATGATGCAGTCAAGATTCATGCTTTACGTTTGGCTGTTGTTTGGATTATCTTTTAATCTAGAACAGTCTTTGTACTTTTTTTCCTCGGTAGGAACTTTTTGAAGAGACCCCCAGGTCAAATATCTTGTAAATTATCCTCCATTCTAAATGTGCCTCATTATTCTTCCTGGTACTGCTCAATTTGTTCCTTCACTCCCTGTATTTTCTGGAAGCAAGAAGTTAAGTCTGGGGGCTAGACTGGATTTAGGTTACACATTTTTAGCATTATTATCTCCTGGATGATGTTATATACTTCATATTATATCCAATGAGGAGACACATAATGTCAGGTCACCCCATGACTAGTGATGTAAAGTTTGATCACTTGATTGCAGTAGTGACTGTCACATCTTCCACTTAAAGGTATGCTTTGCCTTTGCAAACTGTTAATTCAAATTATCTGTGGAGCAAGATTCTGGCATCCTGTGAACATCCTCTATACTCAGTAACCTTTCACCTACTATACACTAAATCATTTATTTCTTTGGAAGTTGCAGTATAGTTCCAGAGTTGTTTCTTTAAAATTCAGTGGCCATATTTTAAAAAGTTTTTGAAGGGGGTGACTTGGTGGCTCAGTTAAGTGTCCAACTTGAGCTCAGGTCATGATCTCATGGTTTGTGAGTTTGAGCCCCACATCTGGCTCTGTGCTGACAGCTTGGAGCGTGGAACCTGCTTCGGATTCTATGTCTCTGTATCTCTCTGCCTCTTCCCAGCTCCCATTCGTCTTTCTCTCTCTCTCAAAATAAACATTAAAAAAAAATTTTTTTAAGTTTTTCGGGGCACCTGGGTGGCTCAGTCAGTTAAGCATCTGACCTCAGCTCTCTCATGATTCATGGGTTCGAGCCCCACATCAGGCTCTGTGCTGACAGCTCAGAACCTGGAACCTACCTTGGATTCTGTGTCTCCCTCTCTCTCTCTGCCCCTCCCCCTTCATGCTCTGTCTCTCTCTCTCTCAAAAATAAACATTAAAATGATTTTTTAAAGTTTTTCTGTTATTTCTGTTCCTTTTTATATATTGCTCTGTTTTCACAATGATTTTTTAAAAGATTTTTTTTTCAAGTAATCTCCACACCCAACATGGGGCTTGAACTCATGGCCCTGAGACCAAGAGTCTTGTGCTCTACCAACTGAGCCAGCCAGCACCCCCAAAATCATTTATTTTTTAATACATACTTTCTTCTTGATATTAAGCATACGAATTTTATATACTCTGAATGTTTTATTACCAGTTCAAGGAGGGGAGGGTCTTTTTTTTTTTTATCCTGGTAATGTGTCTGTGGTAATATGCTTATTCCTTGACATAATGTGCCCCTAATCTAAAAGCTCTGTGTTTTCTAAGGTCTTAGGAGTTTCATTTTTCTCAGAAGATGAGCCTCTCCAGGGTCACCTCCCCTTGCTGCTCTGACGTCTCTCTTCCTTTTTTGGCACAAAAGAAATTCTTGAATTTGGGGACTTTGAGTTTCCTGTGGCTTCTACTATTTTTGGACCACTCCATGTTAATTTCTTGACTTTCCATTTGTACAACTGGAGGGGAGGAGTTTTATTACCCATGCAAGGCCAGGAAAGATTCACTGGACCTGCCCAAGGTTGAAGAACTAGAAATAAGCCCTGCTGAAAAAACCCATGTGCCTCAAGGGTTCCGCACAGGCCTTGGGACTCAGCCAGGAAGTCTGCAACTACCTGGACCCACAACTACCTGGACCCACAGGTAGAAAACGTAAAAAAGGCAGGGATGGGCCCAAATTTACATCAGCTCCCTAACATAGGAGGTACAGAAAATAACAGAATGACCACTCATGTATGTGCATGATTCATGTAAAAAAGTAAAATTTCTATTTTGTTGCTGTACCCTCTCCAATTGCATCACCCTCTCTGCCAAAGGCAAATGCTCTCTGAAATCTTAGTGTCTGTAAGTCCTGAGTGTATCTGTATTTTATTACATATGTATGCATCCCTGAGCAATGTCCCACTTCTAGTCTCTCTAGTCTGACCCTCACCCTCAGTACTTCACTAAGGCTGTTCATGGTCACCAATGACTTATATGCTAGCAAATTCAAAGGCAATTTCTATGTCCTCCTCTTACTACCAGCTCTCCTGATACTTCCTCCTTCTCAGTCCTTCCTAGGCTTCCACTCCCTGGTTTTCCTCACCCCTCAAACCAGCCTAGTCTCATCTTTGCTGCTCCTCCTCCCCTGCCCTACCTCAATTATGTTCTTCTAGAACCCATTCAGTTCAAGGACAGCAAATACATTTATGTAAATACATCTCCATAAAATGGCTACCAAATCTCTGTCTCTGGCCTTGATCTCTCCCTGAGCTCTTAGCTTGCGTATTCACTGCTCACGTGACACCTACACTCTGAAGTTTTACAGACATCTCAGACTCAACATGACCAAAATGAAACCCTTCACTACCCCCATACACACGCCGATTTCCTTCACAACTGGACTCCCCTATTTCAGGAAAAGAGTTCGTCATCTACCTACCCAATTGCTCTAGCCAGAAACCAGAAATCAGGCATGATTACCCCTTCTCCTTCACCCTCATATCCAACCCTTCAGCAAGACCCACTTACTCCAACTCCCAAACTTTAAGTCATTCTCTTGGTTACATTTCATGATCACTACCCCAGGCTAGGCCAGCATAATCCTCGCCTACTAAATGATCCCACTTCCAGTCTTCTCCCTTCAAATCAGTTTGCCGTACATCAGCAAATCTGATAATATCAATCAAATCAAATGTAACTCAGATCTTGTCACTTCTCTGCTTAAAATTATTCCATGACTTCTCATTAGAATAAAAGTCAAAATTATTACGATGGGCTAGGAGATGCTACATGTTCTCCCCCTGCTCCCCCTCTCCTCTTGCTTTCCAAACCACACTAGCTACTTTCAGTTCTTCAAACAAGACCAAGTAATTTACTGCCACAGGGCCTTTGCACACACCATCCTTAGATCTTAGTCTGGGAGGCTCCCCGCCTTCCTGCCCTCCATTTTGACAGTTTGTTCCTTCTTGTTCTCTAGATTCAGGTTAAATATCGCTTCAAAGATTTCTTCCCTGCCCACTTTATCTTAAGTCAGTGCCTCCATTATTTTCTATCTCAGATCTTAGTTTCCTTCAGAGCACCTACCACAATTCCTAATTTATTTGTTACTTCTTTGTGTCCCCTGTTCATATTAGAAATGCTAGGTCAAGGAGGGCAAGAATTATGCCTCGTTCACTATTATCTTTAGCACCCAGGTACCATGCCTACCACGTGGTAGACAATAAATATCCAGGTAATCTGTGTCTTCCAGGCACTTGAAACATAGTTCCTCATTTAAACTTCGCAGAACTCCGTGAGGGAAAAAGCATGCTCCTCACTGTGCAAAGGGAACCGAGTCCAGTTTCCAACCTGCCCAAGGTCACTGAGCTAGTGACTGAAGAAACAGGGATTGGAACCCATGTCTGTAGGAACCCCATCGCCTCGGTCTCAAACACCATCCTGGAGTTTCTCAGTTTTGGGAAGGCCAATACCACAGCAGTTTTCCGTAAAAGGCCGGAAAAAGGAGACGTGTTGCCGGGCATGCCGGCCGAACTCCCAGGAGGCCAAGCGCCGGGGGTGTGGCCAGACGGGTGGGCGGTCCTAGGCGCCGGAAAACCGACCAGAGACTACATATCCCAAAAGGCTGCAGAGGGGCCCGCGGACTGGCGGTAGCGAGGCTGGCGACAGCGTGATGACGTTCTCGGGGACGCTGGCGCGCGGGATTTAAACTGCGGCGGTTTGCGCTGCGTTAAGACTTTGAAGGGTTAGCAGAGCTGTGGTTGTTTGTATTTCGCGTTTCTTTTCCCCTCGACTGCCCATGGACTCGTCGCTTCATGCTCGCCTGTTTCCTGGTCTCACCATCAAGATCCAACGCAGTAATGGTGAGGGGAGGGGTCGCGAAGCCAAGGGGACCCGTGGGTTGTGTGAGATGACTGAAATCACTGCTCCTCTGCAAATGGCGGGGCCGAGATGCTGCTAGGGAATCCCCCGCTTCCACCTGGTCTGGGTCTCTGCACTAGCACTAGCACTAGCACTGCGTCTTTCCTACCCAGGTGTAGGGGCCTCGCCGCTGACTGGGTCCCCTTCCCATCCTCGGAAGTGGGCGGGGCTCCTCTCATCAGAGGACCTCCCGGGAAAATTAGGGTAGCTAGATTCACTTCATTTCCAGAGTTCTCCGCCGAAACTGCCATGCCCTTGTAGGGACCTTGGCTTGCTGGCCCCTTTACTGTCATCTAAATATTCCGCACTTGCAGTATATCAGGCACTGGGATTCAGGGTTAATCAGAGAGAAAGATCCCTGCTTTTCAGGAGCTTGCAATTCTGCCCTCTTTTTTGGTTAAGCAGCTACCAAATCTCTGGCAGGTGTAATACCCTGTCATTAGGAGGATGGTCAGACATAACGGTCTGGTAGGGAAACCCAGTGGCGCTGGAGTATCCTGCGAGTTGAGGAACAGTACCTAAGGACTAGAGTGACTTCCCTGCCCAGACATACCTTCACCTCACTGTAGGCCCTCTTTTGAGTAGGCATGAATGCTTATCAATGAATGAATCCTGCAGCTCAGTTTTAAGACCTGTTCCCTGCCTACCTCACCTGGGATGTTCTAAAGGTGAGGAGTTGAATCTTCTAAAACCAGAAGTTGTATTTGTTTCCTAGTGTTAAAAAGAAAGAAGGCAGCTGTTCCTTCCTTAAGTCAACTTCACATTGAGAATCTCTGTGGGATCTTAAAAATGAAAAAGATGGGTAAATTCTGGACTTCTTATACTGTAGGCATAATTCACAGTGCTAATGTAAGGACTGTGAACTTGGAGAAATCCTGTGTTTCAGTGGAATGGACAGAAGGAGAGACCACAAAGGGCAAAGAGGTAAGTTCTGTGAAAATGCCTCTACCACATTTAACATCTTCCCCGCTAAAACATCTATGTGAAGGGGCATCTGGCTGGCTTGACTGGTAGTGCATGCGACTCAGGTCCTGATTTCGAGCCTCACATTGGGCAGAGAGATTACTTTAAAAACAAACAAAGAAAAAGCTCTGTGTGGAAATGGAACTTGTAAGACCCTTGTTTCTGATGCTGCCTGGTCCTCCCTAATCTTGAACATGGTCCTCTTTGGACGCCGTGGGATTTTATTTAGTTGGGACTGATCTAAATTGAAACAATCAACAGTTTCTGGTGTGTTTGTAGAAGACAGACTGCACAGAATCCTAAAACCTTGCTTACCTATCCTAGGTTCTGAGTGTAAGCTACCTACAAGAACAGTTTGGGGAGCAAAACTGATAACCCAGTTGAGACAAAAGTATGTTTCTGAAACCCCAAATAACAGAAGGCAACTTGTTATAAATGGCACAGATGAATAGTGCTTGAGCAGCTGAGAGGTGGTAGTTCACTGGGGATGGACTTGACGGGTGGGGGCGTGGTGGGAAGGCCTAACAGAAACACTAGTGAGGTGGCCTTCGTCGGGACTAGGGAAGAAGCCTGCTCCAGGCAGTGGAAGGCCCAGGATGCTGGACAGTTGAAAAGGGGGACCCGCAGGTTATCCTCTCTGGCACTAAGATATTTAAGATTTTATTCTGTAGATACTGGGGAGCCTTGGGAAGATTTTGAGAAGAGGAGAGATGTGACTAAGGCACTTATGTTTTAGAGGCAGCGTGGTGTGGTAAAAAGTTCACTGGGCTAGGAGTATGAAAGCCTGGATTCTAGTCTGGCTCTGCCGCTCTTTTGTGTTCTCAGGCTTGCCTCCAATTCTCTTAGAAATTCAGTTTCCTTACCAAAAGAATGAGGATGATAATGATATCTACTTAATAAGGTTATTGTGAGGATTTATTCAATAGAACTTTTGTACTGGTTCCAAAATACCAGATGGGGTACTGAAGTGAATAAGACCAGGACCCTCTTTAATGGAACTTAATGAGAATGCATGTAAAGGACTTGCCTAGCATAGTGCCTTATGGTAGATAAGCAGATATTTAGTGGTATATTTTAGAAAAAAAAAGGATTGAATACTCATACTATCTGCTCTTAAATCAAGAGATTCCTAAAATTCTTTTCAACCAGCTATTAGTAGTTCCTTGTGATTTTTTTTTTGTTTGTTTGCTGATTTTTGTTCTTTGTTTAGAAATATAGCTCTTGTTGGATCTCACACCAGCTCAGATACTGCGTTCGGAATAAGGTCTAAGCTTCTTAGGGAGGCATTCAAAACCTTTTCAGGATATGACCCATCGACTTTTTCTTTGTACCACACACTCTTCCAAAGTATGCTGTGTCAGGGTCAGATGCGTCAGGTCCCCACTCTGTGACCATGCCTGGTGCCTTGCTGCCTTCACGCTTGTCACTCTTAACTCCTTCCTCCTGGGATGTTTTGTCCTGAATCATCAGTGTGAGAGTTAATGTCAGAACTATGGTTAGAATACTGATCTTCTATATTGTCTGTTTTCTATGGTTTAAGTGTAGGAAATGGGAGGAATATGTAGTGAGGGTCTATAGTTGTCCAAGAAATGGGTACAAAAGTGTGGTTATTAAAGTACTTGCCAGCTTTTGCTTTTGGTAATTCTGTCCTTGTCTATCCTGTGCTGCTTTGGTTTCTAGCCTTCTGTGCATATGACATTTCCACTAGAATATGAGGAAACTGGGGACGTCTGGGTGGCTCAGTTGTTTAAGGATCCAACTTCAGTTCAGGTCAGGATCTTGCCGTTTGTAAGTTCGAGCTCCGTGTCTGGCTCTGCCCTGATGGTGCAGAGCCTGCGTGGGACTCTCTCTCTCTGTCCCTTCTGTGAGCTCGTACTCTCTTGCGTGCTCAGTCTCTCTCTCTCTCAAAATAAATAAATAAACTTAAAAAAGAGAAAAGAATAGGAGCTAACTGAAGGCAAAGGCAATATATATGTCTTAATTCCTCTTTGAATACCTTCCCCCTATTGCCTTAATTACGCCTAATAAATGTTTGAATAAGCTAATTAATAAGTATAGGTTGCATATGTAGGGCATAAAGCTTTCACTGTGGAGTACATGCTTCAGCTCGGAAACATTTCGAGATTGGATGGTACTACTTTGGTATGTCTGAAGTGCTGTGAAGTATGCTGATGAAGTTTGAGTTGCTCCTGGAGGACTCTGGTGATGTAAACCTAGAATTGTGACCTCAGTTGCAGGCATGAGCAGGAAGTTGTTACTGGGGAAGCAGTTTCTGGGCCCAGTAGAAAATGTAGGTAGACTTAGGGTTAGGTAGCAGCTCTCGCGAACTTGTCCCCATCCATAAGATACTAAAGGGCCCTCCATTTTGACTGTCACTGGGATAATTAGAACTTGTTTTCTCCTCTGTGTCATCCAGCAAGAGGTGCTCAGGGGACTGTGCCCAGTAAGACCCCACTACCCAGCAGAACAGTAGGGAAACTAAGTGGTCTAGATCTCCTGTGGACTGCCTGACGGTTTGCCTGTCTGTCTGCCCTCCTCTTTACCTCGTTCTCATCACTGACATCTACCATTGGCTTGGCAATCGGAAACTAATATTCATCTAGATGGTAAAGCATGACTAAGAGCTATTTGGTTATAGTTGTTGGTATTTGGTGGAACTTCATGTTGATAAAGTCTGAAGCTAGGGGTAGCTTTGGTTGCAGAGATGCAATTGGGTTGAAGAAGCCATGGTGTTCCAGTGAAACTTTTTACTTGCTCTTTGCAGATTGATTTTGATGATGTGGCCGCAATAAACCCAGAGCTTTTACAACTTCTTCCTTTGCACCCAAAGGACAATCTGCCCCTGCAGGAGAATGTAACGGTCCAGGTAGGTGCTTGTCATCTGACTGAGCCAGTGCCCCAGATGATATGCTTGGCTTGTTGGCTTTTGCTGATTTTCTGGAACTGCCTAGGACTTCAGCATAACACATGGACCTTAGATAGATCCTTGAAAATTGATAGGAACCATATATTATGATGTTTTTGTTTTTATTTTTCAGAAACAAAAACGCAGATCAGTTAACTCCAAAATTCCTGCTCCTAAGGAAGGTAAATGAATTTTTACTGGCTTATTGTCATGGAGTTTGAGCATAATATTCCTGGGGCACAGGAAGCTGTGAAATAGACTCATTGCTCCACTTTAGTAGGTGGTTCTCTCTGGGCTGAGCCGTGCCCTGTCTTCTAAGCATCTTAGTAAGGAAGAATCCATCCTATAGGGAGGGAGAAATAGATTTTAGTCAAAAGGTACAAAGTTTCAGTGATGAGAAATAAGTAAGTTCTGGAGATCTAATGTACAACATCTGGCCTGTGGTGAGCACCACTGTACTGTATACTTAAAATTTTACTACGAGGTTGGATCTTTTGTTTATTTTTTTATTTTTATTTTTTTTAACATTTATTTTTGTGATACAGAGTGAGACAGATCATGAGCAGGGGAGGGGCAGAGAGAGAGGGACACACAGAATCGGAAGGAGGCTCCAGGCTCTGAGCTGCCAACACAGAACCCGACACAGGGCTCGAACCCACAAACTGTGAGATCATGACCTGAGCTGAAGCCGGATGCTCAACCGCCTGAGCCACCCATGTGCCCCGAGGGTGGATCTTATAAGTACCCTAATTGCAGAACAAAAAAATACAAAACAGAGAGTAGGAACAAACCTTAGGAAGTGATGGGTAAGTTTATAGCATTGATTATAATGATACTTTCATGGGTGTTTACTTCTCTCCAGACACATCGAGTTAAACACACTAAATATCTACAGCTTTTGGTATTTCAATCATAGTTCAGTGAAGCTTTTTTTTCAGTTTATTTATTTTGAGAGAGACATGTGAGCAGGGGACAGGCAGAGGGAGAGAGAGGGAGAATTCCAAGCAGCCCCATACCATCAGCTCAGAGCGGGATGGGGGGCCAGAATTCATGAAACCTGAAATCATGACCTGAACTAAAACCAAGACAGTTAACTGACTAAGCCACCCAGGTGCCCCATCAATAAAGTGCTTTTAAAAAGCTGAGCATCTGACTTTGACTCAGGTCATGATTTCATACCTCATGAGTTAAAGGCCCACATGTCAGGCTCTGTGCTGACAGCTCAGAGCCTGGAACCTGCTTTGGATTCTGTGTCTCCCTCTCTCTGCCCCTCCCCTGTTTGTGCTCGCTCGCTCGCTCTCTCTCTCTCTCTCTCTCTCTCTCTCAAAAATAAGTAAAAATTTAAAAAGTAATAATAATAAATAAAAAGAAAAATCCAGTCTACAGTCCTTAGGCCAACCTCTCAGGAACCTGGTGCATTTGAGAAATTTGCCATCTGTCCTATAAGTTTTTCCTATAGAATCCATCCAGAGCAATAATCAGCCACTAATGTGCTTGCTTGCTTTCCTCAAGGGAACAGTGTGCCTTGGACTGAGGCAGTGAGCAGGCTGTGGGAAAAGCTAGGTCTCAGCTGTTTAGAAGTATAGTTGATGGTGCTAGGAAGATCTGGGGGTGGGTTGGGATGAGAAGAATATTCATATTGCCTTGAAGTCTAGGAGAAGGTCGGGCTTTCTCTGCAGAAGTTATCAGTGTAAAACTAGTCTGATTATAACAGTCTGTGACTGTAGGGGGCCGGGTGGCTGTAGGTACAAACTGCCCAAGAAATCCAACTTATTACTCAGAGCCAGCTATACCTCGCAGTCAGCATGGCCTATTACCAGCCAGGGGTTATCTCTGCCCTGACATGGTCCAGCTGCCGCAGGGGCCCAGAAACTACTTGGCTGAAGCTCCAGGATTTGGGGAGCCCAGGTAAAAGGTGGTGGGATTGCAAACTTGGGCTGGGCCTGAGTGGTGTGGTGCTGACCTTCTTCCTAGCTGTATTCAAGGACCTGCAAGAAAAATGGGAATGTTGTTACCCCATATGCATGTCCTCAAAGGACATTGCTACAGCTTCTGTCAATGCAAAAGAAATCCTAATAAAGGCGCATGTTAAATAAACATTTAGAAATGAAAGATTACAAATCCTTTGGGAAAAGGAAAATTCCATAATCTATGCTCTTAATGAAAGACATGGATTATATAGAGCTATCAGATCAGCCTAAACTTAGGAGACTCAGAAATTTAGTACAAGTTGATGTTTGCCTATATGATACCATGTTTTTTTTAAGTTTATTTTGAGAGAGAGAGAGAATGAGCAGGGGAGGGGCAGAGAGAGGAGGGAACAGAAGATTTGAGCAGGTGCTGGGCTGACAGCAGAGCCTGATGTGGGGCTCAGACTCACAAACTGTGAGATCATGACCTGAACTAAAGTTGGACACTTAACTGACTGAGCCACCCAGGCGCCCCATACCATGTGTTCTATTTCCAAATGTATGACTTTATAGGTGATGGAGGGGAACTATATAAATGGGTAGAAATTAATAAGAATTCAAGTATAACTCAGTTGTTTCTCTCAGTTAAGCATTATTTTAAGATTCTAGAAAATCAGTATAGCTGACCCATGGGTTTCTGATGATGTGGCCCAGGTCTGGCTCTGTAAAGCATCCTGGAACTGTGGAAAAAGCCCAGACTTTGGAATCTAACAGTCTTGGGTTCACATCCTGGCTCCAACACTTAACTACAATGTGCAAGTTGCTTAGTTTCTCTGAGCCTTCCTGCCCGCTTCCATCAGATGGGAATACTGATACTTACCTTACAGTGTTGTTTTGGAGTGTGGGAAGATTGTACAGTGGTAGGTGCTGCTGCTGCTGCTGTTAGGGTTAATAATGCTTTTTTCCAGGGATTAGGTCTGTCTCTTCAGAAAGGATTTCAGATTGGCTGTAGGTCTCTCAGTTTACTCAGAACGGATGCTCTTGTGGGAGACATCCTTGCCCTTGGGAGCTCTCACATTGGCAGAATGTGAACAGACTAATTTTGGGGTCACTAGTACTTGGCCTTTCTAATTTTTCCTTTCCTTGGGTGGAAGGAGTGGGAAGTTAGGCTGTTTTCCTGGTGATCTGGACCCCTCCCACCCTATACAGAATCTTGGAGGGTTGCCCCGTTGGCCCTCCTGATCATGCTGCACTGATTGGCTGCTGCCCTTGGTTCTTCAGGTCTCCGAGGCCGCTCCACGAGAATGTCCACTCTCTCAGAGGTTCGAGTCACCACTCAGGAGAATGATATGGAGGTGGAGCTACCAGCGTCTATAAATTCCCGCAAGCAGTTTTCAGTTTCTGGCAAGTAATGAATTTGATTTTCCTGTTTGAGGCTCTGAGCAACTCCTCATATATTCCCCTGTCCCTGTTCTGAAATATCCTCAAATTTCTATACTCCCCTGGCTTCAATTCTATTCCTCCCCTGCCCCACTGCCCCATTATTTGGATCATTTAATTTTACTCTTTTAACTTTATTGAAACATTACACACACACACAACCAGAAAAGCAACCATATCATTGAGTATAGTTCACCAACTGAACATACTCACGTAACTCACACCCAGATCATTCAAAGCATTATGAGCAACCCGAAAGTCCCCCTTAACCTCCCTTCCAGGTCATAAGCCCCTAATGGTACCTATAATTTTGACTTCTGATACCATAAGTTAGCTTTTCCCTTTTTGGACTTCGTATAAATAGAATTTGAAAAATATTTTTAATTGTTAACTTTTATTAGATAAAACAGATACAGCTTGTGTAAGATATATAATCATTACATCTTACATGTATCAACCTCAACTCTAGTAAAATGAATATAAACAAAAGGGTCACAACCAGGTATGGGAAGTAGCGAGTTGTCATGGACTGTACCTTTCTGGGGTTGAATCAATATGTTGTTGCTCAGGTTCCTGTTAGTCCTGACTTTTTGGTCTTTGTCCCTGCTAAGCCAGGTTCCAAGGCTTGGAGAAGTCTGGCTTTTTCTTCCAAATGAGAAAGCCCTGGCCTGAGAACCCAAGCTTGGATCAAGCCTAAAGTCTTTAGGCCTTTAGAGGCTTTCCCTTTGTGGCGAGGTCCATGCCGAGCTACTCACATCCCCTCTAAGATATATATTCCTTTTTATTTAAAGATTTTATTTTTAAGTAATCGCTATACCAAATTTACAACCCTGAGATGAAGAATCACCTGCTCTACCAGCTGAGCCAGACAGACGCCCCACCCTCTAAGACTTTTGATCCCAAGAGTCAGCCCCTGTAGAGACTGGTTGGGTTCAGGGTTTGGGCTGAAGTGAAGGGGAAAGCCCAAGCTCTGCTCACACTGTGGGAGCCTGAGGCCTTGCTGAGCCGGCGATTAGTTGCCCTCCTCCTGGCCCATGACCTGCTAGGGCTCAGAGGAGCACAGCTCTGGTATGCCTGCCTGCTTCTCCAGTGACTCTTATTCCCCCACAGCTGGACCCCCTAGGCCCTCCTGCCCTGCAGTGGCTGAAATACCATTGACAATGGTCAGCGAGGAGGTGGGAGAGCAAGTCCATTCCATCCGAGGCAGCTCTTCTACAAACTCTGTGAACTCAGGTAGACGTGCTGAGCTGTCTGCTGCCCTGCTCCTAGTGCAGGACAGGCTGTTATCTCCTGTCCCAAACCTGGCCTGCTTTGGAACCTGAGTTCCAAACCATCTTTGTCACATGGGGGCATGTTTTCCTGTGGCCATCACATTAGTCTTTCACAGGAGGTAACCCTATTCCCACCAGCTGGCAGGAGCCCTCTGATGTAGTTGAGATGTTGCCACAGCTCAAGTCTTGGCCAACACCTGAAGAACAGCCCAGAATGCCCATCAAGATCAATCAGGGATGGTATCACCTCTTGTGGTTGTTGAGAAGATGCCACAAAGGCATGGAGAGAGGTTGGGTTAGGCCTAGAGTGCTTGTGCAGGCCTTTACCTCGCAGGCTTGGCCATCCCAGAAGTCCTATCCATTGCTTCCTCTCCTTGCATATGGTGGTTTAAGAGCAAGGGTCTAGGAAAGGCCTAGTCCTGGGAAAGGCCCATGACTCCGTAGAGCTGCTGGAGAAGAGTAGGCTGGCTGGCCTAGACAGGTAAAAGTGGGCTTTCTTCCCCTCCCCCCCGCAGTTCGGAGGAAATCATGTCTTGTGAAGGAAATGGAAAAAATGAAGAACAAGCGAGAAGAGAAGAGGGCCCAGAACTCTGAAATGAGAATAAAGCGAGCTCAGGTACTTTTATTAAGTCAAGGGTTTTTGGACAGGCATTCTTAATTGCAACCTTACCAGCAGCAGAGATACAGTTGGGCCCCAGCATTTCTGAGGCTCCAGTTCTGATATCCAGGAAGTTTAACTGATTTTTCATCAGGATTCAGAGAATAAATCGTATTTTTCTGAAGCCCCTTAGGTGGGGAATAGTTCGTGCTGATCATCCAGTAGGCACACCCATCACAGTGCAGCGGCCAATGGAGCTGCTGGGCAGAGTCCGCCTGCTTTCCCCTACCTCCTAATTGTGTATATGGGGTTGGGGAGGGGGGGTTGCAATAAAGTCCCACTTTGGAGCACTTCCCTTCAATTGGGTTAGTTGGGGAATCTCAACCTGCTGGGCTCCTAAAAAGGGGACAGTGGCGCTCGCCCTAGTTCCTACAGTGGTTAGATGCATGCCTGACACCTCCCTACTCCCCACCGCCAATCTCTGTTCCCAGGGCCTTTGCTCCTGAGTTCTCAGCCTAAAGCTAGGATGGGAGGAAGTGAGAAGCTCTGTCAGCAGAAGGGCTGTGTGCATATAAAGAGCTGTTGCTGCTGCTTTAGCACTGCGCGCTAAGAGCATTTATTTACCTGTTAGCAGCCAGCCCTTTTTTGCCCTTGTTCCACACAGGAGTGTGATAGCAGCTTTCCAAACTGGGAATTTGCCCGGATGATTAAAGAATTTCGGGCTACTATGGAATGTCATCCACTTACTATGACTGATCCTGTAAGTAAACCCAAAGGGCTTCTACCCTCTCCTTCCTGAGTAGGTATACAATTGAGAGACAGATCTCCTCTTTAGGAATGTGAGAGCCTGCAAGAATCTCCGCTTACCCTTGAGGATATTTTTAATATGCTGTGGTGGGCTGGAGCTAGTAAGGCTGGATGGGAGAGCGTGAGCTGCATAAACTCACCCTCCTCCCTTCCGTAGGTTGGCTAGATCCTTACTAATAATCATGGAAGTAGCTCTGAAACCTGTAGGCAGCAGGGTAAGAAAACTGGGAAGGAAATGCTGCCAGTGCTCTAGAGTAACTGGTGGTGGAGGTGGGTCCCAGTGTTAGTCTTGGCCCCTGAGTGAGCCAGACATGGGATTGGAAGAGGAGGAATTCTTTCCATATTGCTCTGACCTTTTGGTGGTTGATTGTCTTCTCTCATACTTTTGAAGATTGAAGAGCACAGGATATGTGTCTGTGTGAGGAAACGCCCACTAAATAAACAAGGTAAGCCCCGAGCAGTCAGAAGGAGGCTTTTGACTGACTGCCATTCTCCATGTCCAGGGATCATCCCCTGAAATACTCTTCTTCTGCAGAATTGGCCAAGAAAGAAATTGACGTGATTTCCGTTCCCAGCAAATGTTTCCTCTTGGTCCATGAGCCCAAGTTAAAAGTGGACTTAACAAAGTATCTGGAGAACCAAGCCTTCTACTTTGACTTTGCATTTGATGAAACAGCTTCAAATGAAGTCGTCTACAGGTTAGTTTCTTGACTCTTTTGTTTCCTTACCCTAGCCTTCCTCTTTGCAATGCGGGATATCCTACTACTCAAAACCACACCGAACTCTGAGGCCTTTCTTGGCCTCCTCATATTTTCTTTGGATCAGCCATTACAGAGCTAGCTCCTGGCACCAGGAAGGCCTCAGTTTGGGCTTGTCACAGCCAATTTTGCATCTTTAGCAGCCTATCCTCACATGGATCACAAGTGAGGCATTACCCATGTACTCCCTGAGGCTGGGCTGGGCAGGCTGAAGGCATTCTTGCATTGTCTTATACAGCCACTCCATTACCCACTGAGCTTAGCAGACTCAGCAAACACTAGGACCGCTCCGTCTAATACAGCACCCACTAGCCTCACGTGGCTATTTGTATGAAAGTTAAATAAAATTAAGAAATTTTTTTTTTTTTTTTTGCTTGAACTCACAACTCTGAGATCAAAAATTGCTTGCTCTACCAATTGAGCCAGCCAGGTGTCCCAGAATTTATTTCTTTAAAAATTTTTTTTAATGTTTATTTATTTTTGAGAGAGAAGATGCATGCAAGCAGGTGAGGGGCAGAGACAGAGGGAGACACAGAATCTGAAGCAGGCTCCAGGCTCTGAGCTGTCAGCACAGAGCCTGACTCAGGGCTTGAACTCACAAACAGTGAGATCATGACCTGAGCTGAAGTCAGATGCTTAGCCAACCGAACTGCTCAGGCATCCCAGAATTCAGTACATTAGTCACACTAGCCACATGTTAAGGACTTGATAGCCACGTGTGGTGGTGGCTGCTATTAGCACAGTAAAGAACATGTCCATCATCACAGAAAGTTCTATAAACAATACTGCTCTGGACCAGAAGTTGACAAACTATAGCCCATGGGCCAAATTTGGTTTGCAGTTCCTTTTTTTGGGGTGGGGTCTCAAAATAAGAATAAATGGTTTCTATGTTTTTAAAGGATCATTTTTACTACACTTGATCTTAGCCAAAAGGCTGAGAAGCAATAAAGGATCATTTTTAAAAACACGTGACAGTAGGGGGCATATGAATGCCTCACTTGGTCAAGTGTCTGACCTCAGCTCAGATCATGATCTCACAGTTTCTGGATTCAACCTCGTGTTGGACTCTCTGCTGTCAGCATGGAGCCTGCTTTGGATTCTTTGTCCCCCCTCTCTCTGCCCCTCCCTGACTTGCATGCGTGCTGTCTCTCTCTCTCTCTCTCTCTCTCTCTCAAAAATAAATATTAAAAAAACATTCTGACAGTGGGGGGATGCCTGAGTGGCTCAGTCAGTTAGGCATCCAACTTCAGCTCAGGTCATGATCTCACTGTTGGTGGGTTTGAGCCCCATGCCGGGCTCTGTGCTGAATGCTTGCTCAGAGTTTGGAGCCTGCTTCAGATTCTGTGTCTCCTTCTCTCTTTGACCCTCTCTGCTCATACTCTGTCTCATTCTCTCTCTCAAAAAATAAATAAACGTGAAAAAAAGTTATTAAAAAATTTTTTTTAATCTGACAACTCTTGATGTCAGTGTTGTGAGTTCTAGCCCCATTTGGGTGTAGAGATTACTTAAAAATAAAATCTTAAAAAATAAAAGTGAGAGGGGCACCTGGGTGGCTTAGTCGGTTAAGCGTCCGACTTCGGCTTGGGTCATGATCTTGCAGTTCGTGGGCTCGGGCCTCACATGGGGCTCTGTGCTGGCAGCTCAGAGCCTGGACCCTGCTTCAGATTCTGTGTCTCCCTCTCAGGCTCTATTTCTCTCAGTCTCAATAATAAATAAACATTAAAAAAATTAAAAAAAAAAAAAAGAAAGTCAGAGACCTATGTGGCCTAAAATATTTTAGGCTCCTACTTTAGAGGGTTTCCTCTGATCTTTGTAGTGTTTCTTATGCTGGTAGTCTGCTACTAAGCTCTGGGTTTCATCTTGGGTTTCCAGGGTCAGACAAAAGCCTAGTGGCTGTTGGAGTGTAGGCCACCAGCTTACTCTTGGCAGGTCAGTCCAGCCCTTTGCAGTTGGCTGGGCGAATTTCAGATTTGTAAGTGGGGCCGGGGTCCAGTGGGACCACCCTGCAGGAGAGAAGTGCTAGTGTTTAGAAGGAGGAATTGAAGACCGCAGTAGTTCTGCAGCAGAAGGGCAGCAGGAACTCATTCTAGGGAGCACACTTTGGGGAGAGATGTATACTCTTTCCTATCCTTTCTCCAAGGTTCACAGCAAGGCCATTGGTCCAGACAATCTTTGAAGGGGGAAAAGCAACCTGTTTTGCGTATGGCCAGACGGGAAGTGGTAAGACACATGTAAGTATTCAGGCCTGGCAGGAAGCAAACCAGCCCATGGTGTCACACTGGGTCCCTGAAAAGGAAGCAAGTAAGTTGCTTGCAGAAAGTCCCCTTGGTACAGATGCCCTATCACCAGATACTCTTGCTGTGCCAGATATCTTAGCAGGTGCAGCGTTTCAGCTTTGATGTGGTGGCCCACTGTGGCAATGGAGCCACTAGTGCTCTGGCCCAGGCCCAGGGCTCTTTACCACAATCTTCTGCCCCTTCCCTTTGCAGACTATGGGTGGAGACCTCTCTGGGAAAGCCCAGAATGCATCCAAAGGGATCTATGCCATGGCCTGTAAGTAGTGTGTTCTGCCCCACTTGGGTTGCTCACAGAAAGGCAGGTTGCTTACTTAATCCAGGCTCTCTCCCGTAGCCCGAGATGTCTTCCTCCTGAAGAATCAGCCTCGCTACCGGAATCTGGGCCTGGAAGTCTATGTGACCTTCTTCGAGATCTATAATGGGAAGGTAGCTAGCTGGCACGGAGCCCCTGTTTCTACTATTGGGGTCCCTGAACTTTCTGAAACCTTGAGGTTGGCTAGAAATTGCAGAAACCAAACAACCTGTGGGCCATCAAGCCTTTAATGGGCTGCTCTGCCCTGCGTGTGTGGGAGGTTCCACCTGATGGTGGGACGGTGCCCAAGCTTAGCAAGTATGGCAGGAGCACTCGCGGCTCCCTCTCACCTGGGAGGTTTGCCTCATGTGTGCCCTGTCCTCCCTTTATAACCTTCTACTTTTCCCCCGATTGTATACATTCATTTTCATGTTCATATTCTCTTTCCTCACTCTCTCCCCCACTCCTTATACTCCACACCTCCTACCTGTACCTTTACACTCTGCTTTTGCAGTTGCCTTCCTCAGAGCAGGATCCTGATGATGATAATAACGGCTAGTGTTGATTATTGGGGTAGTATCATGTGCTAAGCGCTTGTCTCAACTCATTCAGTCATTACAACAACCTATGAGGAAGTATGCCCATTGTGATTCTGTAGATGAGGAATAAGCCTGGAGCGGTTAAGCACTAGTCCAGGCTCCCACAGCTGACAAAGTAACAGAGTCATATCAAACTGAGGCAGCCTGATTCAGCTTTCAGGTGTACTGCCCACCACCCAGCTTAGCTTCTCTCTGCCTTCCCTCCTGCTAGCTCTCATCTAAGCTGGGGCAGGCCCTGAAACCGGGGAGCTGGGGGGTGTAGGTGGGGTGCCCGGCACCTAATGGCCTTAGCCTTGTTCCCCTGCCAGCTGTTTGACCTGCTCAACAAGAAAGCCAAGCTGCGAGTGCTGGAGGACGGCAAGCAGCAGGTGCAGGTGGTGGGGCTGCAGGAGCACCTGGTTAGCTGCGCGGACGACGTCATCAAGATGATCGACATAGGCAGTGCCTGCAGGTCAGGGTTCTGGTGAGGGGAAGGGGCCGCCTAATGCCCAGTTCAGGTGATGGACCCTCGCTCTGAGCCCATTGCTGTTTCCACAGAGTGCCACTCTCCGCAGCTTGGTGAGGGCTGTGAGGGCTTCTGCCATAAGGACTCTGAATAGGGCACATGACCCAGGGCCAGAGGCTTATCAGGAGTGAGTCAAAGTGTCTCAAATCTAACCAAGGTAGACTTTATTTCCAGGTCCTTACCCCAATATATCCTTCCTGGCTTCTCTAGGCTTCTTCTTGTTGTTCCCTCCTTCTGTGGTAGGAGACGAGCTCTGGGTCTATTCTAGGCTGAAGGGATGGGGTCATAGCTCCTGGATAGAGGCAGGGAAGTGCTCTTCCACCAGGCATGGTACAGTGGCTTATGGAGGCGCAGGGAGGGGGTTGCCCTCTCCAGGGCCCTGAGGCTTTGACAAGTGGTTCATGACAACCCCTCCTCCCCATGTTCCCTGCAACACAGGCAGCTCTTCCTTCCTCATGTGCTTTTGGGCCCTCAGGTCACGCAAAGGCCCTAGCACAGGATCCAGTACTGTTCACTGCCAAGAAAACTTGCCTGATCTGGAGTTAGAGGGAAAGCTGCTGCCCAGGAGGGGCAAAATGGAAGTCTGGGACAAGAAAACACAGGACTGCTTAGAGTCTTGACCTGTGTCCCTTGTGCAGAGAACTCAGTGCTATGGAGTGGGGTGGCTTGAACTCTGGGGAGCCACAGTGGCCGGTAACTTCAGAGGCTCATAGCCTTTCTTTGCTCTTCTTTGCCACAGGACTTCTGGACAGACATTTGCCAACTCCAACTCTTCCCGCTCCCACGCCTGCTTCCAGATTCTTCTTCGAGCCAAAGGGAGAGTGCATGGCAAGTTCTCTTTGGTGGATCTGGCAGGGAATGAGAGAGGTGCGGACACTTCCAGTGCTGACCGGCAGACCCGCATGGAGGGTGCAGAAATTAACAAGAGTCTCTTGGCTCTGAAGGTAGCAGGGCCTAGACAGGTGGTTGGCCTGGAGGGCTGCTGGTGGAGGGAGGGAGGGAAGAAATGGGCAACTCAAGAGGAAGAAAGGGACCTCAGTGGCTCCTGCTGCCCCACAGGAGTGCATCAGGGCCCTGGGACAGAACAAGGCTCACACCCCATTTCGAGAGAGCAAGCTGACACAAGTGCTGAGGGACTCCTTTATCGGGGAGAACTCAAGGACCTGCATGGTGAGTAGGGTCACTTTGGAGGTAATACAGGAAGACATTGAATCCTGTCTCTGGGCAGAAGGCTTGGTGCCCTTGGCTACCTGGGTTTCCAGACTCAAACTTGACTGAGCATCCCCCACTGCTTTTTAGTACCAGGCTCCCCTTTGCCTATTCAAGAGAGAAGGAAAGGATCTGCTCCCTTTACTGTATGTCTTTGCAGCTCTTGGTTTGGCGCGGGCCCCAGAGTTCAAAAGGATGGCCTGTGGGAAAGCAGGAGACAAAATTCTCCTCTCTTCTATGGTTTCCCTCAGCCTCACTAGCTCCTAACTAAGTAAATAGGAGAGGGCTATGGCTTCAAATGACTTTTTGTCCCCTTCTTTATTTTATCTACAAGCACTGCTAGCTAGGATCTGCTTGCTTCCCCTCCAGGGAATCTCCTCTTCCCTGCCTACTAGAGAAGGTAGGAATTTCTAACTAAGCTCCTGAGCCTAGGTGAGGAGAAGGTTTCAGCAGGAGCCACAGAGCCTTGAGATGTGACCTTGGCGAAAGAGTCAATAAAGAGATAAAACAACAGGGGTACCAGATGCACCTTTAAAGGCAGGCAACCATTTCTTACGGTGCCTTAATTTTCAGTGCCCTTGAAGAAAGTTGCCTGGCACGGACTAGGTGCTCAGCTCTCTGCCCCAATACCGTCTGGGTGTCAGCAGCTCAAAGAGACAACTCCTGGCAGTCTCCAGTACGAGGCCGCCCAGCGCCTTCATCCTGTGATCCTCAACCCTTAACTGCCTGTTTCCCCCTTTTGCAGATTGCCATGATCTCACCAGGCATAAGCTCCTGCGAATATACTTTAAACACACTAAGATATGCAGACAGGTACTAGTACCCGTGGCCAGTGGGATGGGGAGACCAGTGCAGGAGGGAGGAAAGAAAGAGGGAGGAAGTCTGGAGCCTCAGTGCCTACTGTATACTCTTCTGTGACTCCGTGAATCTGAGTACAGACGTGTCCCATTCCCCTTCAAGCCTTGGTGGGAAGCCAGCGTGGGTCATCTTGGCCAACGTAAAAGCTGAGGAGCCTCGTCTGAGTGATGCTGCAGTCCTTTGAGTGCCAAAGAGGTTCCTGTGGGATCTGAGACCTTCTTATTCCTCAGGGTCAAGGAGCTGAGTCCCCACAGTGGATCCACTGGGGAGCAGCCAACTCAAATGGAAACAGAAGAGATGGAAGTCAGCTCTCATGGGTCCCTGATCACAAGCAATGTAAGGTGTAGGGTGGGGCCAGGGAGGATGGAAACGTGGCCTGTTGAGGGGAACTAGGCCATACTGTTGTACCTCTCCTTTTGGCCCCTCAGTTCTCCAAGGAAGAGGAGGAGCTGTCTTCCCAGATGTCCAGCTTTAATGAAGCCATGTCTCAGATCAGGGAGTTGGAGGAGAGGGCCATGGAGGAGCTCAAGGAGATAACACAGGTACTCCTTTATCGGGGAGAACTCAAGGACCTGCATGGTGAGTAGGGTCACTTTGGAGGTAATACAGGAAGACAGGAGGTAAGGAGCCGGTCCTGGCTAGGGATAGACTGGATATCCACCCCAGCGCGGGCCCTCAGCAGTGCTCAGCACCATTCCTTGAGCATGACCTGGGCTTTGCTCCCATGGTCTTCAGGCAGGGATGGAAAGAGGCAGCCCTCTACCTAGCATTCCTTAATTCTCCACCTATTCATCTAGCTATTCTAGAACAATGAATTACCAAACTCTCTTCTCCAGCCTGGCCTACACAGGCCTTCCTCCATCCTCATAGCCAGAGCTAGTCTCTCCCCTCTATGCTCCTGATCAAGCTTTTGGAGGGTGACTTCTTTGCCGAGATTTTCTATTTATTTCTTTCCTGACTCTTCTATTTATAAGCTGATATCTTTAGGAAAGTCATTTAGCACCACTAGGCCTCAGTTTCTTCATCTCTGAAGTGGGCAAGGCAGGATGGTTGCCTCTGAGGATTAAAAGAGATGCTTTTAAAGCAGTGCCCAGCATGTGGTTAGTGTGTAGTAAGTGGTAGATGTTGGTGCTGTCATGACTCCTGCTGTGGGAGAGCAGGGGGAGGGGAGGCCCAAGAGTGCACTCTGCCAGTGGGCTGTTCAGGGTGTAGTGCAGAAAGGAGCTTGGGCCACTCAGAAATGAGAAGGGAACATGAAAAGTAAGTGCTTAGGCATGTCCTCCCTCCCTAGAGTGCTCAGGGTACAAATGTGTGAAAGGACATGGTATTTTCAGAAAGAAGAGAGGTTCACTCTGGTCAAAGCAAAGGGTGTACACAAGTGATGAAAACTAAATCCGTGGCTAGGCCAGCAGGTACCTGAAGCTAAAAGACCAATGGTTCACTCCAGAGGCCTGGACTTGGTTATGAGGGCAGTGGGTACCTTTGAAGGGAGTAAAGTAGAGTATGGTCACATCAGATGACATGGTCTTATTGCAGCTTTAGGTACATCACTGGCTACAATGTAGAGTCTCGTTTGGGAATGTGGGAGAGCATGAGAAGAGGCACTTAGGAGTTAAGAGCAGTTAAGAGAATGTTGTAAAGAGTTCAACAGATGGGCACCTGGGTGGCTAAGTCAATTAAGTATTTGACTTGGGCTCAGGTCATGATCTCATAGTTCGTGAGTTTGAGCCCTGCATCATCATGATCGCTACTGTCAGCACAGAGCCCACTTCAGATCCTGTGTCTCCCTCTCTTTGCCCTTCCCCCACATTCGTTCGTTCTCTCTCCTCTCTCTCTCCTCTCTCTCCCTCTCTCTCTCTCTCTCACACACACACACACACACACACACACACACAAATAAACATTAAGAAAAAAAAGTTCTGGGGCACTTGGGTGGCTCAGTCGGCTAAGTACCTGCTCAGGTCATGATCTCACAGTTTGTGGGTTCAAGCCCTGCATCGAGCTCTGTGCTGGCAGCTCAGAGCCTGGAGTCTGCTTCAGATTCTGTGCCCCCCCCCCGCTCCTCCCCCACTCATGCTCTGTCTCTCTCTGTCCCAAAGATAAACATTAAAAAGAAAAGTTCAAGAGAGATGCTGGCACCTAGATGGAATGTGGTCATGGCCACCAGGAGACTGGAGTGAGGACTCTGGTACCATTTAAGGGGCAGAATTGGTAGGATTTGGGAACCAACAGGGTGAAAGAATAAAGTTATTCCCATTTCTGGTTTGGCATCAAGACAGATTGTGACATTCATTTGACCTAGGGAGAGGGACAAGTTTGGGGTAGGAAAGAGGATGCATTCAAGCTGAGGATTTCTATGGGAGGAGGTCAGGAGTACGAGCTATGGCTGAAGGAGTGGGCATCTTGCCCACATTGTCTGCACTGCACATGGTAGGATCCCAGGAACAATTTGCTAAATTGATTCGGTCATTTTTAAATTGACAAGGTCCCCCCATGTCATTGCAGCAAGGGCCAAGCTGGCTTGAACTCTCCGAGATGACCGAGCAGCCAGACTATGACCTGGAGACCTTCGTGAACAAGGCAGAGTCTGCCCTGGTCCAGCAAGCCAAGCACTTCTCAGCACTGCGAGGTGGGTGTGGCTGGAGGATGGGGCCTCTGCCCTGAGGGAATGGGGCCTCTGAGACACCCACTAACCCCCGTGCACCACCACTCCTTCCCTCCAGATGTCATCAAGGCCTTGCGCCTGGCCATGCAGCTGGAAGAGCAGGCCAGCAAACAAATAAGCAACAAGAAACGGCCCCAGTGACAACTGTAAATGAAAGATGTTTGGTGTCACACCCAGCCTCTGCCCCTCCCCATCCTCCCCAGCAAACTTGGGGCACTTGGTGGGTCTAGTCAGGGTCTGAGCTGGAAACGGCTTTGGTAAATGCCAGGTATGGAGGCAACTGGGGAGAGGGTCAGAGTGACATGGGACACTTCTTTCCTTTTGCTCGGTATAGCTGTCAAGGGAGCAAGGATGGGAAGAGAGACCTTTTAAGTTATCCTGGGTGTTGCCCTTCTCTCCAGGAGGAAAGACTCTCTGGTAAAGAGTTTTCCCTTGGGTGGCCTTCTGCCTGCGTGGACTGGCTGCTGGTCGAGGCTCCCTGGGGTTATCCTGGCGCTGGGGAGAGGAAAGGAGGCGTCAGTCTGGCTCTCTGCTGGCTCTGGCCTGCCTTCCATGCCCTTGGTTCAGGCACTCTCTTGTACTTTTAAAAAAAGTTTCTGGGATCTCTTCCTTCCTTGCTGTTTTTTTGAGGCCCAAGAAGATCCCTGCTGTTTTCTGTTTCACATGTTTATATATTATGTCTAACAATAAAGAGGAAAAAAATCAACCTGTTGAGTGGTGTGTGGGAGGGGCCTGGGACGTGTACGAACTTTCTCAGATGAAGGACGGACACTTCTGCAACTCTCCATGGTGCTGATTCTGTACTCTGCCTAGGAGGCCAAATCCACACCTGCAGTTTCAATGATGGAGTAAAGATCCCAAGCCCTGCCTTGTTCAGTGCTTCCTAGGTCCCAGGTCTTCTGAGAACAGGAGTCCTAAACAGAAAGAAGATGGTGCTCTGTCAGTTACAGTCTGCTCAGGGCACAGTACATTCTGTGGCAACACTGACAAGAAAGCCCTTGGCTTGCTAGGCAGGAAAGGTTCTGACAACCAATACCAATTTGGTCTTGAAAAATTAGAAGTTTGCAGGGTCGACTGAGGACCAGTCATAGAGCCTGGACAGTTTAGGAACTGGAAGATTCCAGATTCCTTGTCCTGGAACATGAATTATCTAAATAGTAACACGCTACTAAAAGATTTTTAGTCTAAGTGCCACGCAACCAAATACATATTTTAGAATGACCTCAGAAAGGGGCACCTGGGTGGCTCAGGTGGTTAAATGAAGATCTGACCCTTCTTCTCATCTGGAATACCACATGAGTCCCTCATGGGACCAGCCAGAGGAATCCTCATAAGTCATCACCTGCTTCGAACCCTTTAAAAAAAATTTTTTTAATGTTTATTTATTTACTTTGAGAGGTGGTGGAGGACAGATAGAGAATCCCAAGCAAGCTCCACACTTAGCACAGAGCCGGATGCTGGGCCCAATCTCACGCACCATGAGATCATGATCTGAGCCAAAATCAAGAGTCACAGGCTTAACAGACTGAGCCACCCAAGTGCCCCTCCAACCCTTTAATAATGTCCCTTTGCACAAAGGATAAATTCTGAATCTCCTACCGTGGCCTGGTCTGCTCCTCCTGTTGGACCAGTTGGAATGCAGTTTGGGCAGAACACTTAGGAGGTGCAAAGGCCCGCTCCTGAAGCCACACAGAACCTTAAGTGGGTTGTTTAACCTCCTTGTGCTATTTGTGAAATGATAATACTGGTGTAGAGGTGTTATGAAAATCCAGTTAATATGCACACAGTAGTGAGTACAATGTCTAACATTTAATAAATGCTATATAAGTTCTAGCTAGCTTATCGACAATAGCCAAAGTATGGAAAAAACCCAAATGCCCACCGACAGATGAATGAATAAAGAAGATGTGGTGTATATATATATATATATATATATATATACACACAATGAAGTATTACTCATCAAAAAGAATGAAATCTTGCCATTTGCAATTACATGGATGGAACTAGAGGGTATTATGCTAAGCAAAATTAGCCAGTCAGAGAAAGAAAAAATATGACTTCACTCGAATGAGGAATTTAAGAAACAGATAAACATAAAGGAAGGGAAACAAAAATAATATAAAATTAGGCAGGGGGACAAAACATAAGAGACTCTTAAATATAGAGACCAAACAAAGGGTTGCTGAAGGGGTTGTGGGCTAAATGGGTAAGGGGCTTAAAAACTCTACTCCAGAAATCATTGTTGCACTATATGCTAACTAACTTACATGTAAATTTAAATTTCTTTTAATGTTTTTTATTTTTGAGAGACAGAGACAGTGCAAGCAGGGGAAGGTCAGAGAGAGAGGGAGACAGAGGGAGACACAGAATCTGAAGCAGGCTCCAGGCCCTGAGCTGTCAGCACAGAGCCCGACATGGGGCTTGAACCCACGAACCGTGAGAGCATGACCTGAGTCGAAGCCGGATGCTTAACCGACTGAGCCACCCAGGTGCCCCTAGATGTAAAAAAAAAAGAAAAAGAAAAAAGAAAAAAAAAGTGCTAGCTAGCTAAGCACATAAGGAAAAAGATTTTTGTTTTACTTAATACTATATCCATAATGTCTGGAACATATGGTAAGCACACAATACACATTTTTGAATGAATGAATACACTGCATTTCCTACCACTCGCTCCAACTACACTGACCTTTATTTCTTGAATACACCAGGGCTTTTTTTTTTAATAACAGCTTTATTGAGATACTATCCACATACTATAAAACTCACTCTTTTAAAATTCGCACACTATTAATTCAGTGGTTTTGGTATTTAATTGGGCAACCATCACCACTGATTCCAGAACATTTTTTTTTAATGTTTCTTTTTGAGAGAGCACCCAAGCATGTCCACAAGTGGGGGAAGGCAAAGAGAGGGAGACAGGATCTGAAGCAGGCTCCACACTGACAGCAGAGAGCCTGATGCGAGGCTCAAACTCAGAAACCATAAGATCATGACCTGAGCCGAAGTTGGATGCTTAACCAACTAAGCCACCCAGGCACCCCAATTTGAGAGCATTTTCACCCAAAAAAATCCAATACCCATTAGCAGTCACCTCCTAATCTCCTCTTCCCCCAGCCCCTAGGAACCACTAATCTACTTTCTCTATGGACAAGTCTATGGACTTGTTATTCTGGACATTTCATATAAATGGAATCATACAATATGAGATCTTAACCTGCTTTAGGAACCATGTTGGGGTGCCTCACTGGCTCAATTGGTAGAGCATGTGACTCTTGATCTCAAGGTCCTGAGTTCAAATCCCGTGTATGGTGTACAGATTACTTGGAAAAATTAAATCATTAAATAAGATTAATCCATGTTGATCCAATATTTCAGTCCTTTTTATAGCCAAATATCCCATTCCATTGTATGATCATACCACATTTTGTGTATCCATCATTTGACAGACATTTGGGTTGCTTCCACTTTTTTGGCATCAGGAATAATCCTGCTCTGAACATTTTTGTACAAGTTTTTGTCTGGGCCTGTGTTTTCAATTTTCTTGGGTATACTCGGGTCCTTTGCCCATTTGTTTTTAAATGCCTCCTCAGGATTTTTATTGTGATGGTTTTAATAAGTGTTATTCCTACAGGATATCAAATCCCAAGCTCTTTCTTTTTTCATGTAGTTCATTCATTTTTTTTTCTTTTGACCAGGTTTTAAGTCTTCTATAACTTCCTAAGTGAGGTAATATATAGTGTGATAGTAACTTCATGAATAGAATTTAGTGATTTATCACTTACATATAACACCCAGTGCTCATCCAACAAGTGTCCTTAATGCCCATCACCCATTTATCCTTATCCCTCCGCAACACCCCTCCAGCAACCCTTAGTTGTTTTCTGTATTTTAAGAATCTCTTATGATTTGTTTCCATGTTTTTATCTTATTTTTGCTTCCCTTCCCCTATGTTCATCTCTTGTTCCTTAAATTCCACATGTGAGTATTTGTATGGTATTTGTCCTCCTCTGAGGTTCTATCCACACTGTTGTGAATAGCAAGATTTCATTCTTTTTTGATTGCTGGGTAATATTCCATTACACACACACACACACACACACACACACACACATATACACACACACACCCTTTTTTTGTCAATAGTGCTGCTAAAAACATTGGGGTGCATGTGCCCCTTCAAAATAGCATTTTTGTATCCTTTGGATAAATACCTAGTAATGCAATTGGTGAGTCGTAAGGTAGTTCTATTTTTAATTCTTTGAGGAACCTCCATACTCTTCAAGAGTGGCTGCACCAGTTTGAATTCCCACCAGCAGTGCAAGAGGGTTCCCCTTTCTCCACATTCTCACCAACCTCTGCTGTTTCCTGTGTTGTTAATTTTAGCCATTCTGACAGGTGTGAGGTGGTATCATAATAGTTTTGATTTGTATTTCCCTAATGATAATAGATGTTGAGCATCTTTTCATGTGTCTGTTAGTAATTTGGCTGTCTTCTTTGGAAAAGTGTCTATTCGTGTCTTCTGACCATTTCTTCCCTGGATTATTTGTTTTTGAGGTGTTGAGTTTGATAAGTTCTTTATAGATTTTGAATACTAACCCTTTATTGGATATGTCACTTGCAAAATCTTCTTCCATTTCATCAGTTCCCTTTTAGTTTTGCTGATTGTTTCCTTCGCTGTGCAGAAGCTTTTTATCTTGATGACCTCCCTACAGCTAATTTCGCTATTGTTTCCCTTGCCTCGTGTCTAGTAAGAAGTTGCTGTGGCTGAGGTCAAAGAGGTTGTTGCTTGTTTTCTCCTCTAGGATTTTGATGGCTTCCTGTCTTACATTTAGTTCTTTCATCCATTTTGAGTTTATTTTTGTGCATGTCGCTGTCCAGTTTTCCCAGTACCATTTGCTTAAGAGATTTTTCCCCCATTGGATATTCTTTCCTGCTTTGTCAAAGATTAGTTGGCCATATATTTGAGGGTCCATTTCTGGGTTCTTTGTTCTGTTACATTGATCTACATGTCTATTTTTGTGCTAGTATCAGACTCTTAATGATTACAGCTTTGTAATACAGCTTTAAGTCTGGAATTGTGATACCTCTAGTTTTGGTTTTCTTTTCGAACATTGGTTATTCAGGGTCTTTCTGGTTCCATACAAATTTTAGAATTGTTTGTTCTAGCTCTGTGAAGAGTGCTGGTGTTATTCTGATACAGACTGCACTGGATATGTAGATTGCTTTGGGTGGTATCATTATTTTAACAATATTTGTTCTTCCAATCCATTAGCATGGAATGTTTATCCATTTCTTTGTGTCTTCTTCAAGTTCTTTCATAAGCTTTCACTAGTTCATTGTATAGAACTTTCACCTCTTTGGTTAGGTTATTCCTAGATATTTATGGTTTTTGGTGTAGTTGTAAAATGATTTCTCTTTCTGCTGCTTTATTATTGGTGTACAGCAATGCAACCAATTTCTGTTGATTTTATATCCTACAACTTTGCTGAATTCATGGATCAGTTCTAACAGTTTTTTGGTAGAGTTTTTTGGGTTTTCCACATAAACTATCATGCCATCTGTTAAGAGTGAAAGTTTAACTTCCTCCTTGCTGATCTAGATGACTTTTCTTTCTTTCTGTTGTCTGATTGCTGAAGTCTTTTCACCCATTATTAATTTGGGTTGTCTTTTATTGTTGACTTGTAAGAGTTCTATATATATTCTGGATGCTATACCCTTATCACATATATGATTTGCAAATATTTTCTCTTACTCTATGACTTGTCTTTTTACTTTCTTGCTAATTTCTTTGAAAGCACAAAAGTTTTCCATTTTGATGGAGTCTAACTTATCTTTTTTGTTTTGTTCCTTGTGCTTCAGGTATCATATCTAAGAATCCATTGCTAAATACAAGGCTGTGAAGATTTACCCTTTTTTTTTTTTTTTAAATAGGTGTTCATTTATTTTTGAGAGACAGAGAGAAATCAGGGGAGAGGCATAGAAGGAGGCTGGAGAGAGGATCTGAAGCAGGTTCTTCACTGATAGCAGAGAGCTTGATGCAGGGCTCGAACTCATGAACTGTGAGATCATGATCTGAGCTGAAGTCAGATGCTTAATTGACTAAGCCACCCAGGTGCCCCTGTGAAGATTTACTCTTATATTTTCTTTTAGGAGTTTTATGGTTTTAGCCTTTATATTTAGGACATTGATCCAATTTCAGTTCATTTTTGTAGATGGTATGAACGGTCTAAGTTCATTTTTTGGCAAGTGGTGATCCAATTTTTCAACCACCATTTGTTGAAAAGACTGTTGTTTCCCCATTGAATTGTCTTGGCACACTTGTTGAAAATCAGTTGACCATATAGATGTATGAGCTGATTTCTGGATTTTTAAAAAAATTTTTTTAATGTTTTTATTTATTTTTGAGAGACAGAGAGAGAGAGACAGAGTGATCAGGGGAGGGTCAGAGAGAGAAGGAGTCACAGGATCTGAAGACAGGCTCCAGGCTCTGAGCTAGCGGTCAGCCCAGAGCGTGACGTGGGGCTCGAACCCACGAACTGTGAGATCATGACCTGAGCTGAAGTCGGACACTTAACCGACTGAGCCACCCAGGCGCCCCTGGATTTTTTTTTTATACATTATTTTATTCAATTACTAGTCTCCTCACAGATAGTCCAAGAACACTCAAATAAGAAACCAAATATCAACAGACGTTAAAGATTGGTCTTCAAACATTATAGCCAATGATGCCAGATTTACCTATGATCTCATCGAAATAAAATCACATCCATACCTCAGTGGCCACTAAAGCACTCAGCAGAGCTTCTTTAACTGTGAGCTGTTTGAAGTTACCAGTTTGAGCACTCTTGACCATTTTTTTTCAAGCTCTGAATAACTGTAAGGATCTCAGCAGGGATTGGAGGAAACAGCTCAAACTTGACATAGTGCCCAAATGCAGCAATTCAGCCTTCAAGCAAGTCACAGCAGTGTTCACCAGCACCGGGCCTTCTCCACACGGTTACAGACAAACTGTGCCCTGGTTCCAAGATGCGAAGTTGATTTCCGGCCTTTAAATACTATTCTGGGGTACCTGGGTGGCTCAGTTGGTTGAGTTTCTGACTTCGGCTCAGGTCATGATCTCATAGTTCATGAACTCCAGTTCCACATCGGGCTCTGTGCTGACAGTGCAGAGCCTGCTTTGGATCCTCTGCCCCCCCCCCACCCCACCTGTCCCCCACTCACACTCTATCAAAAATAAACATTTTTTTTAAAGTACTAATCCATTTGTATGTCTATCCTTGTGCCAATACCATACAAATTACCGCAGTCTGTGATTTTTTTTTCACTTTATTTGAGAGAGAGAGCGAAAAGAGAGAAGCAGGCTCCTCACTCAGTCCCCAACATGGGGCTCAATCCCACAACTCTGGGATTATGACTTGAGCTGAAATTAAGAGTTGAACACGTGGGGTGCCTGGGTGGCTCAGTCAGTTAAGCGTCCGGCTTCGGCTCAGGTCATGATCTCACGGTTCATGGGTTTGAGCCCCGCGTTGGGCTCTGTGCTGACAGCCAGCTCAGAGCCTGGAGTCTGCTTCAGATTCTGTGACTCCCTCTCTCTGACCCTCCCCTGCTTGCACTGTCTCTGTCTCTCAAAAATAAATAAAAACCATCAAAAAAAAAAAAAAAGAGTTGAACACTCAACTGAGTGAGCCACCCAAGTGCTCCTGTAGTTTGTAATAAGTTTTGAACTCAAAAAGTGTAAGTCCTCCAACTGTACTCTTTTTCATTTTGGCTCTTCAGGGCCTCTGGCAATTCCATGTGAATTTGGGAATCACCTATTCCATTTCTGCCAAAAAGAAGGCTGATGGGATTGCACCGACTCTGTAGATTGCTTTTGGTAATATTGCCATTTCAACAATATTAAGTCTTCTAATCCATATACACAGGATGACTTTCCATTTATTTAGATCTTCTTTGATTTATTTCAACAATGTTTTATAGTTTTTAGTGTATAAATCTTTCACCTCCTTGGTTAAATCTATATCCTAGGTATTTTATTTCCTTGGATGCTATTGCAAGAGGATTTGTTCTTAAGTTCCTTTTCAGATTGTTCATTGCTTGTGGATAGAAAACATTTTTGTGTGTTGATCTTGTACCTTGCAACTTTGCTGAATTGATTAACTGTGATATGTTTATTTTATTTTATTTTTTGAGAAAGGGAGAGATGGGGCAAATGAGCGAGGGGCAGAGAGAGAGGGAGACAGGGAGAAAAAGAGAAACGAGGTTCATCCAAAGCGAGGCTTGAGCTCACCTGATACGGGGTTCTAGCTCACGAATCATGAGATCATGACCTGAGCCAAAGTCAGATACTTAACAACTGAGCCAGCCAGGCACCCCTATTAACTGGAATATTTTTATATGTGCATCCTTTGAGATTTTCTCTATATAGGATCATGTCATTTGTGAATATAGTTTGACTTATTCCTTACCAATGGGATGTCTTTTATTTCTTGTCTAATTTTCTGGATAGAACACTCAATACAATTTTGAATAGAAGTGGTGAGGGTCAGGGTGCCTGGGTGCCTCAGTCAACTTCAGCTCAGGTCATGATTTCACAGTTTGTGAGTTCAGCCCCGCATCTGGTGAGTTCTAGCCCTACTTCGGGTGAGCTTGAGCCCCACTTAGGGCTCCACATTGACAGTTTGGAGCCTATATAGGACTCTCTCTCTCTCTCTCTCTCTCTCTCTCCCCCACTTTTTCTCTGCCCCTCACTCAATTGCACCCCCCAATCAGAAATTTAAAAAAAAAGTGAGAGTTAATGTCTTGTTCCTAATCATTAAATATGGTTCTATCTATCATTTTTATAGATGGTCTTTATCAGGTGGAAGTTCAATTCTGTTTCTAGTTTAAGTGTTTTTATCATGAAAGATATTGGATTTTGTCAAATGCTTTTTCTGTGTTTTGAAGTGACCATATGTTTTTCCCATTTATTTCTTTATATATTATTTAAGTTTATTTATTTTGAGAGACAGAGAGCACATGCCTGTAGGCTCACACAAGTAGGGAAGGGCAGAGAGAAGGAGAGACAGAATCCCAAGAAGTCTCCCTGTCATCAGCACATAGCCCAATATGGGGCAAATTCACAAACTGTGAGATCATGACCTGAGCCAAAGTCAAAAGTAGGGTGCTTGGGGCACCTGGGTGGCTCAGTCAGTTAAGCGTCAGACTCTTGATTTTGGCTCAGGTTATGACCTCAGGGTTCATGGAATCTAGCCCAGAGTTGGGCCTTGCACTGGCAGTGCAGAGCCTGGTTGGGATTTTCTCTCTCCCTCTCTCTGCCCATCCCTCACTCACCCACGCTCGCTCTCTCTCTCAAAATAAATAAACATTTTTTTTAAAGTAGGACACTTAACAGATGCCCCTTGATTTTTGCTTTTTTTAAAAGTAAGCTCTACCCCCAAAATGGGGATAACCCAGAGATCAAGAGTCACATGCTCTACGGACTGAACCAGCCAGGCACCCCAAGCGTTGTTACTTTAGAAAGCAACAGATTCAGAAAAGGCCTCCCAGTGTACGTTTGTACATGGAAGTGAGATTTTGAGCAGAGACTTGAAGGGAGGAAAGGAACTATGCTAAGACTAGGAAAACATCATTTTCTCTTAAAGCACAATGGCCTGAGGCAAGAACAGCAAAGTCAGAGTCCTTGGAATTGAGTGAGGGAGATAGTAGTAGAAAAGTTAAATTGATAAAGCCAAAGAGATAAGCAGAGGTCATATATTCCCGGTCATCGTAAGGAATTTATATTTTATCCTGAATGTGGTAGGAAGCCAGTGGAAGAAGGTTGAAGATCTAGAAGAAAAGATAATGTTGAGAAAAATCCCTTCAAAGGGATGGGATAGGATTTGGAGCAGAGTGTAAAGGACTTATCCACTAGGCAGTTTACTCCTTTAAATACTGCCCTTTGATCCCATTTCCCCTCCAGCCACCAGTCAGTCTCCTCTTTATTATTTTTTTATTTTTAAAAAGTTTTATTTTGTGGAAAGGGGTGCATGGGTGGCTCAGTCAGTTAAGCCATCCAACATCAGCTCAGGTCATGATCTCGTGGTTCATGAGTTCAAGCCCCACATCAGGCTCCGTGCTAACGGCTCAGAACCTGGAGGCTGCTTCTGATTCTGTCTCCCTCTCTCTCTGCCCCTCGCTCTCTGTCTGTCGCTCAGAGATAAACATTAAAAAATATTCTTTAAAATGTTTCTTTAGAGAGAAAGAACACAAGCTGGGGAAGGGAAGAGAGAGAAATCCAAACGCCACCCAGGCACCTGTAAGAATTTTATTTTTAAGTAATCTCCATACCCAACGTGGGGCTTGAACTTAACAACTCTGAGATCAAGAACCACAGGCTCTTTTGAGCCAGCCAGGTACTCTTTTCTCTTTCCGATTAAAGTCATACTTCTTGAAATAATTGTTTACATATACTGTATCTTTTCTTTAATGTTTATTTATTTTTGAGACAGAGACAGAGTGCAAATAAGGGAGGAGCAGAGAGAAAGGGAGAGAGACACAGAATCTGAAACAGGCTCCAGGCTCTGAGCTGTCAGCACAGAACCTGATGCGGAGTTTGAACCCATGAACCAGGAGACTGGGTCAAAGTCAGATGCCTAACTGACTGAGCCACCCAGGTGCCCCTGTATCTTTTTTTAAATTTCCCATTCTGTTTGGAGTTTTTGCCAGTTTCCCTGCACAGAAACTGCTCTTGCCAATATTACCAAATTTTTTTCAAGTTACTAAATCCAAGAATCCCTTCTTAGACCTTCACTAACCTTCACAGTAGCATTAGACCATGATATACTGTGCTAGCTTTCTTCCTGTCACCCTAAATGTTCCTTGTCTCCTCTGCCAGTTTTTCTTTACCTGGCCTTAAAGGTTCATATTCCTCAAGCCTTGGACCTAGAACACTTTCCTGTATTTCTTTATGCTAAGGGTTGGCACATTACTGTATGCTGATTGACCCTACACACCAAGAATGGTTGTTAGGTTTGTAAATGTTTGTAAAAAATCAAAACCATAATGGTTCATGAGAGATGACTCTCAGTATCATAAGTTTTGGAACACTGCCACACATTCGTTTACTATTGTCTAGGACTATTTTCACACTAGCCGAGTCGAGTAGTTCTGACACACATTCTCACACGCCTAAATTGTTTATTTAGTACATTTTACAAGAAAAGTTTGCTTTATGCTCTCTCCCTAGATGTGGTTCAATCTGGAAACTTTAATTACCATTTGCACAGTAATGATTCACAAAGTAATATTTTCTGTCCACATCTCTTCTATAAGGATGGCCAAGGCATGAACATCCAGCTGCCTGTCATTCCCACTTAGATGTCACCTAGATCTCAAAATGAACATATCCAGAACGGCTCCTACATTAGTTTATCCCATCTCAATAAAAGGCGCCGATTTCATCCAACTGGTCAAGTGAGGAATTAGGAATCTCTGACACACCTCCCTTTCCCTAACCCTCCCCTCTACCTGCCATCCAATCTATCACCAAACCCTTCAAAATCAAACCCGAGTCCACCATTCATTTCCACCTTGCCTTCCACCCTTTCCCAACGCAGTTGCACCCAGCTTCTAAAACGAGTCTTTTCAAAACGTAAAGCCGGGTGACGCCCTTTCGGGTGTACCCTAAAGCCCTCAACCCCTGGCGAGCAGCAGCAACCACCTGCCCAGCCCTCCCTACGAATTCTACTGCCGTAGAAACGTCAGTTACGTCGCACTCAGACTCCCGGATCCTCACAGCGGCGCGCAGAAACCACGTTAAAGGGGCGGGGCTGCGTTTTACAAACCGGACCGTGAGGCTTTGCGTTTTCTCTTTCGCAGCCAGCGCCGAGAGTGATGGGTGAGTGTCGTTTTGCTTTGGGGCCGAGGAAGGGGGATGAACTCGATCCGGCGCCATCCTGCCTCCCAGTCAAGTCAGGAGTGCGGGCGCTCCGACCATTAGCACCGAGCAGCCACGAGGAGGGTGGTACTCAGGTTCTGGCCGCCGAGATCCCCTCCGGGAGCAGTAGGAGCTTGGGGCTGCAGGCGGCGCCAACATGGCTGCCGTGGGAAAGCGCCCGGGCTGGGCCGCACGTGAATGATGACACCTCGATAATGCTGCAAACTCCCGAGTGCGCAGTGGGGAGGCCAACCTTGGAGAGCTGAGCGTGCGGCCTGCCCGGCACGGGGTTTGGAGCTCGCGAGGTGCCGGCCCGACTCGCAGTGGCTAAAGCTTGCGTCCCCCCTCCCGCGCGTAGGCATCTCTCGGGACAACTGGCACAAGCGCCGCAAGACCGGGGGCAAGAGAAAGCCCTACCACAAGAAGCGGAAGTATGAGCTGGGACGCCCGGCTGCCAACACTAAGGTGCGTGCGGGGCGTTCGCGGCCCCCTGTAGTTTCCAGCGTGGTCTGGCCTCTGCCTGTGGTGGTTGATCTTTGCAGGGTTGTGTGATTTGTTTAGGGGACTGGGCGGCCTCCTCACCTTTGCTTGTTGGTTGAGACTGAAGAGATTGCATGGAGACAGATGTTGTGTAGTAGGACTTCAAGGCGCCTGGAAGGAGTGGGCTCTTCGAATGATAGAAACCTAGTGCTTTTTGTTGTATAGAGACTTAGCTTTCGGTGTTTGGAATTAGGTTTTTCCTCTTGGAGGTAACTAGAGTGATGAAAAAGTATCCTTAGGCATGGTTGTGGCCGTCTTGGTCACCTGTGTGCCACTTGCCAATGCTAGGACTTGTCATAGTTACACTGACTGTGTTGCCTCCGTCCAGCCTAGTTTCTCTTCCTTCCCCTCTTGCTCTCTTGGATAACCTAGTTCCTGTCTCCTTGTGTTTTCCAGATTGGCCCCCGCCGTATACACACAGTCCGGGTTCGGGGAGGCAATAAGAAGTACCGAGCCTTGAGGCTGGACGTGGGGAACTTCTCCTGGGGCTCTGAGTGTGAGTGAGGTCCTCCAGGAGCAGATGGGAACTCATCACGTAAAACTTCTAAGCTTCAGTGGGTGTTTTTAACAGGAAGTCTTTGGCTTCCATCGAGATACTGAAGTTTCTCTTTGTTTGAAAGATCTTAACGTGTGGTCGCTGGAGAATTCTCTATCCTGTTTAGTCTTTTAACTCCTATAGCCTCAGGGATTGGGGCTGAATCTAGACCTTACGTATGTGTGGTTGGTTGCCAGCCGGCTCTGGGAAGGTGACTTTGTGGAGGGTGAGCTGACACCCATGGCTGGGTAACAGCTTAGAGTTTCCTTTTCCTTAGGCACTTTGGGGGCGATGTGCAGGGAACAACAAAGCCAGTTGTTTACAGGACTTGATTCTGGATTTCTCCTGTGAGCAGGTTGTACGCGCAAAACGAGGATTATTGATGTTGTCTACAATGCATCCAACAACGAACTGGTCCGCACCAAGACCTTGGTGAAGAACTGCATCGTGCTCATTGACAGCACGCCGTACCGGCAGTGGTACGAGTCCCACTATGCACTGCCCCTGGGCCGCAAGAAGGGGGCCAAGCTGGTGCGTATTTCGGGTGCCAACTTCCCTGTGGGCGGGGGGAGGCCATCCTCATTGCAGCCTTCTTATGATGAAAACTGTGTCCAGTTCTGCTACTGAAGGGAAAGAGATGAAAGCCTTTAGTGCTGAGGAAGGCAGCAGGGCTTGGGGCGTACAGGGCCCAAAGCTATGAGGACGTTCTCGCCAGGGCTTGGGGAGCTCCGGCTAAATATCTGTCTCCTTTATTCAGACTCCCGAGGAGGAAGAGATTTTAAACAAAAAACGATCAAAGAAAATTCAGAAGAAATACGACGAAAGGAAAAAGAATGCCAAAATCAGCAGTCTCCTGGAGGAGCAGTTCCAGCAGGGAAAGCTGCTTGGTGAGAGAGCTGTTGCCTTGGAGGAGGGGGTGTCTGCATTTTATTCTTGCCTCTTCTGTTCTTTTTACTGGCCAGCCTGTGGTAGAGGCTTCGCCCAGATAGTTGAAGGATAACCACATCCAAGCACAACTCAGAACCTCCGGTCATCCCATTAGCATGAAACTCAAATGGGAAATCTGGGCATGAGTCCGTAGGCCTGAACTGCCCTCTGCCTCTAATTCCCAGAAGGTTTTTGAGAAGTCCCTGCACATGTGGGCTGAGGGGGTGTCTCAGTGATGAAAACTTTGTCCGGTTCTGCTACTGACTTTAAGTGACGATAAAGTATATCTGAGGAGACACTGTGCCCCCCTCCCCCGTGATCACCTTCACCGACATGGGCTTTTAAGGTGTACCCAGGTTTAGGTAGGGCCACATTGTCGTTTTGCTAATGAATGCATACTCTCTTGCAGCATGCATCGCTTCAAGACCAGGCCAGTGTGGCCGAGCAGATGGCTATGTGCTGGAGGGCAAGGAGTTAGAGTTCTATCTGAGGAAAATCAAAGCCCGGAAAGGCAAATAAATCTTTTCTTCTTTCTTCGGTCATGTAATAAAGGTGTTTATTCTGCCCGGTATTCATGTGTGAAAATCTGATTGCTTGGGAAACTGTAGAGTGCCCCAGCTCACTCTCCCTGAAGGCCAAGATAATTTGTGGGCTGTGTCTAGAAGAGGGGGAGCATTTCTCCCCCCAAAGGCTAGTGTTCAGTGGGAACAGGGCTGTGGCATGCAGGCCAAGCAGAGACTGTATGAGGGAGGTATCCCAGCACTGGGCGCCCAATATTACCATTGTGTTGACCATGACTGGTACCTGAGGCCATGCTGCCTCGTAAATCTGGCTCTTTGAGATCCTGTACCTTTTCCCCTTGGACTTCAGCTTTTAGCTTAAAAGTTTTCAGCCTGGGTTTGTGGAAAGCCTAGAAACCTTGAAATTGTATTCCAAAGTTCTTTTCTGCATTGTTGAAGTTGAACACATTTACCTACCTATCTATCCTTCAGTTTTTTAATGTCTTTCTGAAGTTACTTTTCTCTTGAACCCTCATCCCTTCCCCTCTTCCTAAAGTATGCAAGGTAACCAGTGGTTTCTGCATTGCTAAATCTGTAAGGGTCAGCTCTTTGTCTCCAGTTTGGCTACATTGTCTGTTGTCCATATTAAATGTACTTTATGATGCGTCCTTCTTTCCATTCCTTTTTCCTTCTTCCTTTCCTTTGCTTTCTTAGAGCAGAGGAGGGGCAGAGAGAATCCCAAGCAGGCTCCATGACTGATTCAGGGCTCCATCTCATGACCAAGATCACCACCTGAGTGTATATATAAAGAGTTGGGTGTTCAACCAACTCAAGCCACCCAGACATCCCGTAGGATGCATTTTTCTAACTTTAATCCAAACCTACTTAACTCCTGCACTTGGATATCATAATTGGACTCTCAAAGGTGAACGTGTTAAAAATGGATAACATTCTTCAGCTTTTCCTTTTCAAATAGTTTCTCAGCTATTTGATTATAGCAGATAGTTGTCTTTATACAGCTGCTTAAATCAAAATCAAAATCTTGGGTCATTGTGACCCTTACGTTCTAACATCTAATCTCCCTAGATCTTGGTGCAACCTTAAGACCATCTACTTTCCAGTCACCTTTTTGCAAGTAGCACTTAAGGCTTCCGTTGTCCCCAACACAATCCTGGAAAAGGTGATCATTTTAAAGATCAGGTTTTTGGGGGCGTCTGGGTGGCTCAGTCGCTTAAGCGTCCGGCTTCAGCTCAGGTCATGATCTCTGGATTCGTGGGTTCAAGCCCTGCATCAGGCTCTGCTGACAGCTAGCTCAGAGCCTGGAGCCTGCTTTGGATTTTGTGTCTCCCTCTCTCTGACTCCTGCTCATGCTGTCTCTCTCAAAAAAAAAAAAAAGTATAAATAAAGATCAGGTTTTTGGGGCATCTGTATGGCCCAGTTGGTTAAGTGTCCCGACTCGGTTTCAGGTCAGGTCATGATCTTGCAGCTTCATGGGTTCAAGTCCCACATCAGCGTCTGTGCTGGCAGTGGAGACCATGCTTGGGATTCTCTCTGCCCCTCCCCCACAGTTCTGTCTCTGTCTCAGAATAAATAAACTTATAAAGAATAGGTTTTTCGGGCGCCTGAGTGGCTCAGCCAGTTAAGCGTCACGCTTCAGCTCAGGTCATAGCCTTGTGGTCCGTGAGTTCAAACCCTGTGTCGGGCCCTGTGTGGACACCTCAGAGCCTGGAGCCTGCTTCAGATTCTGTCTCCCTCTCTGCCCCTCTCCTGCATATGCCGTCTTTCTCTCCCAAAAATAAACATTTAAATTTTTTCTTATGTTTTTTTATTTATTTTTGAGAGACAGAGACAGCACAAGCAGGGGAGGGTCAGAGAGAGGGAGACACAGAATCCAAAGCAGGCTCCAGGCTCTAAGCTAGCTGTCAGCACAGAGCCCAACGCAGGGCTTGAAACCACGAACCGTGAGATCATGACCCGAGCCGAAGCTGGATATTTAACTGAAGCTGGATAATTAACTGACTGAGCCACCCAGGTGCCCCTAAACATTTAAATAAAGAAAGAAAAGATTAGGTTTTTGACAGGACAACTAACCATCTCAAAAGCCTAAGTAAACACTGTGAAACTCAACATGACCTGGTCCCTTTTTCTTTTCTTTAATGTTTATTTTTGAGAGAAGAGCATGAACAGGGGAGGAGCAGAGAGAGGGAAACACAGAATCCAAAGCAGGCTCCATTCAGGCTCTCATCTGTCAGCATAGGACCTGATGTGGGGCTTGAATTCAGGAACTGTGAGATATGACCTGAGCTGAAGTCAGACGCTTAACCAGCTGAGCCTCCCAGGCATCCCAACCTGATCCCTTTTTCTATAGTGCCTATGATCCTGCCTCACTGAGTAAATATACCTGTATTTTTACTTACTGTTCCTTTTGTTGGGAACATTTTCTTTCAAGTACCCACATGGCTTCCTCTCCAGGTCTTAGACCCTAGTTTTTTTTTACTCTCTGATCACAGATTTTTAAATCAGTCCTTTCGGTGCTGTATCTTTTCCTCCTTTTTCTCCTTACCCCTTACTTGGGCATAAATTTTGCTCATTTTGTCTTTTTTGTCCTATAGAACAGGTATGTTTGTTTCCTGCTGTATCTCCAGTACCTTGAAGTGCAGGGCAACATAACAAGCACTCAAATGTGCTAAAGTAATTAAATAAAAAAAAGATTTTATCGAACTTAAAGTTGATGGAAAGTATAAGTATGTAACTTTTAAGAAGTGAACCTAATTGGTTCATTAGCTTGGCTGAATTGCAGACTTCTGTGAAAAGACAATAGGGAAAGATGGCAGCCACCACTTTTGAGTAGAAAATCTTCAGGACACAAATCAACCCAACCTTCGTAAACCTTACCATTGGCTCTGGGGAGGCCTGTCCCCCACCCTTCCATCCAGTGATTCTCTTAACGCAGCACCTTAATTTTAGCTGTTGTTGACTTAGAGGTCCGAGTCCGGGGTTGGTATGGGTCAGCAAAACACTGCCTTTATTTCCTAATTTGAGCTTCACAAGACTATATCTCCCCTTCACTTATAATTTATGAATAGAACCTTTTTCAAAGTGTCTTGGATCCATGCAGAATTCATGTCCACAGCCTTCAGATGACCATTCTTGCCCTGAGCGAGGCTACCTGTTAGCCCTGTGAAAAACCTGAAGTACCTTATGAGTGAGTGGCTGTCGTCTCCGAGCTACTGTCTCTGTAAATGTGGAGACCTAGGCTTAGGGACCCAGTGACCCATGGTCAGCCAGCAGGAGAGTAGCAAAGCCAGCATTATCTAGTCAGTCGAAATGCCAGAGCCTGCATTCAACCTCTATATTCTTGTTTCTTCCCTCCTTTGATCTTAAGTTTCAGTTTTGGCACTCACCAATTTCTTTAATGGAGGCTGAACTTATAGGCCAGGAATCAGAGGAGCAGTTCAGGCAACTCCAAACTAGTGTTTTGTGAGTCTGGTTTCCCCCCAGAATTGTAGGCCCACCAGAGATGGACCCCCAGCTTTCTCCCCTTACATGGTCTCTTCTGTTGGTTGGTGGGCACAGAGAAGGGTTCAAATGCCTAAGGTCTAGGGTGGGTGGTGTATGACTGCCTTCACATCTCTGAGTTTAATCAGCCTCCAGTACAGATTCCCAAGCCCTTCCATACCATCTTTTATCCCACTGCACAGCAAGCCAATATTGTTTGAAACAACTATAATTGCACAAGTAATGATTATATTCTCACTGTACACAAAAACAAAGAATATAGGTAAAGCAAAAGTTCCCCAGCGCACACACTTTGATCCCTCTATAAAGTGAGATTATCAAGATAAGGCATACTCAACATCTTTTTACACAAATTGTGATGTGTGGACCAGCTGCAGCTACAGCACCTGGGAACTTAGTAGAAATGCAAATTCTTGGGTTCCTACCCAGATCTAATCAGAAACACTGGAAGAGACACCCATAACTCCTGAACAGGCTCTTCAATGACGCTGATGCTCCCTCAAATTTGAGAACGAGCCCAGCTGCCCATTGCCCAGGAAATTGACAGTGCACCTGGGTTCTTGTCCTCTAGGCCTCACTCATGTAAGCTATCTTCACCGTCCCCAAGCAAGCCATCCTACCTTCTCCTGCCAAAGTGGACGCATTCCCAGCACTGACACTGGCCCCGCCATCTTCCAAGGTCGGTCCCTAAATGCTCTGGCTCTGGCTCAGGGCACATATCGCCGTCTGGAGGGCAGCGAGGCGGGGCGGGGCAGGCAAAGGCAGGCTTGGGGGAGGCAGGCTTTGCTCAGGGTTCCCCGGCCTCGTCCCCTGACCCCACCGATGCCTCCTCAATGCGATCCGCGGCCTCGGGGTCACAGCCCTCCTCCGCTCGGAAACGCAGCAGATGTGGGGTCCGTGGGGCTCCACGTGCGCGGCCGAAGGTCCGGAGGCTGATAGCAGGCGAGGGTGCTCCTGCGGCAAACAAGTGGCCGAGCAACGGGGTCTGCGCGGCAGGCAGCGGCCTAGCCGAACCTGGGGATGTGTCCACCTGCACGTTCTGCTCAGGGTCGTCGCTCACACTGCGGGTGGGAGGGAGATCTGAGCGATCCAGGCGCGAGCCACCCCAGGACTAACTCTCCCGAGGGGGGCCGGGAACAGGAAGGACCGTTCCATTGGTGTCCCAGAGTGGGGGCGCGGAACTGGAGCCCGCGCCTGCCTGGGCCACTCACCGAAGGTTGAAGGTGGAGCCCAGGAAGGAAGGCCGCAGAGCCTCAGCTGCGGTGGCCACCGTGTAAGGCGGCTGCGCTGAGTCTTCGTCCCAGTACAGGTCCTTCTCAGCGGGAGGCAGGTTCTGGTACATGTCGTCTACGGAGAGCAGGGACACCTGAGGCAGGCAGCAAGTCATAAGGATCCTCCTGTCCTCTCCACACCCAAGGCAGAGAGCTGGCAAGGAGGAGAGCACAAGGAGTGGCCCCCAGACCCCTGCGCACCTGTAAGTTGCGGTCTATGAGCTGGTTAGTCTCAAAGTCGTCATCATCCTCCCCAAAGGGGTTGATAATCTGTTCGGCCACCTGCAGGTTTGTAAGACTGTTTTCAGGGCTCAGAACCCCATTCTCCATCCTCAAAGTTGAGGTGGGCCCTGAGCCCACGTCTCTACTGAACAAGCTGGTATGAACACCGATGTGCCCACCTTGAGCCAGCCAGCATAGAAGAAGAACTGCAGCAGAGTGGTGAGAGGCACATACATGTCCAGGTCCCCCAGAGTAGATGCTGGCTTCTGGCCTGACTCTAATGGCTCCCGAGGTTTGGCAGGCCCTGCCTCTGGCTCCACAAACTGGCGGCCGACCAGGGAAAGGGCAAAGTAGGAGTATACCGCTATGGTCACCACCTGGAGAAGGAAGCCTGGCTGAGTGAGACTGGGAGAAATCCCCTCCCTGCCCCTGAGGGCCAGTGCAGGACTCTGACAAGGAAGAAAAATGTGTAGCAAGGTGTGACAGCATCAGAGAGGATGGGGTTGTATTAGTGGGGGTCCAGGGATGCTTTGAGGATGAGCCCTTGGTTGTTCAGTGTCTCACTGGACTAAACTGCCCCAGGGTAGGTGCCGTCTCTAATTCTCAGTGTCACACACAACACAGGACATACAGTAGGCCCTGGGCCTGGTGAGGTGAAAGGCAGTTACTTGGGTGTAGACGAGAGGTATGCTGATCCAGTCATAGTGGAACAGCATGCTGCACTTGGCCCGGTACTTGTTCAGCTCCTGGTGGAAAAGCAAGAAGAGGAAGTCAGTGGAGGTGAGGAAGGAAGAATGGGGAAAGAACTGGGAGCCCAACACCAACTAGGCCTAGAGACCCAGTTAGCTGTCGGAGGTGTTACCATGGGGGAGCATCTATGATGGGAAGCAGTTTAGCAAAGTAGTTGCAAGCATAGACCATGGACCCAAAATGTCTGAGTCCCAGCTCCACTAACTAGCTGTGTGATTTGGCCAAGTTTTCTCACCTGTGCAAGGGGGATGGCAATAATGTCTCAAGTGTTGCTGTGATGGTTAATGAGTTAATATACACACGTGCTTCCAACAGTGTGCAGTACAAAGTTGGCACCACCTAAGTGCTCATTTCCAAAATTATTGTTCCAGTTTGCAAAGCTAGGAGGAGAAGGACAAATGGGCCTGGTCTGAGCAGACTCACTTCCAGGAGCAGGCAGAGAGCAATGTCGTCGCGGATTCTCCCATCCCTCCTGGCCTGGGCTGCCAGGTTAGTAAACCAGACACATGGGATCCAGTACTTGTTGAAGTCAGATTTCAGGCTCTCAAACTTTTTCCTCTCTTCCTGGGACATGAAACCTGAGCAGATAAAGTGAGTGGGGCCCAGACTCATCCCCTGTGCCTAGGACTTCCCTCTTGGAGATCAGACCTCTCCTCCTAGGAGGCCCACATTCAGGCCCTGGCCAGGGCCACCCCAGGGCTCCCAGCCCGACCGAAGCCTGGGGTGCCTGTCCTCACCTGCATCCACTACGTGTTCCATAGTGGGGAAGCGCTTGAGGACGCGGGTGCTGACCGAGCGCAGCACCAGCACAGATGCCAGGTTGGCATAGCGGATGAGGGTACGGCGCAGCAGGCGGCCACGCTGGTCTACGCCGTGCACGCTGGCCGAGATGACGCACATCAGCTGGTCTGGCAGCGGGATGCTTGTATACTGGGCCCACCAGCGGTTCACCACCAGGGTCACGTAGAAACCTGGTTAGCCACCCCAGAAGTGAGGACAGGAGGGGAAGATGGAGCATCTGGGAGTTAGCATGCCCTGTCCCCCAGCCAAAGCGCCTGATCTAGGCTAGGTTGAACCGAAGCAGGGGGAAGGACACATTTGGCTCTAGTGCCCTGCCTTGCTGTCAGGGGAGATGCCCCTTCCTAAAGCTTCTTCCTTGCTGAGCCAGGCCCAGAGGATGGAGGGGTGCAAAGAAGTGGTGGCAGAGCAGTGGTGGCTCAAAGCCACTAGTAATAGTTAACTCTGAGCCCTGCTTCCCATGAAGGTGGGAAGGCGTTGTCACCTCTCTGCAGCTCCCCTCCAGTACCCAGAGTGGGTTTTTGAAGCCAGCTGGTGTTTTGTCCCTTGTTTGTGGACTGAGGGTCCAGCAAGTGATAGGCAGGGTCTTGCCCTCTGGAAATCTTGGACCCAGGACACAACTCCCATGTCTGCTGAGCCTGCTCTGGTTGACCTCTAGGCTGTGCTGTTGGGGTAATTCTGACTCTCAGTGCTATCAGCTCAAGCCAAAGGTCAGGGAAGATGGTTAGAAGGATACCAGGGAGAACTAGAGGGAGCCTTACCCAGTACAAAGGATAAGGGGATGAGATCTGCAGAACGATTACAGTATCGGGCCACCTGAGCATACACATGCTTCTGCTCCTGGGTCAGCAGCAACCTGGGTAAGGTCAGTTGTAAGCCTGGGTTAGAGGGAGGTGGGCACCCTAGTCCCCCACAGGCCAGCCCTGAGACCTCACCCTCACCGGTAGGTGATGCTGAGCAGAGCATACAGGGCGATGAAGAGGAGGAACTCTTTGTAGAGGAGCTTGTAGATGCTTCCCCTCCAACGGAGAAGCAAGCCAGAGAAGCCTCCGAAGCGAGCCTCCGCCACTTTGAGGGTGTATGAAACCGTCATGGTGCTGGGGGCCTGAGCAGGAGGGCACAAGAGCTGCCCCCAGAGTGTCCTTCTTTCCCAGCAAATCTCCTTAGCTTCCCTTATCACCAAGCTTAGTTCCCCAGGCAACCTCCCCCCACTCTAGTCACATACACCCAGCCTTCACCCTGTGTCAGTGGTCACGGGGGAGGAAGCGGCAGAGCAGACAAAGCACATCCCCATCCCCTTCAGAACTCAGTGGTGCATGGGTCAAGCCAGGATGGGATGGGCCTAGGGAAACTGAGATCTATGATCTCCCCTGCAAGCGGCTCCCAAGATCCTCTTCCACTTGCAGGGCTAAAACCAACCAGATCGTAAACTGCTGAGGACAGGAGATCCAACTCTAGCCTAGACCCACAACTACCCCTTCGGGTCTTGTTGATAGCTGGTCCCCCAAGGCCCAGGGTACTGTCAGCCCCCCCCTCCACTCCACACCTGCCTACCTGCTCTGAGCAGCAGCATGTGTTGAGGAAGAACTGGGCTAGCCCCTACACGAAACACGCTTAAATATCTGCTGGGCCCAATAAAGCTTAACTGGACTGAGGTTATCGTTGATGGATTGAGGCTGTCACCCAGCCTCTCCTGGTCCTGGGAACTAGATTTGTCTCCCTACTCCTGTGGGGCTGGGCTGGCCTTTGGGTGGCAGAAATGCCATCTGCACTGACCCTACAGCACACACAAATAACACCATGTCCTTGAAACCAGGATGACACGGATTAATGTCCCACGCTCCAGGTGAGAAGACAGACGCATGATGATCAATTATTATGACAGCTGCTGATCACAGAGCACTGACTGCCAGGCACTGTGCCAAAGGCACTACTGTATCGTCCTCTCATGGAATCCTCATCACAACCCCATGAGGCAGAACTCCTCCCCAGTTATAGATGAGGCTCCAAGAGGTAAATGTCTTGCCCAAGGTCATAAGCTGGGATGCACTGGAGGCAGGATTCAAAGCCTGAGTTGCTGGACTTTGATGAGCTTGAAAATAAAACAACCAGTTATTTTACCAGCAAAATGGGTTTATTAAAAAAGTAGAGGAATTGCAATTCAAGGCATGCAAGCTATAGCAAACTATAGGCAAGTCTAGAAAACAAAGGAAAGGAATTCTATTTTATAGAGAAAAAGGTTGTTGAAAGGGGCTACTTTGAACAAAAGTCCACTCAAGGCTGATGATTTTTTCTCATTGGCTGAGTTGTGGCAACTTCTCATTGGCTGGGCTGTTGCTGTTCAAGGACAAAGTCTTTTCCCCTCTTGCAGGGATAGTAAAGTAGGTTCTGTCTCATTGGAAACTGCAAGGTATGCTTCTTCCTGTTGGGGTGTGCAATTGAGGACAAACTGGTAGGGTGTGAAAGCTACCCCCTTCTGGCCTACAGACTTATTTTATTTTATATTTTGAAGGGGGGAGGGCCAGAGGGAGAAGGAGAGAAAATTTTAAGTAGGATCCATGCTCAGTATGGAGCCCAACTTAAGGGCTTGATCTCATGACTGTGAGAGCATAACCTGAAGCAAAATCAAGGTGCTTGGGGCACCTGAGTGGCTCAGTCGGTTGAGCTTCCAACTTTGGTTCAGGTCATGATCTTGTGGTTTGTGAGTTCAAGCCCCACATTAGGGGGCTTGTCAGTGCAGAGTCCATCCCAGATCCTCTGTCCCCCTCTCTCTGCCTCTTCCCTGCTTACATTCTCTCAAAATAAACATTAAAAAAGAAGAGAGAGATGCTTAACTGACTGAGCCATCCAGGCACTCCCAGACTCCATTTTATTTTTATTTATTTTGGTTTTTTAATTTATTTTTTGAGAGAGAGAGAGAGAGACAGCATGAGCAGGTGAGGGTCAGAGAGAAAGGGAGACACAGAATCTGAAGACAGGCTTCAGGCTCTGAGCTGTCAGCACAGAGCCCGATGCGGGGCTTGAACCCAAGAACCATGAGATCATGACCTGAGCTGAAGCCAGATGCTCAACTGACTGAGCCACCCAGCCCCCTCTTGCCCCCCCGCAGACTCCATTTTAAATGATGTTTTCTTTATTCAGTTTCACAACTTCAAAGGCTGGAAGCGGGCTCAATTGGGCCTAAACAAGGGCTTGAGCCCTAGGACCACAGTCCTGTGCACTGGCCACACTGCCAGGCTTCTAGTCCAGGCTCTAGGAGGCTTGGCTTGACCATTTCCCCTCCCTATTCCACAGAGCCACAGATTTGGGACTCAGGCCTAGAGATGCAGAACTCCCTCAGCCCTGTGTCCAGCATCTTGGCTCCTAAGGGTACCTAGTATCCTGAGTGGCCATTTCTACTTCTAGGCCTCAATTTCTTCATCTGTTAAACAAAAGAAATAATATTTGAGGCACCAGCTCAATTAACCATCCAGTGCTAAGGCCTTCTACAAAAACCCAGGCGTGGTGGTCCTACTTCTGACCTGTATTGGAAGCTCCTTCCCCCACACTGTGAGCTGATTCTTACTTACAAGTGTTTCCGAAAGAGAGGAAGCGTGGAGAGGTGGTTAGGAGCACAAGCGTGGGAGTCAGACAGACCTGGGTTTGAATTCTTGTTCTTGTAACCTTGTAAGAGTTGCCTAATCTCTCTGAACTTCCATTTCCTCCTCTATAAAACAAGATCAATAACACCTTCCACACAGGGCAATTGGGATTATTCAAAGAAACAATATTGAGAGCCTGGAGCACTGCAGGCATTGAGCCTGGGCTGCTGTTACCATGAAAAGCCAAATATGTTCCCTGTGGTTTCCACCTGCTAGTCTTCTGTAGTGTCCCAGGACCAGGCAATCCTTCAGAGATGAAGAGGCAGAGACCTTTCCCCTGAAGTCCTGCCGGCCTGTCCCCAAGCCAGACAGTGCCAGGTCCTGGCTTTTAAGCTGGATGGACAAGGGCTTCTGAAATGCCCCATCTCTGCTCCCGTCACCAGCCTCTGGCCTGGCTCCTGTTCACTGCTTCTGCAAGGTCCGGCTCTGAGCATCCTCAGATCATTTCCATGATCTTCCCCAGGTCACTCCCCGATGCCCTCTAGGTTTCCTCTCTCAGCAGCAAATCACACCGGGCTGTGTGACCTGTCTGCAGGGGTCATCTCCCTTCCAGTCTGTGCGGCCCTTCAGGATGATATTGTATCTTTTTTTTTTTTTTTTAGTTTATTTATTTAGTTTGAGAGAGAGAGAGAGAGAGAGAGAGTGAGCACAAGTGGCGGGAAGGGGCAGAGAGAGAGAGGGAGAGACCCTAAATAGGCTATACTCCATCAGCTCAGAGCCCAGCCGAGGGCTTGATCTCATGAACAGTGAGATCATGACCTGAACCGAAATCAAGAGTCAGACAATTAACTGACTGAGCCACCCAGGTACCAAGGACAGGATTGTATCTGATTCATCTCGATAGAGCTGGGGAGTCCCTGAGCCCAAGCAGGCTTTTCTTTTCTATTCCATTTATTTATTTATTTGTTTGTTTGTTTATTTTCATTTTTACCTGAAAGATATCAGGCCTTCCTTTCCCTCTTTCTGTGAGAACCTTCCTAGATAAACAAGATATGAAAACCTATTCATGGCCAGAAACGTTATGTTCTCTTTCCAGGGCCTATGTGAGCCAGGTGAGATGTCAATATGAGGAAAGAACTGGATTGTGTGTGTGTGTGTGTGTGTGTGTGTGTGTGTGTGTGTGTGTGTGTGTGTCTCAGAAGTCTGGAATACTAAGGACCTTTCTCAGGGAGGGTGAGATACCAGCTCTGGGGCCTCAGCTATCATGGCCATGTATCCCCTCCCAGGCTCTGATCTGTGGCTTTCCTGGAGCATTCTGGGCTGCATACCTCTTAAAGAGTCTTGTATCGGTGCACCTGGGTGGCTCAGTCGGTTAAGCGTCTGACTTCGGCTCAGGTCATGATCTCACGGTTCGTGGGTTCAAGCCCCACATCAGGCTCTGTGCTGACTGCTAGCTCAGAGCCTGGAGCCTGCTTTGGATTCTGTGTCTCCCTCTCTCTCTGACCCTCCCCTGCTTGCACTGTTTCTGTCTCTCAAAAATAAATAAAAAACATTAAAAATTAAAAAAAAAAAAAAGAGTCTTGCATCTAGGCAGCCAGGCCCTGGGACTGAAGGAGCTCAGGCTCTGAAGTCCTGGGAGCTTCTCTCTGTCAGCACTCCATCAGGGCATCCCAGGCTGCTGCATTTCAGTCATCACGCTTCTGTGGTCCTCACCTTGTGCCTGTTACCAACACTGGATCACTGGGCTCTGAATTTCCCACACACCATGGATAAAGGTACAGGACTAGAAGACTTGCTCCAGGAAAGGGCAGTCCCCAATCCCCACCCAGCCCCTCCCTCCTGAGTCACCTTATCTCCCTTCCCAGCAGCTGACAAGTCCCTTTGGTTTATGGTCCAGGAGAGGGAACCATTCCACCCGTAAATCACTTACTCCACCCTGCTTTGTCATTCCTCTCGTTCTTGCCTCTTACTCTCTTCTGGTCCTAACCACCAATGGCCCTCTCCCCTCCTCACAGCCCGGAGTTGGATATATGGCTTGACAGTTTACAGCATGGAGTTTGGAGCCAGACTGCCCAGATTTTCAAATCTGAACTCCATGCAGAACTGCCTTTGTGACCTTGAGCAAGCTGTTTCACCTTTCTGTGTTTAATTTCCTCATGGGGAAATAGGGATGATAATACCTTTCTCATCAGAGTTGTGATATCAAATGAATATTTAGAAAGTGCTCAGAATAGCACATGGTAAGTATGAAACACTGCTGTAGCTATTAGCATCTGTCTGGTGTGGCTTTAGGACATCTCCCTCTGTGTCCACCAAAGACAGCTGAGATCTCATTGCTGATTCCAATAGCCCCCTCGCAGTTCTAACCTTACTTGGCAGCTCTCATACTTCAAAGATTCCCTTGATCTGTGACCTGACACTGTCAAAAGGTTCTGACTCTGAGCTGCCGAGGGAGCAAGGAGTGTGGGACATGTGCTCAACTAAGGGCAGAGGAGCCGGACAGAATCCTCTGGTGGATGAGGACCCAGAGAATTCAGAAAAACCTCTGCTTGGGCAGAGATTGTGAGATTCTTGGGGGAAGGAGAAAGAAGGGCATGGAGGCATGGAGCAGTGCAGGAGCACAGGTACAAGGACAGAGAACCAACGGCCCCCAGAAAAGTCAGGCAGTTGTGAATAGTGAAGTCAGACATCTTGGATTCAGATCTTTGTTATACCCCTTGGTAGCTGTATGTGATCCTGAGTAAGCAGCTTAACCCCTCGAGTCTCAGTTTCTTCATCTGGGAAATGGGGGTAATAATCATATGCACATCATAAGGCTATTGTGAGCAGTCAAAAACATAAATGCTTAGCCCAGTGCCTGGTGCACGGTAGGTGCGTAAGATCCATTCATGGTAGCATATGCTACACTGAAGGACAAGGCAGAGGAGACTTCCAGTTCCTTCAGTTACAACGTCCAGCTAGCTTCTGGAGGAGGGCTCAAAACCCTTGATAACCTCCCAGGGGGAGAAGACAGTGAAGGGTTAACAGAATATGGCACCCAATATGTCCCTTAGGCATACTGACTATTTTTAACTGTACCTACATGCAAAACAGCATATGCAGGGAGAGGCTTTCTCTGAACTGCCCTTATCGGCCTAAAGATGGATCTCTAAAAAAAACTTGATGGGCATAAATTCCCTTCCTGGGAGTTTCTCCTCATATCACAGGAGAGGAGGCTAGAAGTCTATACCATATCCAGACAGACTTTGCCACAAATGATCAGATCTTCCAACATTCTTCTAAGGGTCCATTCAGTTTTTCTAGAAATCATGTTTACTCTTCCCTAAGAGGTCTATATTTCCCTTCCCCTTTCCCTATTAAGATGGTATTTAAGGTGTGCCTGGGTAGCACCTAAGCAACACAGGTCACTTAGGTGTCCGACTTCAGCTCAGGTCATGATTGCACCATTCCTGAGTTCGAGCCGCGGTCAGGCTGTGTGCTGACAGCTCAGAGCCTGGAGCCTGCTTTGGATTCTGTGTCTCCTTCTCTCTCTGCCCTCCCCCCACTCATGCTCTGTCTCTCTCAAAAATAAAAAATAAATAAAAAATAAAAACATTAAAAAAAAGATGTATTTAAGACTTAATTCTAAGCATCATGAGTTACTCATTTTCCCCTGGGTATCCCCCATTCTTCCATGCATACATAAGTTATACATGTTAATAAACTTGTGTTTGTTTTTCTTTTGTTAACGTTTTTGTTGGAGAGTTTCATCTGAAGACTAAGATGGATGGTAGTAAAGTTTTGACTCCTATACAAAGTCCTAACCCCAGTACCTTAGAATGTGACTGCATCTGGATAGTGAACCTTTCAAGAAGCAGTTAAGTTAAAATGCTGGTACTGGGCCCTAATCTGATATGAGAAGAAGAGATTAGGACACACAGAGAAAAAGACCATGTGGATAAAGGGGATTAAGAATGGGGCGCCTGGGTGGCTCAGTCGGTTAAGCCTCCAACTTCGGCTCAGGTCAGATCTCACGTTCATGGGTTCGAGCCCCGCGTCGGGCTCTGTGCTAATAGCTAGCTTGGAGCCTGCTTCAGATTCTGTGTCTCCTTCTCTCTATGCCCCTCCCCCTCTCATGCTCTGTCTCTCTCGGTACCAAAAATAAATAAAAACATTTAAAAAGTTAAAAAAAAAGTTAAAAAAAAGGGGGATTAAGAGCTACAAATGCTCAGTTATAAAAGAATTAAGTCGCACAGATGGAAATCAAAAGTATTGCATAGAGAAATAGCCAATATTACAATAATGGTGTGTGGTGACTACTCTTATGAGGGTGAACACTAAGTAATGTGTAGAACTGGCGAGTCCATATGCTGTATACCTGAAACTAATATAACATGTATGTCAATTATACTTAAGTTAAAAAAAAAGATTGGGGGCGCCCGGGTGGCTCAGTCGGTTAAGCAGCCGACTTCAGCTCAGGTCATGATCTCACAGTTCGTGGGCTTGAGTCCTGCGTCAGGCTCTGTGCTGACCATTTGCTCAGAGCCTGGAGCCTGCTTCTGATTCTGTGTCTCCCTCTCTCTCTGACCCTCCCCAGCTCATGCTCTGTGTGTGTCTCTCTCTCAAAAGTAAATAAACGTTAAAAATAAATAAATAAATAAAAAGATTGGGAATCCAATCAATAGAGCATATGGGTTGTGATCTCAGGGTTGTGAATTCAAGCTCTAATTGGGCATGGAACCTACTTAAAAACAGGAAAGAAAGATTATGAAGTCAGGGAGAAGACTATCATCTACAAATTAAGAGCGCGTCCTCGGAAGAAATCGTTAAACGAAATTCAACTGGGGAGCCTGTGTGGCTCAGTTGGTTAAGTGAACAACTCTTGATTTCAGCTCAGATTAAGATTTCATGGTTCCTGAGATCAAGCCCGACTCTGGGCTCTGCACTCACAGCACAGAGTCTGCTTGGGATTCTCTCTCCCTCTCTCTGCCCACCCCACCCCTACCCTGTGCTCTTGCTCTCTCTCTCTTTGTCTCTCTTTCTCTCTCAAACTAAATAAAGATTTAAAAAATAGTAAAAATTTAAAAATTCAACTAAATAAATTTGAAGATCTAATTGGCTTTATTAAACAAAACATGAATCAGGCAGCATTCCATCTAGGAAGTCAAGGGGTCTCTGAGGAGTTGTACTAAATGGGAAGTTTTTATAGGAAGCAGCAAGGGGCAAGAAAGTTAGAAGCAAAAGGAAATAAAGAATTGTTTCCTGCAAGGTCACCTTTCCTTACGAGGAAGAGCAGGAGGGCTTATCATGCAGGTCACCTCATCTTTCTTTGAGAGACGGAGAGAATCTCTTGAAAGACTCATTGGCACCTATCAGAAAATTCCTGACAGGTTAAAATGTATATTTCTGGGGGAGATTGAAAGTGCAGTTAGGTTAGGTATTATGCCCTGGCTTAGTGACTTGGCCTGGCCCAACTAACACCATTTGAGGTCTGTGGTTTTCTTCTTAACAGAATCAACCTTGTCAATACCTTGAACTTGGACTTCCAGCCTCCAGAATTATGAGAAAATAAATTTCTATTGGTGAAGCCATCTAGTGTGTAGTATTTTGTTGTGGCAACTCTACCAAACTAATACAAAAACATTTTGGTTTATTTTCCAAATATAAAATTGCAAAATCAAATATGCTTTTTCCAACTACACATGCTTCAGGGGTGCCCAGGTGGCTTAGTTGGCTGAGTGTCCGACTTCGGCTCAGGTCATGAACTCGTGAACCACGAGTTCAAGCCCCACATCGGGCTCTGTGCTGACAGCTCAGAGACTGGAGTCTGCTTCAGATTCTGTGTCTCCCTTTCTCTCTACCCCTTCTCCGCTCACACTCTGTCTCTCAAAAATTGAATAAACATTAAAAAATTAAGAAAAAAACTACACATGCTTCAGCCCCATTTTCTTCATTGATCCGTCCTTTCTGGCCCACTACCATCTTCCCACTGGAAAACTGTCGGCTTGTAGGATAAAGACCAAACTCTTGAGTATGGTATTTAAGGCCCACCCTTCGCCTCTCACTCCTCCTCACTCATCTGAGTTACTAGAAATTCTCCACATTTCAGGCTGTTTGGTTTCTTCCATCAATGACCATGAAGGGCAGGGTAGAAAAGTAGGACTTTGTGAGCCTTAAGAAGGAGTGGATGGGCTGGTGACATGGAGGGAGGATGAAATGGAGATGACACTAAAGGCAGGGAGACCAGCAAGGTGCTGTGGCCATAATCCAAACCAGAGACTGCAACTCAGATTAGGCTGTGAGGGGAAGATGGGAAGTGGGTACTTTTCAGAGATTTTTATTTTGGGCGAGATAAAATTGACAGGAATTGGGGTACTCAATAAATATTTATTGAGTTTCCTGGCTACTCTTTCTAAAGCAAGCTCTTTGATTACTTTTCTGTTTACCTCCTTCATAACACTTTTCAAAACCTGGAATTTCCTTGTCCGTATACTCGCCTATTATCTGTTTTCATCAAGTAGAATGTAAACTAAACGAGGGCTGCAACCTTGACCAATCTTATTCATCCAGGGCTTGGCACTTAGCAGAGGCTCTCAATAAATCTTTGAGGACCGAATGGCTTAATAATTGACTGACTAGTACAGTGTGAGGGCAGAGAGGTGAGAGGGACAAGGCCAGGGGAAGCCTGTGAAACTGGGACAAACACTCCAGAGGGTTAAGACCCCACCTCTCTGTCTCTGGCCTGGAAAGGGCTGGCATGAACTATGGGTCTAGCAGTCCAGTTGGCCCCAGAGCCACCTGCCCAATTGTCCAAAGCTAGATTTGAGAAAATCCAATTCCCATTCTTCACTTTCTGGCCTCTGACTGCTGATTTGAGACAGTGGATGTTTTAAGGGAAAGGGAATAGGGGACCCCATCAATACTGGAGACCTGCCCCTCAAAAATGTGGAAGAGAGGGGAGCCTGGGTGGCTCAGTCTGTTAGCGTGGGACTTCGGCTCAGGTCATGATCTTACAGTTCAGGAGTTTGAGCCCCACATCGGGCTCTCTTGTCAGAGCAGAGCCCCCTTCGGATCCTCTGTCGCCCCCTCTCTCTGCCCCTCCCCAGCTTGTGCGCGCGCGCCCTCTTTCTCTCTCAAAATTAAATAAACATAAAAAAAAAAAAAAAGAATGTGGAAGAGGGTTGTAGAAATTGCGGCCTGGCACATGGTAAATACCTTGAATGCTGGTCTCTGTTTGACCCCCAAAACTTGGCGTGGCAGTCTCCTACCCACCCCTCCCCGTCCCAAGTCAGGCTTAGGAGTGTGCAGTTCCTCCCAAGCCCTAAAGGGGGTAGCACCGGGCTGGACCTGAGAGCTCTGGCCGAGGGCAGGGGACCAGCAGAAGGACTCACGAACTTAAAGGGGAGTTTTGGTGACTTCCGCTGGCGAAAGCGAGCGCCGTCCCTGCCTCTCCCTCCCGCTAGGATTGCTTGTCCATCTAGTTGCCAGGCGGAGACTCCTGATACCCAGCCCGCTTCGGAATTCAGCATAAACCCCGAAAGATGGAGAAAGAAAGAGACCTCCATTAAAGGGACTCTCGGTCACCAGGGCGTGAGGCCCTGGTGTACGGAGAGTAGGCTGGTCACTACATACATGGAGCCTACCAGTAAAGTTGCGTCTTCAAGACTTAGGTAGGAGGCTGGGCCTGGACTTGTGTCGTGTGAGAGGAGGAGGAGCTTCTTGGTGACGTAAGGCCCGAGGAGGGGCGTGCCTTCTAGGTGACACGCCGCCTGGAAGGGGGCGGGCTCTTAATGACGAAACTCCGGGGAGGAGACAGGCGTTCATTGATAAAAACGCCGGGCTTCCTCGGGCGCGAGCACAGCGTAGCAAATCCAGGCAGTGCCACGCGTGGCCCGGGCTTGGCGGAACCGAAACAAGCCGGGCCCGCGCTGCGACGCACCGCCTGTATGGAGCCTGCCGCCGGCTTCCGATCCCCGCGCGCCTTCCCGCGTGCGGCCGCCCCGCCCGCGCCCCCTGCCGGGCCCGGGCCGCCTGGAAATGCCCTGCCGGGACCTGATCTGGAGATACTGGCCGGACCACCGGCGCCGGACTCGGGGCGCCTCATCACGGACCCGCGCAGCGGTCGCACCTACTTAAAAGGCCGCCTGTTGGGCAAGGTGAAGTGATGGAGTGGGGTGCTAGCGAGGCGGGGCGAGGGGGGTCTTGCCGACCTTCTTGAAGGCGGCTGCTGGGGCGGGAGCGCTTGTCCTCAGCGCGGGGACGCGGGGACGCTTGTCCTCGGCGCGGGGACGCTTGCCCTCGGTGCGGGGACGTCTGCGGGCCAGACTTGGCTGTACTGGAGCGCCCTGCCTGATGCCCCCTTCCCACAGGGGGGCTTTGCCCGCTGCTACGAGGCCACTGACACCGAGACCGGCAACGCCTACGCGGTCAAAGTCATCTCACAGAGCCGCATCACCAAGCCGCATCAACGCGAGAAGGTGGGCCCCAGGCCCAGCAGATCAGGGGTGGGGTGGGGACACTAGTGAAGGAGCCCCTGAAGGATGACCACCCCGCGCCCCCATTGCAGATCCTAAACGAGATTGAGCTGCATCGCGGCCTGCAGCACCGCCACATCGTGCGTTTCTCACACCACTTTGAGGATGCTGACAACATATACATTTTCCTGGAGCTTTGCAGCCGGAAGGTGAGCGATGACAGTGGGAGTGGGAGAAAGAAAGGGGGCCTTGAGACCCAAAGCTGGACCCCTGTCTCTTCCTTCAGCAAGTGCAGATGGAGGGAGGGTCAAAGAGGGCGGACCAGGGGCTGAAGCAGTGGCTCTCTGCAGTCCCTGGCCCACATCTGGAAGGCCCGGCACACCCTGTTGGAGCCAGAGGTGCGCTACTACCTGCGCCAGATCCTTTCCGGCCTCAAGTACTTGCACCAGCGGGGCATCCTGCATCGAGACCTCAAGCTGGGTGAGAATCCTGGGCCAGCGGGATCAGGGTCTGAGGAGGCAGAGGGAAAGGGGCCTGACACACCTCTTTGCCCTTGTTCAGGAAATTTTTTTATCACTGAGAACATGGAACTGAAGATGGGGGACTTTGGGCTGGCAACCCGGTTGGAACCCCCGGAACATAGGAAGAAGTGAGTGTCTGTGACACAGATGACGTGTGTGACAGTGAGTTTGTATGTGGGAGGCATGATGACTGACTGATCTGTGTGTGTGATAGATGTGTAGGGATGATGGTTGCTTGTGGTGGAGCGGGGAGGGGGGAGGTAGAGGTGGTAGCCATGACTGGTGGAAAGGCTGAGGGTCCGGTTGGTGTTTGAAGCCCTGAGACAGAAGGGGATGTAAGGATTCTTGGCTGATCCTGTGTTTGGCTGGGGAATGTGACATAAGCAATGTGTGTGTGAGACAGACTGAGTGTGGGAATAGCAAGACATGACATCCTGTGTAAGACCCTGCTGTGGCCTTGATGACGGTGTGAGTGACAACAGATAGCATGTGTGGCAGATGAGTGTTTTGGGGCAATGTGACAGCTGGTGTTGTGTGTGTGGCACAGACCATAGGAGGTGACAGCCTGTGTGGGTGTCTGACAGACGGGAGTGGGGGAAGGAGAGAAGGATGAGTGATGTGCCCTCTGCTGGCCTTGGAGGAGGGGGCTGGGTTGGGGGTCAGGGCCTCCCCCTGTCCTGCAGAGCAGCTGAGCAGCTGGGCCAGGCGGGTGGGCGGGGACTCAGCTGCCATCCCCAGTATCCATTGTCCCAGGACAAGCAGGAGTTCTCTGGCCTTTGGTGACAGGCAGCTGCTTTGTCTGGACTCACAGTGGGGGCAGGGATGTGGGAGGGGGAGCTAGCCTGGCTGGGTCTGAACCCTCTCCTCTCTTCCTATTCCTTTTCAGAACCATCTGTGGCACCCCCAACTATGTGGCTCCAGAAGTGCTGCAGAGACAGGGCCATGGCCCTGAGGCAGATGTGTGGTCCCTGGGCTGTGTCATGTGAGTCCTAGGGTCATCTACACACTGGTGGATGCTTATGTGTGGTGTACCTTCCACTTTACTGCTGACCCCTTATCTCTATTCTACAGGTACACACTGCTATGTGGGAGTCCCCCCTTTGAGACAGTTGACTTGAAGGAGACATATCGCTGCATCAAACAGGTTCATTACACACTGCCTGCCAGCCTCTCACTGCCTGCCCGGCAGCTCCTGGCTGCCATCCTTCGAGCCTCGCCCCAAGACCGCCCCTCGATTGACCAGATCATGCGCCATGACTTCTTTACCAAGGTCTGTGGCTCCCCAGACACCTAAGTCAAGTCTGCATATTCCTAGGGGACTCGATGGGGGGTGGGTGACAGGACTCCTAGGACCTCCCTTCTCTGCTCACATAACTTCCCTCCTCAGGGCTACACCCCCGACCGGCTCCCTGTCAGCAGCTGCGTGACAGTCCCAGACCTGATACCCCTTAACCCAGCTAGGATTCTGTTTGTCAAAGTTACCAAGAGCCTCTTTGGCAGGAAAAAGAAGAAGAGTGAGTCTGGGATGTCAGTGGTTTTGAGGGTACAGAGTGGCAGGGGGGCTTGTTACACATATTGTGGGAGCATTGAGTGGGAGTGCCCATGAAAACCAAGAGCATGTGTCCATTTGTATCATCCCTACAGGAAGCCTGTGGGTGGGCGGGATACTGAGGGCTATATCTTCCCCCACCCAGGTAAGCACCATCCTGAGGAGCGGGACGAGGTCTCCTGTTTGGTAAATGGCCTCACTCGGACGTCCATTGGCCATCAAGACGCCAGGCCTGAGGTGAGGTACTCACGTGGGTAGTGTTCCCTGACTCACTCTCACCCTAGCAGCTGCGGGAAGCCTGGGATAAAAGAAGCTAGTGAAGCATCTAGCCTCGTGGTGGCCTAATTGGCTGTGTCTCATTAGCCAGGCAGGGCTGACCTGGGGTGCCCTGGCTCTCAGGGCAAGGTTCAGCCATGGACTCTCAAGGATTTGGATTTTGAGGTCTATCTCACTCCCTTCTACCCAACCATCCAGGCTCCAGCAGCTTCTGGTCCAGCACCCCTCAGCTTAGTAGAGACAGCACATGAGGACAGCTCACCTCGTGGGACACTAGCGAGCAGTGGAGAGGGTGAGCAACCAGGAGGATGAGAAGTGCTAGAGGTTGCTGGGGCTGAGACCAGGGACCAGAGGGAAGGAGTGGTCAGAGAGACATGGCCTGTGTCCTGGGGAACTAATGCCTAATTCTGAGAGTGCCCTGTTTCCTTCAGGGTTTGAAGAAGGTCTGACTGTGGCCACAGTGGTGGAGTCAGCCCTCTGTGCTCTGAGAAACTGCCTGGCCTTCATGCCCCCAGGTAGGGTTGGGGTATCGGTGAATGGTGGTGGGAATTCTTTGGGCACAGTGTTGGGAACAGGTCCTCACTCCTTCCTCTTTTGTGACAGCTGAGCAGAACCCAGCTCCCCTTGCACAGCCAGAGACTCTGGTGTGGGTCAGCAAGTGGGTTGACTACTCCAATAAATTTGGCTTTGGGTATCAACTGTCCAGTCGCCGTGTGGCTGTGCTTTTCAACGATGGCACGCATATGGCCCTTTCAGCCAACAGGAAGTAAGTGCTGTTATGGAGTGCCTCAAATCCAGGCTATTGTGCCCAGCCGCTGTGTGCTCCTGCGCTTGGTGTCCTGGGGTTTCTCAGGGAAGGGCATCAGTGCGGGGCTCTCTCTGACCTCTTGTCTCCCCTCCTTCAGGACTGTGCACTACAACCCTACCAGCACAAAACACTTCTCTTTCTCTGTGGGTGCTGTGCCTCGGGCCCTGCAGCCTCAGCTCGGTGTCCTAAGATATTTTGCCTCCTACATGGAGCAGCATCTCATGAAGGTGTGTGGCCTGGAATGGGACACATTGAGGACTGACACATCCTGATTCCTTCCTATTCCCCTTGGCAGGAGTGGTTGGGGGGCTAAGAGCTAGAAGCTGAACCTCTAAGGGAAACATTAATGGGGAGGGGCCTGACTCGTATCAGACAAATAACTTTCTGCTCCCAGGGTGGTGATCTGCCCAGTGTGGAAGAGGTGGAGATGCCTGTCCCCCCACTCTTGCTGCAGTGGGTCAAGACTGATCAGGCCCTACTCATGCTGTTTAGTGATGGCACTGTCCAGGTAAGAACCCTTCCTGGAGTTGGGGGGAAGGTCTAGGAGGCCCACTGTGCTGGGAAAGAAACTGGGGCCTAGGCCCTGATCAGTACCACCCATTTGCACATAGGTGAACTTCTATGGAGACCACACCAAACTGATCTTCAGTGGCTGGGAGCCCCTGCTTGTGACTTTTGTGGCCCACAATCGCAGTGCTTGTACTTACCTCGCTTCCCACCTTCGGCAGCTGGGCTGCTCTCCGGACCTAAGGCAGCGGCTCCGCTATGCTCTGCGTCTGCTCCGGGACCGCTGCCCAGCCTAGGCCCTAAGCTGCAGAGCAGGCTGTGACCTAAAGCCTCAGGGCTGAGGCCTGTGCCTATAAGGCTCTGCCCCTTGCCTTTCTTGGCCTCCCTGTCCCTTTGGTGCCTCACTGGGGGTTCTGGGCCGAATCCCCCAGGGAATCCAGGACCAGCTTTACTGGGGTTGCAGTCTGCGATCGCAGCAGCCTCCCATCCCTTCTCCAAGAAAAGCCTGAGCCTTAGTCCCCAGCTAGGGGACATTATTTATGGACCACTTTTATTTATTGACAGACATTTATTTATTGGGATTGAGACCCAGGGAGGCCCTCCTCCTGGGATAATAAATAAACCGTTTTGCAGAACTTGAGTCCTCTTCACTCGTAGTAGAGCCCGTGGACCACGGCCACGGCGAAGAGCGAGGCATTGGTGAAGGCGGCGGAGGCCAGCCCGTCGCGTTCCGTGTCCCAGAGCGCACGGCTGACCACGTGCATACCCTGGCCGGCGCGTGGCCCCAGCACCACGCTGCACACCAGCTTGTGGCGCGGGGGGCTGATCTCGCGCAGGCGCACACGCACCAGCTCGCACAGCTCCTGAGTCAGAGGCCCGGCCTCTGCGCCCGAGTAGCAAGCATTGCACAGCCTCGTCTCCAGCGCTGCCTCCAGCGCGCGCTGTAAACGTGAGGCCTCCCAGTGCTCCCCTGGCGCCGGCTCTGTGCGGTAGGAGGGCGCCACCCGACGCAGGGGCACTAAGGGCAACCCGGAGAAGCTAACCCGTGAACCGAGAAGAGGAACTGGGCCCAGTGATGGTCGACGACCCCCAGGACCCGCGCCTGGTGCGGCCATCGAGTTGCGGCGTGAGAAGGACAAGGCTGGGCCCAGCACAGAACCACGGCGGGAGGCCGGGCCTGGACCTGCTTGTCGGGCCTCTTCAATACCAGGGAGGTGGCCTGAAGGCCTCACCGGTGATAGTTTCAGCCCGGGCTCTTTGGCAGTATCCTCTTCCTGGCATCCGGGGGGCACAGTCCTGCCAGCCATGGACCTGCTGGCTGGAAGACCCACACTTCGATGGGATGGCCTAATTGGCCATCTTTGCACCCCATCCAGTCTTTTACTCTGTAATAAGGGTTTTTACCCTGTAACCCCTTCTTACCTGTGTTTTTGGGACAGGTGAATCAAATTGTCCCCAGCTTCATGGATTCCTAGGTGCTTAGAGTCTTAAGAGCTGTTAGGGACATAAGCGATGCTGCTCAGACTATCATCTTGGGGTAGCCCCTGTCCCCCTGAGCTCCACTTTCCCCTGGGCACTATGGACGTTAACTAAGTGACCTCTAAATAAACTTCCTTTTCTCTCTTCCACCTGACTTTTCCACCAGAAGGGAGATGAATCTACCCTTTGCCTCAGCCTACCTAGACAGTGGTGCCTCAAACCCTTAACCAGAGGAAGACACAGACAGACCCAACTCCTTCAACCCCACAGATCCTGCTAGCCCTGTGGGTGATGAACATCTTCTACCCCTACCTGCTTGCGGGGTGGCTGACACGAAGATCTCCCTTACAACTGGATCAGGCTGGATAGAGGCAGATGACTCAGGAAGCTCCTTACACCCTTGCCATTTGGCCTCTGGCCCCCCCTCCAGAATCAGTTCTGGGATGAATGCCCTCTTCTCCCGAAACTCCCACAGGCACCTGAGTCACCTGCAGCCTTTGGCCTCCAAACTCGCTCCTAGCTCCACAGCCCTTCCTCACCCAGCTGGCCTGTCTGGCAGACGAAAGGTAATGGCCCCTTGTGTTGTGGAGTTGCCCTGGGTTACTGGGCAGGCACTCCTGTTTTTTGGTCTCCTCCTTCCAGTCCAGTCCTGGCTCTGGCTTAACTTGAAAGTGTTACTACACTGAGTGTGTGCTGAGTGTGGGGCGCCTGAGTCATGAGGGAAGAGGAGATAACAGGGGCCTAGAACCCCTGTACTGAGGGGGCAGATGTAGAGAGGGGCTCTGGTCAGAAAGGTGTTTCCCTACCCCAAGGCTCTTGAGCCGCTGTTCATTTCTCCCCTTCTGAACGCTGGCTCTGAAGCTGTGAGCAAATTGCAGAGGCCTGTTTTATGGGGAGATCTTGAGCCTGTAGGGGTAGCTCTTCAGGAATCAGGATCTTCTCCCACAGGAAGAAGAACGTCATGGCTCTATCCTCTCCCCATTAGCCTCAACAAGGACAAACATTTCCGCTCCCTGTACAGAGCTGGGGTGGGGTTTGGATGACTTCCTCAGCTCAGGGCTGTGTGCAGGGGGAGGGGAGGCCCATCCGCCCTGCTGGTGGGAGCCGATCTGACGCAACAGTGGTGCAACAGTGGTGACTAGACTTGGCAGTAAACCAGAGTCCAGCCTCCTGACCCCTTTTGACCCAAGGGCCCTGGAGCTTGTCCCCAGCTGGCCACACCTCTGGTGTGCCCTGGTGCCTAGAGTGCCAACCCCCTAACTGGTTGCATTTTAGGGATGCCAGAGGCCATGACGCTTCTGCTTCTGTCAGAGCTGACACCTCCTCACCTGACCTTCTCCTGGGAGGAACAGGACTGCCCACCCCCCACCCCTCCAGACAAGCCAGTCTGGGCCCTGAAAACTCCATGAGGGTGAGGAATTTCCCTGTTGAGGGGGGTTTCCCAGGCCTGGCTGACCTGATCCTGACCGTGTGTGCATGTGAGGAAAGGAGTAGGAGGGGCAGGGAGTTGGACCTCTGAATCTAAGACAGGCAGTGGCCTGGGTGCTAAGACCCTCTACTAAGCTTCTGGCCCCTCTCAGGGCTGAAGTTTTCCCTGGGCCTGTGGAAGATGGGCGGGGCCTCCCAAGCTGGGCTCTAGTTTCCGTGGAAACCCACAGGTTTCCCACCCACTGCTGCCTGGCAGGCTCCCAGCTGGGGCCTCATCTGCTGCCAGCCTCTCCTCCCCAGTCCAGTCTGCTCCGCCCTCAGCCTCTCTTGGCCCCTTCTCTGACTCCCCATCCCTAAGCCCAGCCTCTGGCCTGTTCCACTAGCCTCTGATGCCTTCTTAAGGAACCTGGGCCTCTCCTGCCCCATCCCTAAACTTTAGCTTCTCAGCAAACAGGCTTCCCACGCTCCTGCCCCTCCCTTTCAGGCCTTTCTAGCCTCCTTACCAGCTCCCAGGCCTAGGCAGGCCTACTGCTCCTTCCCACCAGCCACCTCCCACAGACCAACAGACAACAGGCCTCCTAGGCTATTCTGTCCTCTTACTCCCCTGCCCGCCCCACCATGGAGACCCCAGGACTGGTTGTGCACGGGAAGGCTGCGCCCTTTTCCACGGCACTCCGAAGTCTTCTCAACAATCCCCAGTACAGGTGAGGGGGCGGGCCCTGTCTGTGGGTTTTCCTTAGCTGGCTCTGCTGGGCCCCATGACTCTGAGGAAGCCTTGGGTACAAAGAGGTGGAGATACCCCTCCTCGCTGGTGAATTCAGTCTGGGGAAGTCAAGTGTGGAGAATGGTTACAGGTCACATCGCTCAGTGTCCATGATGTCCTGAGAGCCAGAAGGTGAAGGGGGTGGGGGGCGATGGAGGCTGGAGCCAGGAGAAGCTGGTGTGACTTCCGGCAAAGCCCTTCTTTTGTGGATCTTGGGTTCCTAGCAGAGAAGAGCCCTTTGTCCCCTGGATCTAGAGAGATCGGATGTAACTTGAGTCCCTCCCTGGGAGGCAGAGCAGCAGATGACCCTGTTCTGAGAACTGGGGATTCACAAGAGGAACAAAACTCAAGGGAATGAGCAAGAGTTTCCGACAGGAAGTAGTTCAAGGGTGCTGCCTAGGGCTCACTGCCCAGGATGCTAGTGGTGTCTGAAACTAGGGATAGAATACAGGCGGCAGGGCTGGTCAGGAGAACTAGAATGTAGCTTTCTGTCCCCACTGCATCTGCAAGGGTTCAGGACTCCCATGACCCTACTGCTTTGGAGATTGCAGTCTGGTCTGAGTAGTGGGAACCCCTGGCCTTGGACCTGGGACTAGGAAGCTCCAGAAGCTCAAGCTTCATTTCCTGCCTCTTACCCTGTATGCTGTTGGGAGGCCCAGAGGCTGGGGCCGGAAGTGGTTGTGAAGATGGAAAATGTGGTCTGGTCTCATGATGGTGCATTGCAGCCATGTCTGTCGGCAGCCAGTGCACTCTGCACCCCCGCTCCCCCACCCCCTCCTGCCTGGAGGAGGCTGAAAAAGGCTGAGTTTGCAGTCCATGGAGGAGGAGCCAAGAACAGTTTCCCTTACCTCAAGAGTCAGGCTGGGGAGAAGAGGGGTATGTAAGATCAATCTTGCATCAGCTTTGGTGCTCCCTCGGTGATCATAGCCTCTAAGACCTGAGGGTTTGAGATTACTATCCCATTTCATGGATGAGAACCCTGAAATTCAAAGGTATACAGTCACTTGCCTGAGGCACCATAGGATGCACTAGAATCCAGGCTTATGTGTGTACTCCAGACCATTGGGTGGAAGGACTAAGCCCTATCCCTTATATGTCAGATAAGGAAATGAAGGCTCAGAGTAGGCAAAGGCAAAGCCTAGAGTTGTACCCAAGACTCTGGCCTCTTCTTCTTTGGCTCTTTCCTCCCCTTCCCACAGTGATGTTTGCTTTGTGGTCGGTCAAGAACGGCAGGAGGTGTTTGCCCACCGGTGCTTGTTGGCCTGTAGATGCAACTTCTTCCAGCGACTTCTGGGTCCGAAGCTGGGCCCTGAGATGCCTAGCCCCGTAGTGCTCAGCACCGTGCCAGCGGAGGCCTTCCTGGCAGTGCTGGAGTTCCTGTACACCAACAGTGTCAGGCTGCACCGCCACTCTGTGAGCCTGTTGGGCAAGGGTGTGGATGAGAGGGAGGGGGAGGGGCAGGAGACACTCTCTATCACATCCCCAACCACCCACCTTACAGGTGCTGGAGGTGCTGACCACGGCTGTGGAATATGGGCTGGAGGAACTGCGAGAGGTGGGTTTATGTGGCAGGCTCCTGTCTCATTTCTCTTGCTTCTTACGGGCTCAGATCACATCCTGCCTCACACACACTCTGGCCTGGAGAGGAACGTGTTCCAACACAGAAGTATGGATATCTCTCTGTGTAAATAGGCATTATGTGTGCCTGTGTGCAAAAGGATATGTACATGCCCTGTGTGTGCTGTGGGGGCATATGGGCTATTTATGGCTGGTGCCATGGATGCCAGGATAAGTCAGCCTTGATCCTTGTTCTTCAAAGAGATAGACACATGAAACCTCTTAACCTAGGGGCATAAGAAGTGTGATAGATGAGACTCTACAGAAGGTCTCTCTAGTCTTGCCATAGGGGAGAAAAGAAGGGAAGAGTTCTTGGAAGAGGAAACATTTGTGTTGGACCAGGTAGAGCAGGTAAGAGTGGGAAAGGTGGCATTTTAGTCACAGAGACACAAAAAGAGTTAGTGAGCCAGTTAGTGTGGCTGGACTAAGTGTGAGAGGAGGACACAGATGAGATTGGAGATGGTATTGGGGGCTAAATCATGCAGGACCTTCAAATTTTTGGACTTTTTTTTTTTTTATTCAGAGGGCATGGAGATTCATTGGAGAGGTAAGGGAGTGAGGATTTGGGGATAGGAGGAGATGTGATTGGGAGAGATTGGAAGGGCTCCTCAGTCCAATGCGGATGAGAGGCAGTGGCAACCCAAGAGAGAGATACATGACTTTAAGAAAAGTGGAACTGGCATGACCCAGTGCTTTTCTGGATGTGAGGGTGAGAGGGGGAGGTCATGGGTGAAATTCCAGTTTCTGGTTCAAAAAAAAGGTCTTTGAGCCAGAAGTGACATAAGTCAAGGAAGATAAGTGTCTTCAGAGAAAGAGAGTGGATTTTATATATATATATTTTTTAATGTTTTTTATTTATTTTTGAGAGACAGAGAGAGAGACAGCACGAGCAGGGGAGGGTCAGAGAGAGAGGGAGACATAGAATCCGAAATAGGCTTCAGGCTCTGAGCTGTCAGCAGAGCCCGCTGTGGGGCTTGAACCCATGGACCGTGAGGTCATGACCTGAGCCAAAGCCAGATGCTTAACCGACTGAGCCTCCCAGAAGCCCCAGGAGAGTGGATTTCCGCATGGCTTTCATCTAGTCTGATTTGTGGGGAATGTGCTAGCAGGTAGACTGCTGGACCCAAGGTTGGCTGCTAGTGTCCAGTCCCTTCAGGCTTGCCAAGTCTCAGACCCTGGTGATTTCTTGCTTCTCTTGGTCCCGGAGGTCACCTTAGGTGTGGGGCTGCCTAGGAACCTGGGTGGCTCACTGCTTTGGGATGGGGTCTTAGAATGGATTAACCTTGGCACAACCAGCTTACATTTCTATTCCCAGCTGTGCCTGGAGTTTGTGGTGAAGGTGCTGGATGTGGAGCTGGTTTGTGAGGCCTTGCAGGTAAGTGTTGCTGGACAGGCTTGCAGTTAGTGTGGAGGACTGGACTACAATGGTCTCTCCAGCCTCCAACCTGACCGCCTTCATCCTGTTCCTAGGTTGCGGTAACCTTTGGCCTGGGACCGCTGCAGGAGCGTTGCATAGCTTTCATAGAGGCCCACAGCCAGGTATCGCTCCCCATCTTCATACTCTCACTCCCTCAGATCCCATTCTGCTCCTCCCTGACCCATTCGCCGACCCACAGGAGGCACTCCGGACCCGCGGCTTCCTGGAGCTGTCGGCGCCAGCGTTACTGTCCCTGCTGCGTAGCGACAAGCTCCGCGTGGACGAGGCTGAGCTCGTCCTGGCGGCCCGGAGCTGGGCGCGCGTGGGCGCGGTGAGCTGGGGGACTAAGGGGACCATGGGTGGGCGTGTGGAAGGAGGCTTGGGGCGCAGGAACCCGGCCAGAGTGCGGCGGGGCAGGTGCTCCTGCCCCTCCAGGCTTAGGGCTGGCGTTTGCAGGCCGTGCTGGAGCGGCCGGTGGCCGAGGTGGCGGCCCCGGTGGTGCGGGAGCTGAGACTGGCTTTGCTGGCCCCGGCGGAGCTGAGCGCCCTGGAAGAGCAGAACCAGCGGGAGCCGCTCATCCCGGTGCGGACGCGGGGAATCAAGCTCAGATCCGCTCATCAGCGTGGGAAGAAAACGCGGGGATGGGGGTGGGGAGTGGGGGGCTCAGCCCAGGGTCTGCCGGTGTGGGGGTATTGCAGGACTCGGCCTTGACCCGCCTTCCGCTGCAGGTGGAGCAGATCGTGGAGGCGTGGAAGTGCCACGCTCTGCGGAGAGGGGATGCGGCCCAGGGCGCCCCGTGCCGCCGCCGGAGGGGAACCCTGCCCCGGGAGCATCACTGCTTTCTGGACCTGCCCTTTAAGTGACCAAAAGCCGCGACTTGCAAGTAATTCTGGGTCTGTCCCAAGCTACAGCTCCCGACGTGCCTGGCGCTCAGAGCGGACTTCCGCCCCCAGCATGCCCTGCGAGCCGGGCGCTGGAAGGGCCACTGTCTCCCTGCTCTGCGCCCTGTGGGTGGGGCTATGGGGAGTGGGGTGGGGGAGTGGGAGTGGGCTTAGGCGGGAGCCCAAAAGCGATTTTCTTGACGCCTTACCCTGACTCTATCGTGGCCCCTCGGGCCCGCCGCGTTTACTTTTATAATCAATCCCTACGTTTTTTTCCAGCTCAGCTCCTTCTTTAATTCCAGACCTACCTCCTAGAGAGCGCTAAGTGCCCCACAGACACCTCAGACTCAATCCAACATTGAGCTACCTCCTCATCTTTCCCCTGTTCTGGTTCCTTCGTGTTTCTCATCTCTGTGTCTAAGCCAGAAACCCGCATCTCAGGCATGCCTTGTTTTTCTTCCTCACATCTGTCTCCCGTGGCTTCTGCCTTCTAAGGCACTGAAGGGTAGCAAAATGTGCCAACCGAAAATACGGAAAGATTCTTTGAGCTAAAGATTATTTTAAGCTGATTATTCTGAGAAACAGTAGAAGCTCTGGAAACAGAGTAGAATTTACCCTTTTGTAAGGGAAATTTATATTTAAAGAGGAAATCTCCATCTGCGAGGGTGTCTCCTCAGGAAAAGGATGTTCAACTCATAGGAGGATTTTAGTGGAGAAGGCGCCCACTGAAACCTGGTTAACAAGCCTTACCTTATGTACTGTGCCTTTTTTCCTAGTAGCCTCTAATAACTGTCCTCTCTACACTTTTCTTTCATCCTTAGCTGAATATGGTCTTTCAGCAGGTATTTTAGACCATCTCAGGGAGTTACTCATTTTCCCCTGGGTATCTCCCATGTACACATGAGGTATACATGTTAATAAACTTGTTTTTCTCTTGTTAATCTGTCTGTTATTACAAAAGTCACAGCTATGTCCTTAGAGAGTCGAGGGAAAATTATTTTTTATCCCCACGAGACCTCTCCAATTGGTTCAGTTCTCTTCACTTTAGTTCACCCAGTACTATCTGCGTTAAGAATTAATGCAACTGGCTCTTAACTAGCCTTCCTGCCTTCACTCCAGCACTGCCTCCACCCCTGCCGTGCCCCTCTTCCCGCCATTTCCCACACTGCAGCCAGACTTAAGATCCTCAGCCATACTATTCTTATTAAGCCTCTCAACATCCCCATCGCTCAGGACGAAATACACTCTCTTTCACTTTTAGGAGGCTCAGAATTACTAGTGGTTCCAAATATTAGCAACTCTTCTCTCAACTACTACCTTTACCTAAAGTCACTGGTTCTGAAGGCAGTAGTCCTCTGGCTGAACATTCACTCTCTTGGTTACTGAAGACTCCCCATACTACTGATGCAGTTTTGGAGTGATGGTGGGGTGTGGAGCCGATGGCCAGGAAAGAATAGTTGAGTGCAAAAGGGGGATTTTAAAGCATGGGGACAGGACCCAAGGGCAGGAAGAGCTGCCCCGGGATTGTGAGAAGTGACTGATTATATACTTGGGGGTTGGGGGTTGTAAAGGCCAGGGGAAGTTCCCAGAAGGACTTTCATAAGCTAAAGAAGACTCACAGAATCCTGGAGGCCTCACTCCTGTCAAGCTAAGGTTGGTTTTTTTTTTTTTCCCTCTGGCAAAGCAGTAACATTAAGACTGTAGGGAGTTCCTGGAGGAATGTTATAGTGGGCCTGCCTCAAGTATTTGTCAATGGGCTGCCAGTTATGAGCGAATTTAAATTTTTATCTACATTTCCCTCTGTCTTTGATTCCCACATCACTACATCTTTCATTCATTACACCTTTTTTCTTTCTGAGGAGCTGAATAACCCTAGGCAAAGATCTCTAGACCTGAAGTGGTGCCTTATTCATTTCTTGTTTCTCCAGTCTCTGGCACATAATCAGTGCTCTGCAAATGTTCAGTGATGATATTTCCTTATTTAAATGCTATTTTATTCCATCAGGAGTTTAAAAGAGCTTTGTATAACAAGGTATTATCAATCTAAAACAAGGGAGAGTTGATTAGTAGAAAATAAGGTTAAACTTCTGACTCAGGGATTTTTTACAAAAATATGTTGCACATGAATTAAAGAAAGTTATTTGACTGAAAATGTGGTTACTCATAGTACCACTTCATAACAGCATTGTTTAGATAATGAAAATTGAAAACAAGCTAAATGTCCTCTTTTAATCTAAAGACTGGTTAAATTAACTGTGGTATATTACAGAGACATAGAAAGGTATCTGTGATCTTTGAAAAAAGGCTCAGTGCAGATCAAGTAGAGCACAATTCTTTTTGCTGAAAGAAAAGGTAGTGTGGGGCGCCTGGGCGGCTCAGTCAGTTGAGCGTCTAATTTCAGCTCAGGTCATGATCTCACAGTTCGTGAGTTTGAGCCCCAGGTCAGGCTCTGTGTTGACAGCTTGGAGCCTGGAGCCTGCTTTGGATTCTGTGTCTCCTTCTCTGCCCCTCCCCTGCTCACTCTCTCTCAAATATAAACAAACATTTAAAAAAAATTTTTTAAAAGGTAGTGTAAGGGAGGAAAAAGTTCTCCTTGCCCTGTAATACCCAAGATTTCTTTATCGTCCCCAAAAACCAGAAACCGCCAGGGAGACTGAGTCACGCATGCAAAGGCAGAGGGCTTTATTACAGGTTTAGGCTCGCCGGGGCCTAAACTCGGGCTCACAGACTTTACCGGTGGGGGATCCATGCTGAGAGCCCCGAACAAAGGTGGGGCAGGGCTTTTATGAGTTTGGGAAGGGGGAGTTACAGGAATCCAATTATTATTGACAGGTTTATCCAATTACAATATTTAGAGTGTTAACCAATCACAGAGTAGACCCAGGACCCAGGACCCTCACATAGGGTGTAACTAGCCTTAAGCAATAGGCCT
>NC_043707.1:107289701-107469128 GCF_006229205.1 Suricata suricatta | reverse complement strand
ATGGGTTCGAGCCTCACATCAGGCTCTCTGCTGACAGCTAGCTCAGAGCCTGGAGCCTGCTTCAGATTCTGTGTCTCCCTCTCTCTCTGCCCTGCCCCTCGCCTGCTTGTGCTGTCTCTGTGTCTCAAAAATAAAAAGCATTAAAAATTTTTCTTAAAAAAAGAAAATTAAACTGACATAGAGTAACAGGAGAAAAGCATACCAATTTATTTAATATGACTTATGTATGTAATCTCTACACTTCCCGGGGGGCTCACATGAACCTGGGATTAAGAGTCACACGGTCAAAAAAAACAAACAAAACAAAAGAGTCATACGGTCCTCTGACTGAGCCAGCCAGCAGCACATATACCAATATAAATTTTAGCAATTCAAGAGCCTTCATAAGGAAATGAAGACTAAAAGAAATGGTTAAGCCTGAGTATTTTTATGCTGGGTTTGATGAAGAGTGGATAATCATAGAGGAATGTAATGGGTTAAAGAGTATGAGCTAAGTGTAGTAAATGGGGAAATTTAGCAAAGCCTGTTTGTTTGGATTCTTCTTGGAGTCCCTTTGACTCCAGAGATAAGGATGACTCCTTGACTCCAGTATAGGAGGGCACCTCTCACCTGAGGGTTTTATGACCTGTTTCAAGGGAGAAAGGAGATAGGGCTAAGATTGGACGGAGAAGTAAGAATGACTTTTTTGATTTCTCACATTGCTTAAAATATTCACTATGCCAAGGTACTATATTTTGGCATATATTTGGTATCTTGAACCTCATTGGTAGCACAGTGATTAAGAGGATGTCTCTTCTGGAGCCAGACTGCCTGGGTTTGAATTCTAGTTCCACCACTTTCTGGTTTTGTGACTTGAGTAGGGCAAGTAACCTTTCTACGCCCCGTTTCCTTGTTATAAAATGGAGATAATAGCAAAGTCCATTTAATAGAGTTCTTGGGAAGTTTAATTTGTAAAGTGCTAAAAACTGTAGTGGAACAGATCAAATATTACATATGTGTTTAGAAAAGGAATCCATTCATTTGTTCCATAAATATTGAGTGCTCATGTGAAAGGCACTGATTAGGGTCATGGAATCCATCAGAGAATAAGTCAGGGAAAGTCCCCACGTCTAGGAGTTTACATTCTAGGAGAAACATATAGCAGATAAGTAAAGAAATTAATGTATGGGGCGCCTGGGTGGCTCAGTCCGTTAAGCATCCGACTTCGGCTCAGGTCATGATCTTACCATTGGTGGGTTGGAGCCCTGCGTCCGGCTCTGTGCTGACGGCTCAGAACCTGGAGCCTGTCTTCAGATCCTGTGACTCCTCTTTCTGACCCTCCCCTGCTCATGCTATCTCTCTAAAAAATAAATAAAAGCATTAAAAAAAAGAAATTAATGTATGATATAATTTCTGGAAGTAGTTTGTACTCTGAAGAAAAATAAAACAGGTTAAAGGGATTAAGAACGATGTGGTGGGGGTGGGGTTGTTTCATACAGGGTGGTGAGGGTGGGTCTCTGGAGACTCAGGACTGGAGACCTGACTAGGAGGGACACCAACAGCATGTCCTGGAGAAAAGCATTTGGAGGGGTTTGTGCAGGCTGGAGAGTTAAAGGGGGGTTTTGTATGAATCCATTGAAAGGTCTTCTTGGACCAGGGTGGAGGAGGTAAAATGTGGTTGCAAGAAGCATATACTTTGAATATGGCCATCACAGGGACCTGTTGATGGCTGTAAATTATGGAGGTCACCAGCCATGACATGGTATTTAACTAAAAGCTAGAGAAGATTCAAATAAATGGGAGGAACTGGATCTAAAGTCCAGGATTCATTTAGTGGCTAGCCCCAGCCACCCTCTCATAATACTTCTGCACCTTCTTGCATGGATAGCACTTATCTACTGAGGTTTTAAATTACTTACCTGGTTATATTATTTGTCCAATTTTTTCAGTGTGTGGTTCCAGTAATAAGTGAAGCTTTTTATAAATAAGGAATCTAGAGGGTGATTGGGTGGCTCAGTGTAAGCCTCCAACTTCTTGACTTTGGCTCAGGTCATGATCTCACGGTCAGTGGGAGCCCTAAGCCCTGGATTGGGTTCTGTGCCGACAGCTCAGAGTGTGGAACTTATTTCAGATTCTGTCTCTCTGTCTGTGACCCCTCCCCTGATCACAGTTTCAGAAGTAAATAAAAGTTTCTTAAAAGGCTGGGGAAAAAAAAAAGGAACCTAGTTATCACAGAGTTATTACATAAGTCTTGGCCAATTAGAATACCTAAATCCTCAACCAACCTTATTTCCAAGTAGAGATAAAAATCACAGGAACTACTCAAAACAACTTCTACTGTTTCTTTTTTTTTAACCACAAAAGTAAGCCTCAAAAGATGAGGCCTCAAAAAATTGGGCAAAAACTCAGAATTGTTCCTCTCCACGGAAATCTTTAGTAAAAGGCGAAAGATTTATGCGATCTGAAGAGAAACCAGAGTATACCCTCAGACATTCCTTGGAACTTCCTAAAGCAAGACAACATTTAGATCACTTATGGTTGTTCAGTGTCTGCAGGGTTCCTGCTCCCTGCTTGGAATTTATACAGACCATATATTTCTAACAGGAAGTATGCCCTAAATAGCGTAGATATCTCGGCGGGGCTGGAACTCCAGCATCGAGAAACTGTCTTTTCGTGGAGCACCATGGGTATGCAAATCACAGGCGGCTCCGGGCTGTGGCGGCGGGCTGGCGCTGGGGTGATCCCTCCGCAGCAGCTCTGAGGTCCTCAAGAGAACACGTGCCCGGTTTGCCCGGAGAGGTAAGGGCGCTTCCCTCCGGTGCCTGTGCCGAGCTCTTTATCAAGGGGCTGGGATTGTTAGTCCCAGTTACGAAGTACTGTTTTACCGGCAGGGACCCCCCCCTCCACCCCCACCCCCCCAGCAGTGCTGGAGACAGAAGCAAAAGTGTTGAACAAAGGAGGCACATCACTGCCACTCCTGGAAGAGATGGCATCCAACTTAAAGGATAGTTCCATCAAGGAAGAAAAGTGCTCTTGGCAGAGAGAATGGTGTCCGTGAAGTTACAAAAGGCGCACATTGAAAGTAATTCAGCCTGTCTAGAGTGTGGTGAGTCTGAACGAGTCTGGCTAGGCACTGTCTGGGAGAGAGCTGGGGTGATGGCAGAGGCTAGAGGGAGTTGCGCCTGGAAAGGGCTTAGATTTCGTGATGGGGAGCCATGAAAGGGAATTGAAGTCAGAGAGCTGAGTAGTATGAGGTGCCACACAGGGTGGGCTGCACTGCAAGCCCTGAGACTTGTCCCCCAGACTGGAGGTGATTCGGGCTTCTGGATTGAGCGGTCTTGGAGTGGTCAGACTCCAATCAGCTGGAATCAGTTTAGCTGCTGCCACACCAGCACACTTTTTGATGTTTCAGGGTTATTCCCTGAGCAGTCAGAGCAAAACCGTTCAGCACAGCTAATATCTATACACACTACAAAACTAGGGAGCACTTATGAGATACCAGGTCATTGCTTACATAAATGATTTCATTGAAAATTCTGAGGAAAAGGAATAGCACCCTACAAGATAGGCTCCCATCTTCCCATTTCACAGATGAAAACACTGAAGCACAGTGAATTTAACTAACTTTCCTGGGTCCCTCTGCTGCTAAGCAGCACAGGGGGCTGACCTCTTTTGCACTAGATGCTCTCCTGCTCCCCCAAAGCCCCTCCATAGTGACACAGACACTATTGGGTTGAAATCAAGCCTCCATCCCTTGCACCCCCTATTTTAGGTTCAAAGTCAACTACTCAAGGTCTTTGTAGGCAATCTAGTGTTGATTCAACTGCTGTAGGTTTGTTTTTGTATTTAATTAATTTATCTCATATTTAGTCAGAACATGATTATCTGGCCTGTAGCCTGGTGGATGGGGTGTGAGAAGGCAGAGCTCTTAAGGTGGGGTTGTTCCTGGTAAGTGGGGGGCTGGAACCCAGCATGCATATTTGGGTCACTTGAGACCGAGCCCTGGAATAGTTGAGGAAGGATGATAAAAGACCTCCCTCACCTCACAGGGTGAGGTGCTGAAATCTAGCCCAGGAAGGAGTATGGCCAGAATCTTCTAGTCCTCTGTACAAGAACAGAACAGACAGCTTAACTGCAGCACCTCACTGGCCACTAGCACAATCTCAGTTTCTGGACACTTCCCCCAACTAATCCCTTGGCTGTCTGGCCAAAGGTGCCTCTGGGGCACCAACCAGTCTGCTCACTTGCAGAGGCCTTGGAGGATGGTCTAGACAGAAACTCCTAAAATGTCTCCCCAGACCTTGCTATTCCCATCTCTGCCTCGGGTGGCCACTTTCTCTGCTTCCATTTTACCTTCTACCTGTTGCGTGGCTCTGCCCCTCCCCCCACGCTCCTCTCTCCCACGGTGCTGAAACAGAGGTGGGCAGTGAGTCTGGAGAGGTGTGCAGGGCTGTGTTGTGAGGCTCTGAAAGCCACACAGCAGAGTCTCACCAAAATTATTTGTATCGTTTTGTATACTAAGCACTTACCCCAGGTCCTGTTACCAACATATGACCACAGTACATTTGCTGAATATCATCTTCACTTGCCAGGTGAATAAACAGAGCAACATTGTGTGACGAAAATTTAGAACCTGGGGCCTTTCCCTTTCAGGACTAGAGTAGCCCCAAGAACTTAGACTGTGATACCTCTAGTTGCAAACTCCCAAGTTTGTTTGAAAGAAAAGCACCAAAGTCATTTGAGATGAGTTCATATAGAATATATTTCACTCTTTAAAAATAAAACTTTCAGCATGGCTAAAATCTATACAAACTACAAAAATAAACATCTTCATATAAATAATTTATGTGATAGGAGGAGGGCAGAGATATAGATAGCCTACTCAGGAGTTACCAAGCAGTGTGGGGGGAGGGGTCAGGTCCAGCCAAGGGTGCTAGAGGATCCCCCAGGCTTGGTGTGCGAGGGGCCAGTAGCGCAGGGGAGGGCGAGGAGAAAAGGGCTGTACCGAAGCCTGAGGTGCCGGCTCCTACCCCCACGCAGAAAGGCACAGAGCACACAGAACCAGGTGCAAGGCTGCTCTCCCGGCCCAGAGGGTGCTGGTTTTGTACTGGTGTCAGGGAGGTCTGTGATGGCTGAGGCAGGAAAGGGACCGCAGGCAGACAGCAGCAGCAGGGCTCTCCAGGTGTCCGTCCCGCATTCAATGACCCACCCACTGCTTCCCAGTGACTTCCTGTGACCAAAGCAGGGTCTCCATGCTTCAGGCACTCTTTCACCCAGTGGCTGGACATGGTCCCCTGGAACTGAGGTTGCTGGAGCTGCTGGCAGCTGGTGTGGCAACAGGGGGCCAAGTGGGTTCATCAGAGGCTGGGTGGACGTAGGCACCAGGCAGCGGGGGTGGGTGGAGGGCCACTGTCATGGAGGTAGTCACTCTGGCAAAGCTCTGGGGCAGGCTGGAGGACAACCCCCACCTGAGTCCTCCTTCCCGTGGAGCTGGAGGGCTGAGGACTTCTGGACTCTCTTTGTATATCTGTACCACCTGGGAGAGACACCAGTCCCAGTGAGCCCAGGGGGACCAGGACGTCAGTCCCCTTAGCAGCTCACTGGTGCATACTATGATTGTTTGGAAGTTGTGGCCCTTGTTGGCTTCCAGCACGATATAAGAGCTGACAAGGGACAGGATGTCAAGGCCTGGGACAAACTCTGCATGTTGCTCTGGACCCTAAATGCTGAGGTGGGTTCCATAAAGAAGCCAGGAAAGTTGAGGGACAGGGGCATGGTGTTTGGGCAAAGGGAGAGGCTGCCGCCCTTGGCTGACCTCATGGGGAGGGTCCTTATGAGTTGAGCTTTGTCTTTTGGCCAATGAGGAGATTTTTGTCCTGGCTCCATCTCTTCCCTGACCTGTCCCACCCCATCTCCTGGGCTAGAAGAGGGGGAGGGTATGGTCACCTCCGGTGGGGGGCCCAGGATGGACAGCAGCACAGGCAGCAGCATGAGCCCATGGAGGAGGCCCAGGAGTGTGAGCACTGTTAGCACCACGAAAAAGTACCTGTGTGGAGGTAAGCTGTCAGCCTAGGTAGCCCCTGTGGCCAGCACAGGCAGACTCTACCTCCTTGCGCCAGGCCGCCCCTACCTTATGATGAAGTCAAAGTTGGAACCAGCGAGCATAAGCAGACCCAGCAATGTGGAGACGGCCCCATCGGTCACAGGAGCAAACGTGTGCTCTAGGGCACAGGCAGCTCGCAGGTTCCGGCTACCCTGGGTGGTCAGGAAGCCCTGAGGGAAAAAAGAGGCCCTGTACCTGCTCCTTGGCCAGCCACAGCCCCAACTTCTCATCTGTCCTTAGGACTCCCAGGTCAAGTAAACTGAGCTCCTGGAAACTGTCCAGGAAGTATGCATGAGTCTATTTATTTATTTTTTCATGAGTCTGTATATATAGATCTGTCTGGTGAGGCACAGAGATGTCTAAAATAGTTGGCAAACAAGCCTGTCACCTGTTTTTGTAAATAAAGTTTAGTTGAAACACAGCCACACCCACTAATTTACATATGTCTGTGGCTGCTTTAGTGCTACCCCAACAGAACTGCTACAGAGACTCTGTGACTTGCCAAGCCTAAAATATTTCCTGTCTGGCTCTTTACAGAAAGTTTGCTGATCTCGGGTCCAGAAGGATGGACACCAAATGGTCAGTTACTTGTTTGGATGGAATTTCAGAGGATTTCTAATTCTTTCTTCATACTCCTCTGTGTGCTGACTTTTCCCTCTTTCAAGGTTCTTATATATCATTCTTACAGTTGGAATAATAAAATAGTGCTATTATGGTGGAAAAAAGAAGGGAGCTGTTTGTGGGGTCTAACCATAGCTGGTTTGTGGCCCCCACCCCTCCTCTGTCAGAGAACACGGAGCTTTGGGAGAGCCTGAGCCTGCCTCACTTCTACCATCTGTGTCTTGGAAAAATCCTTCCTTTGCCCACATTGCCATCCAGCTACCATCGCCCATTTCTCCAATCCCTTCACAGTAAAGCCATCCAAAAGAATTGTTGGTTCCTATTTTCTCACCTTCCATTCTGTCCCCATTTTGGCCAGGCCTTTGTCCTGTCCTCTCTGCTGAAATGACTGCTTATTTATTTGTTTACATGTTTATTGTTTATCTCTACCCTCTAGAATATAAGCTCCTTGAAGAGAAAGGCAGTCTGTATTGCTATTCCTGTATTATATTGCTGACTCTTCTTGTAAGTCAGTTTGTGTATGTATATATGTATGTACGTATGTTCCCTATACCCAGTGTGGGGTTCAAACTCACATCCCCAAGATCAAGAGTCCCATGATCTATGGACTGAGCCAGCCAGGCGCCCCTATAGCCCCAATTCTTTTTTTTTTTTCCTGCACCCAAGCAGGGCTTTGAAACAAATACTAAATAGTACCTAGCACATAGTAGGTGCTTGACAAATATTTGCTGAACACCTAATCAGCTGGCCCACCCATCCCCCAGTGCCTGTGCTCACCAGAGCCACATGGACTGTGAACTCGACACCAATGCCTACAGAGGCCACAAGGATCACCACAGGGATGGCACTCAGTTTGATGCCCAGGAAACCCATGATGCCGAAGAGCTCCACAGTCATCATCGCCAGGACCAGTACCTGGGGAAGGCAGGGCTCACCCAGGGATCCTGGGAGAAGGGATGACAGGCTGGGTGGGGCAGGGTTGGGGAGCCCTGGGTCTCTCTTGCCCCATCCCTGCAAGGACTCACTATGAGGCCAGCCGTCCAGGGGTTGAGCAGCAGCAGGGCACAGACCAGGAAAGTGCATACCAGCAGGATGCAGACAGCCAGTAGGAAGTAGCGCCGCAGGCCCAGATACTGCTCCCAGAAGAGGAAGGGGGAGCCACTGGGGTAGGCATGTACCCCGGCCCGGCCTGCCTCTGCGCACGCTGCCCGGGCCCCCTCAATGGCCTCCACGAAGTCCGCAGTCTCCTGGAGGCCATGCAGTAGGAAGGGGAACTGGGCAAATTCCAGGGGCTGGGCCGCCGGGACTGTGGAGGGTGGGGGGCAGCAGGGAGAGGAGGGGTGGCTAGTGAGCATGAGGAGAAGAGGGCAGGGCCTTAGGGCGGGGCCCATGTGGGCCCAGGCTGAGGCTCTTGTCGGGCTTCCCCCAAGACTCACTGCGCAGGTTCTCCCCCGTAGTGTCATACTTGTCGTGTAGCCACTCGGGCGGTGGGGGGTAGAAGTTGGCCTGTGAGGCTGCCAGGCCCAGTGGGTCACTGCTTACCCACACGGTCAGCCCCACGTAGAAGAGCTCAGGTGGGATCAGCCCCTCCTTATCTACCAGCTTCCTCGTGGTCAGCTGCAGAGGCAGAGAGAGCTGAAGGCCTGGGCCCATGGGGCCTAGAGCCCCTCTGTGCTTCCTGACCCTTCTAGCCCTCTTCCAACCTGGTTGAAATCCAGAGGCTCTTGGGCATCCCCAGTCTGGATGAGCAGCTTGTAGGCCAGGGCCCCATCCTCAGAGCCATTGCGGCACGAGTGGTGGGTAATGCGCCCAGAAGCCCAGTCCTGGTCAAACGCAGCCTGGATTCCTAGGGGACAACAAAGTAGGGTATGGTCAGCCTGCGGCCCCGGGGGCTTCTGCCCGCAGCCACCACCACCCCCCCCCCCGACCAGTTTCCTTGCCTCTCACCCTGTAGCCAGTTGCGGTAATAGTGCAGCCAGGTGCGGGGCGCCTGGGTGGCAGGCGGGGGCAGCACGGCCTTGAGAGAACTGAAGCGCTGGTGCAGATCAAAGAGGGCACGTTGGGAGTGGGCGTAGTCAAAGCCACCCTGTGTCACCAGGGCCACCTCGTACAGGGAGAAGTACCTGAGCTGGGCGCTCAGGAAGGCATGCTCCTTGGTGCCCCGAGGCACCACATCTGTCAGGGCCAGCCCATCCTGCACCAAAGTTGCTCCGTAGAGGCTCAGGCCCAGAAGAGCCCCAAAGAGCACCAGCACCAGGGCCTGTGGGAAATGGCAACTAAGCTGGAGGCCCAGGGATGCACCCCAGCCCTCAAGTGATGGGGTGGGCCCTCTACCCTTCTTGGAGTGCAGAGACACCTAAGCCATCTAAGCTTAGGTGTCTCTGCGCTGGTGCTCCCCAACTTCTCCAGGCCTAAAGTCTTACCTTGCTGTGTGACTGGAGCAGCAAGGGTGCAAAATGATAGCGGGCGAAATGCGCAAGATTCCAGCGGGCACAAGGCAGGGAATTGCAGGTCGCCTTTTGCCTTGTCCCCTCCTCTTGGCCTAGAAGGTCCCGTGTGGACCCTCCTGGGCTGAAGAGCTCAGAGCCCAGTGGGTCAGAAGGTGGGGGTACCAAGTGGGCCCGGGGAGGCAGGATGGTGACGACATGCTGGCTGCTGGCTTCACAGTGGGCAAATGCTTGAACTGTGGCAGTCAGGTGGGCAATGCCCACTGGTACTGTCCTATCCCCTAGTTCCTGGGGCAGAATCTGAATCACACGGGCAGAGCAGGGGCTGGAAGAGGCAGAGAGTGGAGGTGGCAGGTTTGTGGAAATGCTGGTGAGGGGACAGGAGGTGATGGGGTCCAAGGAGATAAGGCCTGGTGGGGTTGGGGTGGGGAGGCAGAGATGGTACCTAGAGAAGCAACAGAGCACGTCGAGGCGCTGGTAGTGGCGCCGATGCAGGTCCAGGCTGAGGACTGCCGGGAAGACAAGCATCACGGCTGCAAAGTTGCAGCCAACCACTATGGCTGCCTGGGGAATGGACAAGAGGGACACAAAGTCTGGATGAAGCATACCCCCCGGGTCCATGCTCACCCTGAGCCTGGGCCCTGTTCCTGAGGCCTCACCTGCAAGGAGAAGGCCCGCAGTGCAGGGATGGGAACGAGGGCAGCCATGAAGAAGGCAACCATGTGGTTGATGGATGTGAGTGCAACGCTGATACCTGTGCGCCGCAGACACTCGCCTGTGCGCTCCTGCCAGGACAGGGGAGGAGCCATGGGTCTTCAAGGTAGAGCGAAGGGGAAGCTTGGGAGCTTGGGATGGCAGAGGAGGGACAAGAACCACACAGCAGCTAACAGGAGCTGAGTACTGTACACGTGTCATGCACACTGTTCTAAGCACTCAGCTTGAGTTATCACCGATCCTCACACAACCCTCACGACACAAGCACTATTGTTACCCCTGTTTACAGAGGAGGAAACAGAGGCACAGACAGGTTAATGACCAGCCCAAGGTCACCTAAGCCAAGAGGCTCTTAACCCTGTGCCAAATAGCTTCACATGAGCCCAGGCTGGAGAACGAGGCCTCACCTGGAGAGGGGTGCCAGGTGGAGCCTCTGGGAAGGCATGTGCCAGCAGGAATATGTCATCCACACCAATGCCCAGCGCCAAGAAGGGCAGCACCTGGAGGGCACAGGGGGCAGCTGGAGAAACTGATGCGCCTGGACTGTGGACCCCTAGTGCGCCCTGTAGTCCTGGTGTACCTGGGTAGTGGCAGCGTTGAAGGTGATGCCAAGCAGGGCGCAGAGTCCAAGGCCTGAGGCCACCGCCAGGGCTACCAACAGCACCCCTGCAAGGCCCACAGCACCCTGGGACTGGGCACAGTCCCAGCGCAGCATCGTCACACAGGCATAGGCTAGCTGTGGAAAGAGGGCACGGTCTTGGACAGCGGCTCCCTGGCCGAGCAGTGGGCGGAGGCTGGGGTAAGGGGCTGGGAGCAGCACCCACCATGAGCAGATAGCCTCCCACCACACGGGCAGCACTGACTTCGGAGAAAGCGTGCAGGATGTCATCCAGGGTGGTGGAGGAGAAGGCATGGATCTGCTGGGAGGAATTCTGAGGCAGGACCTCCTGGGCCAGCTGGAGAGACAGGGTAGTTCTGAGGGGCGGGAGGAGGGAGCGACCTCAGGGCGCCGCCGTTGCCCTTCTGCATACAGACCTGCACAAAGCGCCGCTGCCAGGCCCGCAGCACGGTGCTGGCCTGCTCCTCGCTCCAGCCGATGTCATGTGTCTGGTAGTCGCCTCGGAAGTGCTCATACAGCTGGCGGGGACTCATCAGCAGGAAGGTGCTCTGCAGGGCCTCTGCCCTGGTGAGGTGTAGAGGGGAGTTGGGGGTGGGGCAGAGCTGGCCTGATCACCCCGCAGGGGCTGCACAGGGGTTTTTTTGCCGGAGCTGCCTAGAATCAAAGCGTGGATTCTTGTGCCTGGGGCCCCCTTACCAGCCCCCAGGGAGGCCCTACCTTAGCAGCTGTCCTTGGGGGTCTCTGGCCATGCCCCCCAGCAGCAGTTCCTCCTGCCAGTGCATAAACTTGTGGGAGAAGCCGTGGCAGCCACCGCTCAACTCCTGAGCCACATTGGGAGCCTAGAGGGGGACAAGGGGGGGTTATTACTCAAGGCCCTCGCTGTGGGTAACTGGGGGGTCCCTGGGCTGGTACCACCAAGAACCATGCCTGCCATGGGGTTCCATAGCCTGAGGTGTAGATAAGTATTTGGAGCCTCTTGCCTACTCTGAAAGTGAACAGCTATTGTCCTGAAGAGAGGAGGCCACAAGAGGGAGCAGAGGCCTCGCAATAGGCTTCTGGGAAGAGCTAGAGTACCTGGTGGGTTTTGGAAAAAGGTTTACCTTCACAGGGCCATAGAGACGCTCAGGAAACTAAGTATGATACTTGTGCTTAGCTAATTTGTCCTCAGTTTCTCTGTACTAATCTATCTTGATGAAGTCCAGGTTTTCTGGGCTTAGAAAAGGACAAAAGGATTTATATACCACTCGAGAGGTCCTTAGGAGAACTGAGTGGGAAGGGTATCGAAGTAACTAGCGCAGTGAGGGCAGAGCAACAATGTCCAGGAAATGGGAGACAGGGCACAGAGCACAATCTGCTCTCAGAACATATGAGGAAGGGAAAGGGAAGGAAAATAGCCTATCCCTGGCAAAACTGGCCGGAACCCACCTGTTTACTGTGATGGTTAGGGGCAGTAGGTGGGCAGTGGAGGTCATCTGGGTGCAGACAGGGCCGCGCCACATAGGCCTGGCCCACCTGTGCCTTGTCCAGCAGCTCCCGGAAGCCCTCAAGGGAGGCAAAAGGGCCCAGCTCCTTGAGCAGCTGCTCTGGATCCAGGTTGGTCCACTGGATGTCAGGACGGCCACTGAGGGGAGAGCCTGTGGTTGGTGAGGATAAAGGATTGATTCCCTCCCTCCAAAATGCGGCTAGGGAACCCTTGCTGTACCCTATCCTTCTTCTAGCTGCTCATTTGTCCCTCCATATGAAGGGTGTGCAATGCTGAGCCTCCCAGAGCTCCCAGACTACACGAGCCTATTAGGTTGCTGCAGTGAGATGGAGGACAGACAGTACTTAATACATGCACAAAGCCAGGAAAAAGCCCCACCGAGTCCCTTCCCAAGCATCTATTTTTGGTTCTAATACATAACCATATGGGCACCTGCCTGTAACAGGTTTTCTTTTAGTTTGGCAACAGCTTGGCTGATACTTAGTTAACTCTCTGGGGCAAAGTCTCTTTCTGGGGATCTTTTTTTCTCCTTTGTTCAGATCTTTGTCTAATAAGACCAGTCTGCCTTTCCTTTGGAGGAAAGGAGAAAGGGGATGTGGAGAGAGCCCTGGGGTAGTCTGGCCCTGACCTGACAGGTAGTTTAGGCCCTTAGTAAGGTTTTGATCATTATCTTTACTCCCACCCTCTCTTCTGCTGGGAAAGTCCCGGCCTAGGAAGCGGGGCCTGGGAGCAGCTGGGGTGGCACTCACGGCAAGTAGGCAGAGCCCCCTTGGAGTTTGGCTCCCTCCCAGAAGCAGTCGAGGGGGGTGAGGATCACGCACGGAAACAGCTTCTCAATCATCTGCCAGGGACATCCCAGGCCACATCAGTCCTGTCCCTGGGCTCCTTTCTCCACAGTCTCTATAGAATGCCCTCTGCAACCCCCTCCCCTCCTGACTTGTAGCCTCCCATCTCCGAGAGCCGTCCCCTGCTGCAGAAAAGGTTCCACCTTGACCCCGTCCCAAAGGATAGCTCAGGGTACTCACCCGCTCAATCATTCCATTTTCAATTAGGGGAATTCCTGACTTGTAGCAGATTTTGTTCAAATCCCAGGACCTGGAATAGCCAGGGGACAAGAGGTCAGCAGAAGAGGTTGACTCCCATGCTGGCCCTGCCACAGCATGCCTCATTCCCAGCTGCTCAGGGACTCAGCCAGACTCACTTTCCATAGAGCGATACTTGCACTTTACTGGCAGCGAGGGCTGCCTGGAGATGGAGGCCCAGTGCCTCGGGCGTGAGGATGTTCTCCCCCTCCTGGTGTGGGGTCTGTATCAACATCTGGGAGGTGTATGCAGCCTCCTCCCCCAGCTTCTCCTTGGTGTAATGCAACTCCTGGCTTACCCGGCTGCCCACTGCCAGAGAGAGAGAGAAAGCTGGGGGAAAAGAGCCTTAGCAGATTGGAGCTCTGGGGAATGCGGGACCCTAGCCTGCAGAGGCCTCCCAAGACACGTGGGAGAAGTGCTCTGAAAGGAGCCCCTACTTTTCCCCTGATGGCCATGCTGACTCCACAGGCTCCTGGCCCTCTGGTTGGAATCTGGAGCTTTGCAGGGAAGTGAGAGACCCCGGTTGTACGGCGCTGTGGAATTCTTGTGTGGCTAAATTTTAAGCATGAATCAGGTTGGCTAGGTTTGGAGCAGATAACTTCAAAACGAGAGGTCAGTATGAGCTGGGTCGGGGCTGGGGCTTTGGAGGTATCCTGGTAAAAGAGCCCTCAATCCCTCTCCGCTCTGGCGAGAAAGACAAGGAGGGACAAAAGGGACCAATAGAGAGGCTGCCGTGGGAGGGGCTGCTGAAGGGAGAGGTCTAGCTCTAGGGCTGGTTCTTAGTTCAGGCTGTCCCAGGCAATGCTTCACAGCCATACACCTTTTTGCAAATTGTTCTGTCAAGAGGGTGGGGATGGGAGTGCCGGGTAATAACGGGCCCCGTGGTGGCACAGGTGAGAGAGGATCAGATGGCCTTTCAGTGTGATGCTGTCAACACACTGCTTCCACTCGTGCAAGAAGGACCTGGAATCGGCTTATGTATAAAGTGGACCAAGGGGAAGAAAAGGTTCCAGGTCTCCTCCACCAGTCTCACTGTCCAGGCAACAGAGAGGCCCAGCTCCAGGCCTGCCTTAGTCTCCTTCATCTTGGCACCCCTTAAATCCAGCATTGTACTGGCCACAGAGTCATGCTCTGTGACTGGGGCCTGACAGGGGAGGGGTGCTGTGAGGGGGTATGGCGTGCCTGTGGTTTGGAGGAGGGCAAGGGCAAGTGCCAAACCACCCCTGAGGCGTTATGGACTTGGTCTGGGCTTCAGCCCAGTTCTGCTTCCACCTGTCCGGGACCTCCTCCTGCCTCCCCGGGGCCCACTTGTGTATCTTCTTTGAGACTCCAGCCCCACCTGTGATCATCATGCCACCCAACCTCTTTCTCTTTTTTCTTTTATTTTGGAGAGAGCAAGAGAGCCCATGTACCCATTCGTGGACTGGGGCCTCGTGGGGGATGGGTGCAGAGGGAGAGAAAGAATCCCAAGCAGGCTCCGCCCTGTCAGCGCAGAGCCTGACTTGGGGCTCGATCCTACCACCTTGGGATCATGACCTGAGGTGAATTCAAGAGTTGGACTCTTAACCGACTGAACCACGCAGGTGCTCCTCCCAATCTTTTTCAAACCCATATAATCTCCTTACTCATGGTAGCCCCCCAACACAGATTTGCCCATCTGCTTACATTTCCCCACTCAAATCACATTCCTGGCCCTCATGAATACAGTCTCCCACAGCCATGCTGCCTGCTTCCCCGCATTGTTCTTCCTTTTCTGACTCTCCTTCATCCTCAGGTCTGTACTATACTGCAGTGTTGATCTCACCGGGCCTAGGCCAGAGCTGCTATAAGGAGGGACAGGAAGGGACAGAGAGAAATTCTTCATAGTAAGTGGGTTTGCTGAGGGGAGGGAGGCCAGGGGAAGGAAGGAACCTGGAGAGAGAGCTATCAAGAAAGCAAGAGAGGGTTGCCTGGGTGGCTCAGTCAGTCCAACTTTTGGTCTAGGCTGCAGGTCATGATCTCATGGTTTGTGAGTTCGAGTTCTCTGTTGGGCTCTGTGCTGATAGCGTGGAGCCTGCTTGGGATTCTCTTTCTTCCTCTATGCCCCTACTCTGCTTGCTAGCTCTCTCTCAAAATAAATAAATAAACTAAAAGAAAAAATAAAGCAAGAGAAACACTGGCAATGTAAAGCACAACACCAAAGAAAATAAGGAATCCTCAGAAAAAGATGAGGAAAAGAGAAAGGAAAACTTCTGCTAACAACGGTGATGATGATAGACATGAGGAGACATGAACTGGGATGTGTTGTGTGGGCACAAAGAGACAGCAGGTGGAAGGAAGAGCCTGGAAGCTCTCTATAGACCTGCTTTGAGCCTTGGCTCTGACCCTAAGTCTGAGGGTCACACCACAGGAGGGCAGACTAAGTTACTTAGTCTGTCTGACCCTCAATTTCCTCATCTGTCAAATGGGGGCAATGCCTACCTTGGTAGAATTAGAATCAATACAGGCAAAGTACTTAGGAAACTGTCCAGCACCTAGTAGGTACAGATAAGGAATTGTTATTTAATAGTTGCCGGGAGAGAGATTGTGGGACAGAAAAACAAGAAAGAACTGGAGTAAAAAAGATTGAGTGGGAAAGGAGAAAAGGGGAAGGAGATGTTAAACTCAACAGTCTGTTAAATGCTTTTGTGCCTTTACAAAAGGGAGAATATAACTGGTTGGCCAGCATGGGAAAAGAACATACCTTATATGTAATCCTGTAAGTGTGAATTAAAATAGCAATAAATTACTGTCTATCAAATTAGTAAAAATTTAAAAAAATTGATAGCACTCATTACTAGCTTACAGGAGTGGACTCTTACCTACCACCAGAGTGTAATTTGGTATGATATTTTGGGGAAAGCAATACTGTAATATGTATCAGACCCCAAGAAATGTTCATAATCCTTGGTCCAGAAATTCTCCAGGCAAGGGCCTGTAAGCTAGTGTAGTGACAGGCTTTCTTTGAGTGAACTGGGAGCCATGGTAGCTTTTGAGCAGAGAAGTGAGATGACCTGACTTTTTTTTTTTTTTTAATCACCTAACAGTATATTTTGGAGCTGAACTGTGAATGAATAGGAACTGGCCAGGGGAAGAAGGTCAGGAAAAGGCATCCTGGGCGAAGTTCTGTGTAGGGAACTGTAAAAGGCTCGGCATTGCTGAGTGAGGGAGAGACAATGCTAGAGAAGAAATCAAGAGTTAGGTTGCGGAGGGCCTAGAATGTCTACTAAGGAACTGGATTCTGGAGTCTCCTCAGAACCTAAAAGAAAGTGGTAGAAAGGCTCTAAGCAGGGGATGGACTTGGCCAGATTTAGATACACCACAGGAGGGCAGTGTGGAGGCAGAGTTGAAGGTGAGGCTTGCAGAAGATTGGTCACTTCTCTAACAGACTTTGATTTTGTTGGCCATCCTTTGAAAGGCCCAGTAATTCAGGGCGGCTGGATCCCTCCCCAGCCTCAAAGGGTGGAATTTGATTAGTTAATCACAGTAATTCCATTGCGTCTGCCAAGTGAAGGGTTTAAGCATGATGCTACACAGTTCTTGCCCAAGTGACCAAATGGGAAGTCAGCTGGGGGGCTTCTGGTAAATTTTGCCCCACTTCCAAAATTTTCCCAACACAGGATGGGATGACGTCCCTTTTCTGCCACTGTAATAGCCACTTGGGATAAGGAGGTGGTAAGCCTGAGGACAAGAGCCCAACATGCTGAAGAAGGCAGAGGGGAAAGATAAGAACCTGTGTCCTTACGGATGTCCTTATGTTGCTGAATTAACCATCCTGGAACTTCTCTACTGTGTACGACCGGATTTCTTGTTACAGGGATAATAAATCAATCTTCTTCCTTCCTTCCTCCGGCCTCCCTTTCCTTTTTTTCTCTTTCATGTGGCTAAAAGCATATCAAATGATACAATCAGGAAAATACCACCAGAGACTGAGAAAAGCCTCATCTGGAGCAATGGCCACATGGGTAGGACGGAGGAGTCTGTTATGAGAAAGGTTAAGAAAGAAGAATTTGCGGATTTAGTAACCAGTTAGCTAAGCAAGAAGACCTGAGGCTGACTCCCAAGGCTCCAGCAATTGATATGTTGAACCCTGTCTTCTAGATAGAATGGCTACATGGTCCTTGTTTTCACGGACAGCTCCCATTTCAAGCCGTCTTTCTCACTGTTCATGTAAGTACTGGTTGGGCTATGTGCTGTGTCTTTTTATTTTAGAGATCAATCTATCTCTGGGCCTTTTAGCTTTAAAATTGATCAGGAAGGACAAGTCTCTCACCATGGCAAAGCTGTGAGGGACCCTGAACTCTGGTCCAGAACTCTGATAGCCAGTGTCCTGCTTCTTTCTTTGCTTCCTGTATTAGCAAAACAGGAAAGGAATAGAGAAATACTCCTCAGTCCTCACCTTGATCAGCTCTTCATTGCCTGGGGCATTGCTGGGAGAAGCCTCAACTATACATGTACAGAGAAAAGATCAGGTCAGGATCATTGCTTCAACCTCACCCCCAGCTCTTGCTGGTACAGGACACAGCAGGATACTGAAATAAGGGGAAAAGCTCTAGGAATTGGCTACCACCCTGTTATGTCACCCCTCCACAAACAGCAGAAAAAATCTGGTGGGATCTAGCCTGTCCTGTGCTGGAGGAATAGACGAGAGGATAAGGAACGTGGAGGTTCAAGCAGTGTTTAGATGGGAAAGGTCTCGGAAATGGAGAAGGAGGAAGAGCGGGGAGACAGCTTCTATTGTAGCAGGAAATTCAAGAGTCATTTGGGACCACCCAGGCAGCAGTGGTGTGGGTGGGGGTATGTGTATGTGCGTGTAAGCACGTGTGTGTCCTGGGGCTGGGGGCAGGCAGGCAGGCACAGAGAAACATCTGCTCTGGACCCCAGGGCTGGCCTAGAGTGTATATGTATGTGTGAGCTGCAGAGGGCGGGGACAGGGTGGGGACGGGGTGTAGGAGCCCAACAGGCAGGCAGGCAGACTCCGAGAAACATCTGCTCTGCATCCTAGGGCTTGCCAGCGTTTGAAATAACTCGAGGGTGTGAGACTCTAAACTGGCCCTGCTTTGGGTGTGGGCCAGGGCTGGGGGAGGTTTGCGGGAGCCCACAAATGCAAACTTCCCAGGGGAGAACAGGGAAGAGTTTGACCCTATTCAAGGGCTAACATATGAAACCAGGCCTCAGGAAAGGAGAGTTATGCCAAAATGATTAATATGAAACCATCTTTATCTAATGCTTCCATTAGGAAGTGAGGATTTGGTTGCGTCTGAACCCACTGTTGCCTCAAAGTTCAGACCCTGCACCCCTTTTCCCCACTAACCGCAGGGGGCCGAGGTGCATGGGACTTCTCCATGGAGGCTTGCCAGATGATTTACTCAGTTTCCCCAGCCCAGTTCTAACTCCAGATCTAGTTCCAGATTCTCCTGGTCAGGTGTGATCTCTCCTTGCCTTCTCTTATTCAACGAAATCGTATTCTGCTCTAGAGTGTATTGTATCCCAGCATGTACTTTACTTTCTTTGCTACTGAAAGATGGGCCTTATTTTGGTTGCCTTTACAAACCCTGCCATGCCATAACAAATACACATAAAAATTGGCAATAATTGCTAAATAAACACACACACGCTCACAGATAACTATTCTATACACCTATTCACAGGACTCCACCAACTGCAGATGTCCATTTACATGTGTGGGAGGGAGCACTGCTCCCAGATGCCCAGGCGTTGGCAGGCAGGTACCCCCTCCAGGCCCAGAGCCAAGCCCACTAGAGCTCAGTAGTCAGCTCCTCACCCTCTTCTTGCCTTGGGCTCACCATATCCAAGCAGCTGTGACTAGTGTCCACAACTCACCTTCCACCCAGAGCTGTTCTAGGTCTGTCTCAATGATGGCCACACGGAGACCCAGTGCCAGGGCTCCAAAGGCCAACAGGCCCAGGAAGAGCACTTTGCCACAGTGTCTCTGGATCCCGCAGCCCAGAGAGAAGAGCAGGCCCTGGAAGTAAGCACGCAGCCAGAGTGGAGCCTTTAGGCTCCCAGCTGGGATCTGGGATGGAAAGAGAAGGGTCAGCCAGGCAGTACTGCAACAATGCATGAAATCCTTCCCTTTTCTCCTTATGTATCCCCTCTGCCCAAGCCCTACCTTCTTGGTTTCTGGATGCAGGACAGGTAGGACCTACACAGACCCAGGCCCAAACTTGGAAAAGATTTAAAGCGATTTTCTGCCGCCCACCCAATACGCACCTAAGGCACAGACCCGTTTTCTGAGAACAGAATACATATACACACATCTGTTCTCAGGGGGACAGAGGTGACACCCAGACACACTCTCACCGGCCAGATGTCGAGGAGACACAGAAAGACACACACACCCTTAAGGGGTGGGCAGTAACACCCTGCAGTGGAGAGACATCACACCTTGCCGAATAACAGACCTGGGGTCTCTAGACCTCGTCCCAATCTTTCTAACTCCAGTTTCCCCTCCACTCACCTGGGGTGATGCGGCTCGAGCTGGGGGTGTATAGACAGGGGGCAGCTCCTGGAGTGGCGGCGGCCGAGCCATGCTGGCGGGGATGGGGGGCGTAGGCGCCCCCAACTCGCGTTATCTGGGATTCTCCATAGGCTGGCCTGGTACCCCTGTACTGCTGGGCCCGGCGTCGAGACTCAGTGGGGCCGCTCAGTGGGCGAGGGGTGGGATGCTGCTGAGCAGCGGCGGCCGCGAGGGGGATGAGCGCAGGGCGATGTGGGTGCCGGAGTCAATCCCGGGCGCAGGCTGAGCTACCGGCCGGCGACAAGCCGCGCGGCTGGAGGGAGAACGCAGTGAGGAGGAGGCGTCCTTAGCTCCAGAAAAAGGGAGCGGGCCGGGACGACGCCCTCCCATTGGCTGAGGGTCCGCAAATTACTCGGAGCCGCGCGGCCGGATCCGCTGCTAGGCAACGGCGCCGCGGGTGGGGGCGGGGCAGGAGACCACCCAGGCAGGGCCACCCCACGCCTCGCTTCCCCGGCCGCCCGCGGGGCCCTCGGGGAGGAGCAGGGAGGGAGATCCCGAGGAGGCACGGCGCTGGCCAAGTATGAGCTAGGAGACGCCAATGCTGAGACAGGGTATCTGCTGACCGACCCAGCCAAGACCCAAAGACTTCTTTTCGCTCTTTTCTGCCTCCACACTTGCCCCTTTCAGTCCACTCTCCACTGAAGCCAGAGTTCTCTCTCTAAAATGCAAATCTGATGATAGCTCCAAAACACAAAGCCCAATTGGAGAGCGGAGCCCTGCGTGATCTAACTAAAGCCTCCCTCTCTCATAGTTCCTTCACACCCACCCTAATGTTCCTTCCAACCCTACAGAGTTAGTTACATGTAATTTGCTAAAGGCACCAGGCTATTCCGGGCGTTTCTGCCTTTGTACATGTTGTGGCCCTGTTGTCTTGGCAGACAACCTTCACAACTGAACATAAATCAATCACCCCTCTTCGGAGCCTTCCTTGATTTGTGCTTCCCTCCTGACATAGCTGCTTCTTTCATTGTGCTCTTTATAACTAGACAATAGGTAGGTGCTCAATGTTGAGTCCCTGAGAGTTGCAGAAACCAGGGTGGAAGGGACTGCAAACAGATTAGTTCCTTTAGGGGCGCCTGGGTAGTTCAGTTGGATAGACATCCTACTTCCACTCAGGTCATGATCTCGCAGTTTATGGGTTGGAGATGGGTTGGAGACAGCTGGAGCCTGGATCCTGCTTCAGATTCTTTGTCTCCCTCTCTTTCTGCCCCTACCCCACTCATGTGCTCTCTCTCTTTCTCTCTCTCTCTCAAAATAAACAAATAAACATTTTAAAAAAGGAATAGTTCCTTTATTAAACTTTCGTACTGTTTCTGCCAGGTTTCTGAATGATTAACCCTGAGTGGCAGAAGAGGGTAACACTCAGTATTCTAACATGTAAGGTCTGGGAAAGAGAAAAATAATCTCCAATAAACTCATTACTCTAACATAACTACTACTATCTCTGGCCATTTCTTTGTCAGTTCTTCCAGACTTGTTTATCATCACATCATTAACACTTCATGTTACTACATAGACTTTGTATCACTTATTTGGAGAATGTCCTTAGGACAGATTCCCAGAAGTGATGGTGTTGGGTCAAAAATATGAACATTTTTATGGCTTATTGCTACACATTGCCAAACTGCTTTTGGAAAATTTGTCAGTTAACATTATTTGCAGAGCCTCAGTCCTGGGGAAAGGGAAATTTTAGGCTGAGGGGATGAACCACCTGACAGGTTTGCACATCAATTGGTCCATTCATCCAGCAAAATGCCAGTGGAGGAATTAATACAGATATGATGCTGTTGGCCAGGTAGTAACTACACATTAAAAGCAGCATATGTGCACAGCACTTTCTTCTTCCCTGTTATCCTCTTGTGGATAAAGAAACTGTATGGAAGATGGTGGATTAGGAAGATCCAAGAAAATGTGTCCTCAGCAATTCTCTGGATACAGAAATAGCCTCTAAACTAGGCTGTACGGGCCCCTGGATTGCTCTTGGGGCTACAGCTGAGTATGGCTGGGTGCTCAAGCAGAAAGGCTTTGCTGTAAGTAGCTCTTGAGACTTCCTTCTTACCAGACTCTGAAAGACATAAAGTCCTTGGAGAAAGATTTGTAATTGCCCAGGTCTTGGGACTCTATCACAGGCCCACCATTGCTAACAACTGTGGTGAAGTCCAGCATTTCTGTGGATACTTCAAGGGCAGGGCTTGCCTGCTGGGAAAATTTCTTGCCAAACTCCAAAAACCAATGTAGGAGAAACCGGTCTGCACTTCCAACCATTCCAACCCAGGGCCTAGTGCCCTCTGGCTGCTCCAAGCTCTAAGATGACCTTTGTTTTCCCCAACAAAGTGATTTCCTGAGTGCAGCTGAGCTCAACCAGGGCAAGCTAAAGCCACAGACCCCAGGGAACAGGAAGGGAAGTAGACAGTCCTCTTTTTTCCTCTATAAGCAGCCTGCTTCACTGTGGAACAGCCTGGTTCAGTGTCACTTCCACTGGGCCTGGAAATGTGTTTTGGATTCAAACCAGAGAAATCTTCCCAAGAATAAGAAAAGAGAAAAGTCATCTACTTATACTCATTATCACTAAGGAGTAAATCTAGTTTCTGATTGAGACAATATCCTTTAAGGTCTTTTATGTGTCCACCCCTTTGCTAAGCTCTGGGGTTGCAGGGTGCCTGCTTTTTATAAGCTCATAGTCTAAGGCGGAGCACAGAGATCACAGGAAAAACCACTGTGAGCTGGAATACTCAGGGAGATTTAAGTTAGAGGGATTGGATGGGAGAGGGGGGAAGATGACCAAATCGAAAAGGAGAAGGAAGACAAGGTTCAAGGTCTGGATCTATCACTTATTGCTTATGGGATCTAGGGCAAGTCACATAATCTCTGACATTGACATAAGGATTAAATAATATATGTGGCTGATGAGCAGGGTAGGGTCCATGTGGGAGGAACTAGGTCAGAACTTTCCCTGGCATTCCCCCAGGCTTCTCACTCATGCTTTGGGCTGGCTTCTGTTATTTGGGCTGGGCAGGGTCAGTGACCTGGAGATGCAGAGGAGGGAAGCCAGGGATCCTGGCCACTCCCCACTGCCATCCACTATGTTTAGTGGCCAAACCTGGGAATGCATATCCCTTCCCTGTAGGTAGGTTTAGGCCAATAGCGCTTGTCAAGTCTCTAGTGTCAAGGCTGCAACCAGAGATCAGAGAATGGTCTTTTACCTTGAAGGTGGAGTAGGAAGAGAGGCTGAAAGTCAAAGCAGAATCTCCCCATTTATCCATGGCAGAAAAGCCCCTGATGCAATCCTTCTGGGTGGTGGCAGATGGCTCAGGTCGAGGACGAGTCATCCTGGCTTCATAGAATGTGTTCTCTTGCTCAGCCTCTTTCCTTCCCTGTGAGCTCCATCAGAGCTAAGCTTTCTAGACCTTGTGTCTGGGTGGTCCTTCTCACACCCACTCTCCCTCAGACATTTAACTATTTAGAAAGCAGCATACAAAGGCCTGGCTTAATACCTCTTTAGGGGTAGGGACAGCTGTGGATAAAGAAAGTATGTTCTCTGCAATTCTCTGGAAATAGAAACAGCTTATAAACTAGCCTGTGTGGGGCCCCAGATTGCTCTTGGGGCTCTGGCTAAAGACAGTCCTGCCACCCCTACTCTCACCTCCATGAATGGGAGCGGGATAGGAAGACTAATGTGGTGAAGGACTGGGAAGAAGTTCAGCCTCTGGCCTTGGGAAAAAGGTTGGAGGGCAGTCTTGGCAGTCAGTCCCCTTACAGCCTCAGGAACTCTCGCCAGCAGGTGGGGGTGACGTGTTACGGGGGAGGGGTCCCTGGAGTAGTAGACATCAGATTTTGTCTGACCTGGCAAGCTCCCAGAAATCCTTGTTGCTCAACACTTCCCCAGGGTCCTTGATTGGCACCGAAAGCCTTCTTCCCTCTCTCTTCCACTTCCAACCTGGAGCATCATGGGGAGAGGCGGAAAAGGCAACGCTTACCTGCCTGGCTCTTCTGGCTTCTATCTCATGGAGAGGTGGCTGGCAGTGGAAATTCAGTTGCTCACTATATTTTAGATGTATACGAACTCTTCTGTAGCTGCTGCCAAAAGGAAACAAAAATGGTCCCTGTCTTCTGGCAGACATGTCACAGAGCAAAGGGAAGAGAAATCAAAGCATCTTAGGCACCCAGCCAATCCTGGAGTTGTTGGAGACAACAGCAGCCCTGTCTTGGGCTGGGAACTGTTCCCAGCTGGGACTTAAATTTAGCAAGGCCTTCCCCTGGGAAATCTTACCTTGTCGTTTTCTCCAGCTCCCCTTTCCAAGTCCTGCCTATGGGGTTGTGCAAGGGAAGGCAGAGAGGTCTTCCCTCTACCTTACTGTCAGGACTCAGCGGGGAAGATCAGGAAGGGGTTTGGGAAGGCTCTGGGACAGTTTAATCAATCCCTTCTCTTCCCTTCCTTCCAAACGTATCTAGCTTTATCCCCTTTCTGTTCACAAGAAGCAGTCTTCTGGCCTCTTGGGCCACCCCGATCCCAAGGGTCAGAAAGCTCAGAGAGGGGAGACAACTTGAGAATAGAAGGAGCTTTTAAAAGTTATCCAGTCACTTTTCCATTTTGCAGATGTGGAAACAGAGGGACAAAGGAGAGACAGGATTTGGCCAAAGCCAAAGAACATTCCAGTGGGCAGGTCGTCTTCCATCCAGCATCATCTGAGCTCTACAAATCTCATTTCCAGTGGGGACTACCCTGGGTACCGCCACAGCTCCTTAACCGCCCCCCCCCCCCAGTCCTGTCCATCTCAACCACTTCTGCTGGACCATTCTAGCTCCTGTCTGACTAGGGCAAACTGTCAGGAACCATATCCTGGCTAGTGGTAGGAGTGTGGAGCTCCAGAGCTCCAGGAAGGCTGATGGAGGTGGAGACCCTCCAGGGTAGAAATGCTCTAGTCTCGCACAAGTTCAATGAGAACAGCACTAAGATTCAGGCAAGATTACTCAAATGAACTTTAGAGACTTTAGATTTTTGAAGAGATGTAGAAACCAGTATTTCAAATCATCCTTTATAATTACTGCCACCCACAGTGAGCACATCAAGGGAAACCTTTACTTTGATAATTCTAGGAGGTGAAATCCACCCCGGGAGCCACTTTTATCTTCCACCAAACACCTGCAGGTTGTAAATGTAGCGCAGGGAGAGGCAAGAGCAGAGCGTACATGTCTTTGGGAATGGGGGTGGTGAGGGGAGGTGGATAGGATTCCAGAAGGACTGTGAGTATGGAAATCTCACTTCTTAATTATCTGAAGCAGGAGAGTCAGTGTAATTAGAATATAAAGGAGTGCAGCTGGAGAAGAGTTAGGAAGAATTTCAAATCATGATACAGGTTGCTGGCTCTTATTTTCAGGTTGGACAGACATTAGACTCCTCCTTACTGAGGGGAGGTGAGGAGTATGTCTGGGTTCACAGACCACGGCTTTGTCTTATTGCTCCTGCCTCCACTAAAACCAGTGGAGTTAGGCTTGTTGCTAGGCCAGGGTTGCCTCCTGCTTATTTTAAGTCTCCAAAAGATAACAGTTGACCTGAAGAAACTGCCTAGAGACTGGGAATGAATGGCAGGTGAGGCTGGGGGTGGGGTGGTGGCAGGGGCTGGGAATCTGTGTGGCAGGATGGGAACACAGTAGTGAGTCCTGGGCTGAGGACCGGGGGCCATGCTGCCCAAATTGGCAACTGTGGAAGGAGCTTGCTGTACAGAGGTGACACTGCCAGCAGCTGGGCCTATGGTCTAGAAAGCCCGATTAGGGTCAGGAACTGAAGTTCTCCCTGGTCCTTTCCGTAAGACGATGATTTCATGGACCAGGCTGGGCCAGCCAGTCAGAAAGCAGTCCCCCCAGGAGCTGTGCCTTTGATAACCGCAGTACGCAAGAGCTAGGCCACTGTGTCTTAACCGTTCTACACCCTGGCTCCAGATGTTTTTTATACCATGTGACTCATGAACACACACTGTGTGTCCTTGGAGTGCACCTGATAGGGAGCTTGGGACTTTTCCACAAGTCTCCACCATGCCTTTGGGAGCCCTCCTTCTCTCTCTCTCTCTCTTTTTTTTTTAAGTTTATTTAAGTAAACTCTGTACCCAATGTGGGGATCAAACTCAGAACCCTGAGAACAAGAGTCTCATGCTCTACCAACAGAGCCAGCCAGGTGCCCCATGGGAGCACTTCTTTATTGGGAAAATAAATACAGAGTCAAAACAGGTGGGCCAGCCAACATCTGTAGTTCTGGGGGCCAGGAGAAAGGTGTCCGACTTTTCAGAACTCAGATCTCCATGAGCTGGTCACTCCCCACGATCACCTCGTTCATTCGTTTGGCTACAAAAGAAAAGAAAAATGTTGTTTGAGATCTGGCAGTAAAGGTGTCATTTCAAACCAAATTATTTATTTATTTTCTTGAGAGAGGGAGCATATGAGAGCGGGGCACAGAGAGAGAGAGAGAGAGAGAGAGAGAGAGAGGGAGGGAGGGAGGGAGGGAGGGAGGGAGGGAAGGAGAGAATCCCAAGCAGGATCCACACTCAGTGTAGAGCCTGATATAGGGCTTGATCTCATGAACTGAGATCATGCTCTGAAGCAAGATCAAGAGTTGGAAGCTTAACTGACTGAGCCATCCAGGTGCCCCAAACCAAACCAAATTATTTCTAATTTCTATGTTCATAAACACGTATTCCTCTCCTGTGTGGTTCTGCTCTTGAGAAGATCTTGGGAATATAACTTAACAAAGGGATTATAGGAGAGGCAACATCTTCCCACACAGGAAGAAGGCACTGATTCTTTATACACTTAGCTTCTGGGAGACTTCACATAGGAGGGGAACTGGAATTAGGTCTTTTTTTTTTTTTTTTGCAAATTTTTTTTTTTAATGTTTTATTTATTTTTGATACAGAGAGAGACAGAGCATGAGAGTGGGAGGCGCAGAGAGAGAAGGAGACACAGAACCAGAAACAGGCTCCAGGCTCTGAGCCAGCGGTTAGCACAGAGCCTGATGCGGGGCTCGAACCTACAAACGTGAGATCTGACCTGAGCCGAAGTCGGAGGCTTAACCGACTGAGCCACCCAGGCGCCCCCCCCTTTTTTTTTTTTAAACATTGTGTGTGTGTGTGTAAAGCTTATTTATTTTGAGAGAGAGAGAGAGAGAGAGAAAGAGAGAGAGAGAGAGCAAGAAGGGGAGGTGCAGAGAGAGGGAGAGAGAGAATCCCAAGCAGCTGTCAGCACAGAGCCTGATATGGGGCTTGAACTCACAAACTGTGAGACCATGACCTGAGCTGAAACCAAGAGTTGGATGCTCAACTAACAGTGATTCAGGCACCCCTGGACTTGAGTTTTAAGGGTGAACAGAATTTTTTCAGGCAATGTATCAAAGGGAAGGCATTCCAGGCTGTTGGAACATGAGCAAAGGTGTAAAGATATAAGAAAGGGGAACATAAAATACTGCGGTGTGGCTATATGATAGGAGCGGGGAGAGCAAGAGGAAACAATACTGAACAGTTAAATGGAGATGTCCAAAGGAGAAAAGGGGGCACCTGGGTGGCTCAGTTGGCTAAGTGTCCGACTTTAGCTCAGGTCATGAACTCACATTCATGGGTTCGAGCCCCACTTCAGGCTCTGTGCTGACAGCTCGGAGCCTGGAGCCTGTCTTTGGATTCTGTGTCTCCCTCTCTCTCAGCCCCTCCCCTGCTCATGCCGTCTCTCTCTCTCTCTCTCTCTCAAAAATAAGTAAAAAACGTTAAAAAAAAAACGAAACAAAGGAGAAAGGGTGATGTCTCACATGTAACATGGAAATAATATGACCTACTGAATAGAGTTTTTATGAGGGTTCAGTGACTTACAGAATCATCAAGTGCTTGCTAAGCAGTGGCCATTATTTTGTAAAGTCCAAACCTATGACCTGATCCTTGTCTACCCCTCCAGCTTCACGTTCCACAATTCTCCACTTATCCCTGTAAGCCGTATGTTTTGTAGCTCTAGACCTCTGCACAGGCTGCTCCTTCCATCTAGAATGCTTTTCTTCCCCTTCATCCCATCCCATTCTTACCCTAAATGCCCTAATCAAGCACCTCCACTATTGCTGTCTTCCCTTCCAAATTGTTCATTTTCTGTTTTGTGAAAACACTACCTGATACATATCTCTGTCTCTACATCATTATCTCATTCTTTCTACGTCACTGTAAGAATCTCAAGGGTAGGGTCACTGTATTTGTGTTCATACCCCAGTGTCTAGCACAGCTACTTCATAGGAAAGATTTCAGAGATTGTGGGTAATGATAAGGTTAGGGTAAGGTTATTAAGTGGAGAGTTAAAGTTGAAAGGAGATGAAGGCTAGTAGAATAGAGAGGATCACAGAATTTTAAAGCTGAGTTTAAGTTATCCAAGATAAGATATTTAGAAGAAGAGAAGGAGCAAAGAGCAAGACTATGAACTCTTAATATATTTAGGGGAGCACCATAGAAGCTGACCAGTGATGAGGTGAAAGGGAAAAAGAGTGTTAGTTTTCAAGGAATAAGAGCTATAGAACAGAGGGAGTGAACCAACAGTCTGGATGGGGAGAGGAACCAGGGTCATGCTATCATTTCCTGCCTAGCGGTATAAGGCAGATGCATGACACAGTTTTCCAGTCCTCTACTGGCTCAGACAGAAAAGGCTGACCAGTTGGCTGAAAATGGATTCTTTCTGGGCAAGCTTCCTGTCACTTCTATAGGTCCAACATGTTTCTTGTCACACGTGGGAGCTTGAATGTGACCCTGATAAGTAAGGCAGAAACTTTGGCTTTCCTGAGGTTCTCCTTCAGAAGCAGAAGGCTTTGGTGCAGCAAAATGAATAATGGGACTAAGTTTGGTAGAGACGTCTTTGGCTCTGTTCATCTTGCCCATGGAGCCTCTAAGGGAGTTCTGATTGGAGCTTTGGAGACCTTAAGAATACGGACATGCCTTCTGATCCACCCACCTTTTCAGTTTTGTTTCTTGCTATATCTCCCTTGTACCTTATGTTCTAGATTTCCCAAATGATTTGCAGTTTCCAACACACTGGATTGTTTTTGCCTTCAAGTGCTTGCTTACAGGGTTTCCCTTTACTTGAGAGGTTCTTCCCTTTTGTGTATTTGATAAATAGCCCAGAATTTCAAGATTTAATTTTAATTTCTTCTTGTGCCAAGAACTGACTGATTTCTCTTTTTTGTGCTTAATTAACCTTCATAGTCTCTTACCATCATTCCTGTGAAACTGTTTCTCTACTGGGGTCAGCTGGATAGCCAGAGGCAAATCTTATTCGTCTTTACACCTCTAGCCTATCATAGTCTAGAACATAGGAGGCAGCAGTAGTTGTTGAATGCGTGCATGTTTTGGAGGTTATGTGAGAGTACAGACGTAGGACAAGGAGCATATACAGAAGGTCTCCAACCCCTTCGTCAAGGAGAGCATAACTGACACAAGAAGGGCAATGAAGTGCCCGGACGGGGCAGACACCACCTTTTGCTCTGCCAGGCTCCAAGCAAACAGGTGAGCCTTCTTTGGCCTGCCCTCTCCAGTTCAGCTCTACTGTCTGGTCTGCTCATGGCCTGGGGGTGGGAGAAGGCTTGCTCACTGGGATTCAGGCAAGAGAGACTAGATCTGGCATTATGGAGGCAGCTGAATTTCCATGGGGATTCAGTAAGGTAGAGGAAGCCTGGAGAGAGGCAACAAGCAGAACTAGTTCTGCCTGGCCAGGGCTGGAAGCTGACTTCAGTAAACACACTGGAAAAGTTCTGGGCTGGAATCAGGTTCTAAGGATCCTTCCCTGAGAGTACAAAGGGAGGCTGGCAAGCTGAAAAGAAACCAATGGGACTGAAAGGAATGACAAGTCGAATATGAAAAGCTGCACTGCTGGGAAGCTGGGAAGGACTCCTGCTAGCCAGGACTTGACCTATGTGTACCCATCAGGTTTTACTTTCATGGCCAGGGGCCAGATCACTGTGGTCACAGGGAAGAGATCCAAGTTATCTCACTGACAATAAGAAGAGACTCAGATGAAGTCTCCAGTTAGAGTCTCTCAGGTTTTGACTTTGTTGGCTGTGGTCTCTCTACTGGCTTGAGCAGGAGATCAAACTTGACTGCCAGGATTTTTGCCAGAGATCATCTCATTAACTGAGTATGCTGGGGTGGGGGTAAGAAAAGCCAGAGTTTTGTTAAAAAAGGGCTTGTTCTGTTGGTAGTGCTGCAGAGGGCTATACTGGGTTGGAAAAGTCACATTTTGAGGGTGTAAGACTATTATGGATGTAGTGACTCTGAACACAATTGAAATCTGGAGAGGGGATAGCACTTCTGAGGATGAATATCCTAAAATCCCTTCAGATGAGGACGACTGACTAGGGACTCTGCCATCTACTGAGCAGACTGCTGCTGAGGATCGAGTTGTTGATATTTGCCTGGGTCACCCACAGTAACAGGTCCCGAGTGCTGCACTAATGGCTAGGGGTTTTCTTTCTCCACAGGGCTCGGCTGCAAAGAAAAGTAACACTGGGAATAGGCCAGGAGTACCTGCGGCAGGAAGGCACTGACCATTGTGCTGGATGGATCAGTCCGTCCAGGATAGAAAACAGAGTAGGAAGTGTTGGGATTCTATATTTTAGAGTCCAGATGACTTCTCTGGCCACCTCTCTTTCAACCATTAAGGGGCCTCCTTGCTAAAATGGGAACACATAGTGTTAGAGCCAAAAAGTCCATGGGATGCTAAAGCCCATGACATCCTAGTTTGGCTAGCCCAGCCTTGTGCTCCCTGATAGGAGATGCCATGACTCAAAGCCTAAGTATCTGGCATTCAGTTGTCATGTATACATTATGCACACAGAACGGAAAGGGTCCTTGCAAAGTAAAAGAAAGGAGCACCATTACTTTGTTGGAAATGGGGAGGAGCAGCAGCAGAAATGTGAGGTTCCAGGTTCCGGCACACCAGAAGGGAGGGATCCTCTAGGGTGGTGGCAAGTGGAGTTCATACATTCAGATTGCCTATGGAATCTAAACTCAAAAGCCACAAAAGGAAGCATCTCCTGGCTCCAGGAGGGGCTGAAAAGCACTGGAGGATGCTTCTACTTTTCGCTGAGCAGGGGAGAATTTACGAAGACAAAGAGGCAGGAAGGAGATGGAAGAAACATTGGGGCCACAAATCCAAAGAGAATAGAACAAAGGACAGAGAAATGCAATGAGGTGACAGGGAGGGGACAGGATAAAAAAGCAGCTCCACAGACCAGCTGAGCAGCTGCTTTTGAAACTCTGGGGACCATTTCCAAGGGCTTCGCATGGAGTCAGAGGAAAGGCTGGGTGTTCTGAATCCTATTTATTATTTATCATTAAAAAATATATTTATTTGAGAGAGACAGAGACACCATGAGTGGGGGAGAGGCAGAGAGACAGGGAGAGAAACAGAATCCCAAGCAGTCTCTGTGCTGCCAATGTGGGCTTGAACTCATGAAACTGCGGGATCAGTTCAAACGAAAAAAAAAAAAAAAAAAAAAAGAAACTGCGGGATCATGACCTGAGTTGAACCAAGAGTCAGACGCTTAACCGACTGAGCCACCCAGGCACCCCTGAATCCTATTTTAAAGAAATTACCAACAGGCCCCAGTTGCTCAAGAAACAAGTTTCTCTGTAACCTAAGGGTAGGCTTGAGTGAGCTGGTATGTTAAGGAGAAAAAATCAGTATCTGGAGTTCCTGAAGATCAGAAAGAGCTGGGATATGGAGGCCAAATACATTTTTTTCAATATGGAAAAAGGACTAAAGGGAGAAAAGGTGTATTACTGATCAAATTCTGCTAGGCAAGCCAGGAGTGGCTTCTTCCTCTGGTCTTTTTGGAGGTTATCTGGCAATAATTTAGGTTGAAAAGCCAGTTTTGTCACTTACTAGCTATATAACTTGTGTAAATTTCAACTTTTCTTTCTTTTTTTAAAAGAATGTTTATCTACCTACTTATTTATTTTGAGAGAGAGAGAGAGAAAGCGAGCGCACTTGCATGAATAGGGGAGGGGCAGAGAGTGGGAAGGAGAATCCCAAGCAGGCTCCGCACTGTCAGTGCAGAGCCTGGTGCGGGGCTTGATCTCCTTAATCGTGAGATCATGACTTGAGCCAAAATCAAGAGTCAGATATTTAACTAAGCGAGTGCACCTAAATTTCAACTTTTCAAAGTCTCAGTTTCATTTCACCAAATGGGTCAATAATGAATCCCTACCTCACAGGGTTTTTATGAGAATCCAGTAAGATGGTGTATGTGAGAACATTTCAAAGCTATAAACAACAGCTGTTAAGCCAATGGCCTTCCAGGAGGGTGATGCCATCCGTGCCTCCGGTGCTGGAATTTAAGTTCGTGTGCCAGCCCTCACACCATGCATACGATCACAAGAAAATACCAACAGCTGCAGTGCTGCTGTTGACTAACACTCCTGCTTGAAGTTGTCTGGAGAGACACTGCGTGGAATGTGTCTGCCACTAATTGGACTAAAAATGCCAGCTTTTCTTTTTTTTTTAAACTTTTTAAAAAGTTTATTATTATTATTTTTAAGGTTTATGTATTTATTTTGAGAGAGACAGAGCAGGCACAAGTGGGGAAGGGGCAGAGAGAGAGAGAGGGAGAGAGAATCCCCAGCAGGCTCTACACTGTCAGCACAGAGCCCGATGTGGGGCACAAGTCCACCAACCATGAGATCATGACCTGAGCTGAAACCAAGAGTTGGATGCTTAACTGACTGAGCCCCCCAGGCGCCCCTCAAGAGCCATCATAAAGTACTGGTGCTAATCAGGACCATAATCTGGATTTTTTGACTAAGTTTTAAAAATATTGATAGTAAGGCTGCATACATTTATGAGCTTATCTGTAAGATAAATTCTTAAAACTGGAACTGTTACATCAAAGTTAAAATGTTTGATGATGTCAATTCCTCTCCAAAGATGGCTTTACTGATTCATGTTCTCACGGGCAGAGTACGCCTGTGCTTGTACTCTGATTGTCACCAGCACTAAGCACTAGGTAAAAAATGGCTTCTGTGATTGTCATTTGGTTTACCTTTGGCTTCAATCCTCTGGCCACTTCCAATCAGGCAGTTCTTGATGTCCGCTCCCTTCTCAATCACAGCATTGTTGCAGACAATGCTGCCCTGGATACTGCTTCTGTAACAGAGCAGGCGAGTTAGAGAGTGCCCACGGACCTCGTCACCGTCCTTACTGCCGTGGGCTGGGGGTTCTGGCTCCTCCATAGGCCAGGAATGGCTGGTCTCTTCAGTTAACGGCTACACGCTTCAAGTTATCACTAGAAGACAGAATGGCTCAGCTGGGCCAAGGGACGACGGGGCTTCAGTGAAGTCCAGAGTTTAGATATGCTCTTCCCCACTGGGGCTTGAAAACAGAAGACCCTGTGATTTCAGTTCTTTAGGGACCCGGAGGTCTAAATTTCACCCGATCTCTCCTTATTTGGTCTGGGGAGTGGAAGCCAGCACTAGTCCCTGGGCTGATCCATCATGCTTGCTTCTCATCTGGGAATATATTCAAATTTCATGTAAGGCTTAAATCCTAGGAATCTTCCTAGGAGATCAGCTACGGAAACAATAGGTGTCCCACAGCTCTCACTACAGACTCTGATTAATCAAAACCATACTCATTTAAAAGAAACCAAAAAACCAAAAACCAGTATTTTTTTTAAACTAGCTCCATGCCATATCAAAGACTACTCCAGATCCTAAAGCCACTCTCAAGAGTAGTACCTCTGGCTCGTGGCATTTGAATGTGTTTAAAGAGCATCTTTCTGCTCCTAAAGACTAGTGGGTGGGAGGAAGGTCCTTCTGAAAATCTTCACTAGCTCATGTTGCAGACCTACTCTACGCTCGCTGCTGTGCTAAATACTCTATGTACATTGTGGCAGTGACTTGTGATCTGGTCATTTTATCACCTGGGCAGCATAACAAACAAAAACATACTCATCATCCTGGCCTCCATCAGTCTTTTTGGTAGGTCTGGGATGAGGGCCTATGTATTTAATTAGGAAAAAAAAAAGCTTCCTAGATGATCCTGGGAGTATCATTTTTACCTCTGATGCAGTAAAAATAACAACCACATTTTTCAGATGAGGTAACAGATTTAGAGAAGTTAAACCATTTACTGAAAACCACATAATTGCCAAGTAACAGATTCAGATCTAGGTCTGCCTGATTCTAGAATCCATACATTTAATCATAATGCCATACAACACCAATAAGGGGAGCGAAGACTCGGGGACGCTTCAAACTGCCCAGTTGTTTTTCTAAGCCAAACGGCTCTGTGGGAGGAGGAGCTCTGCCCTATCAGGGGAATATTCAGCACCCTAACGAGTCAGAAGTGGGCAACTGGAGGGGAGAAGGAAGGTGAGAAGGAAGGGTACTGGCATCCATTTAAACAAAACAAACAAAACAAAACACCAACTAAGGAAAAGTCCTCAGGCAACCCAGGAGGCATGGGAACTAGGCAGGAGGACATTCCAAGGACTGAAACTACTAATGCACAGGCCTTTGAAAAAGATTCTTGCCAAATGCCGAAACTTGAGTAAAAAAGCAAAAAAAGAATTCTTACACTTCATGGCACTCCAGAGTCTTCTTTCTCTCTATTTATTTGGAAGGTTAAAGCCTTTCAGAAAGCAGCAAAAGGCCAAAGCCACAACACCTCTGTGTTGTGGGCTAAACATGGGCAGACAGTATTAGTTTGTTTTTTTGGCTCAAACTTAGGATACACTAAAAAAAAAAAAAAAAAAAAAAATTCAGGATACACTCAGCGGGTGTGCATTAAGGAACCTTTCAGAACTTTCCAACTTGCCTTCTGCTTTAGGTAAGGCAGTTCAGTTAGCAGTTAGGGTGGCTCCTGCATCTTGATGAAAATTTGCCCAAAAAGAATAGTAAGGAAGTACAGAAAGTACAGATACACAGGCTGCTGGGAGAAAGCAGGCTTACAATGGGCTACTAGTTTCTCACTGAAAAGTCTTTTTTCCCTCAAGTGGGAGGAGGAGGATGCCTTCTGCTCAGCAGTCTAAGAGCCTGAGAACGCACGCTCCGGAGCTAGGCAAGGGGTAAACACAGTCAGCAGACAAGACAGCCAAGAGGAATTCAAGCAACCATAATTAGAGACTACTACATGGCTATTTTGGATTTTGGGATATAAGTAGGAACCATTCCTGGAAGGAAGAGGCTGAATTGACTGAGGTCAGATTTCCACAGCAATGGATAGCCTGTGTTCTCCTATGTTTAGCAGGTCTGACTGAGGTGTTCAGGAACCTTGTTTCATCTAATTTGTGTTTAACTCCCTCTGAGACACATAAACTACCACTGGAGAGACTGCAGATGTGATGGGGGAAAAGTGGTTGATTATAAAGAAGTTGGGCGCTCTCTTGAAGCTCTTGGTCAGTGGATCTGTGGAATGATTTGAGATGGACGCCTGACAAAATGCTTAGCGAGTGTGAAGCTCTTTCCTGCCATTTGTTTCCTGTTAGCACGGCTGCAGCCACAAGCCACTTCCATTAGTAAGGCTGAAGTACTCCGGAGAATGTCAAGCCAACATAGCTTGTCCGGATGGACTTTTCCACCTGTCTAGAAAGAAATTCCAAGATCAAGGCTTTTACTGGAAGTGTGCTCATGCCAGAGAGTAAAGACTAATACTACTATATCAAATGTTGCTAATCTGCAATAATGGCTTTGCTTTTTCTGCTCAGTGCATAAAGTGGAGTGGAGGTGACTTCCTCTACAGCTGAAAAGAACTGGCCCCAATGCCAAAACAATGGTTTTTGCAACTTAGTTTTAGCTTTCAGCTTGGTACTGAGGACTCTGCTGTGCTAACACCTGGTCATGTGTGTCGTCCTTCCTTCCTTTCCCTTCCCTTCCTTCTTCCTTTCCTCTTCTTTCCTTCCTTCTCTCTCTCTCCCCCCGCCCCCCACCAGTTACCTACCTATGAGAGAGAGAGTGAGAGAGAGAGAGAGAGAGAGAGAGAGAGAGAGAGAGAGCGCGCGCACGCGTGTGCATGAGTAAGGGATAGGGGCAAAGGGGGTAAAAGAATCTCTTTTTAAAAATAAAACTTATTTACTTTGAGGGAGGCAGAGAGAGAAGGAGCAAGAATCCCAAGCAGGCTCCACCATTAGTGCAGAGCCTCACATGGGGCTGGAACTCATGAACCTTGAGATCATGGCCTGAACTGAAATCAAGAGTTGGATGCTCAACTGACCGAGCCATCCAAGAGCCCCTGGTCATGTTTTTTAAGAAGCTGTTAAGAGATGGCTAATATTAATGGGGTTTTGGTCCTCATTTCTACTTGGTGGGGTTAAATTTTAAGCAAAACTGCAGGTTTGGGAAATCACTCTGAAAACCCTAATGCTTCAGTGGAAAAGAGATCATGAGAAAAAAGAGGTCTTTGAAAGATCTGTAGCCAGGTACACTATGCCACACCATGTTGTGCCAAAGAAGCCCTGGTCTGGGAAGCAAGAAGGCCTCCAAATTCTAGTTCGTCTTCTGGCTTTAGTTAGAACTTCTTTACTTTATTACAGAAGGAAAGGGAACTCACATAACTCTACTGTCTCATATATCTCAGTCATTACACAAAGCATTTTATGTTCATTGTGTAACTTAATCTTTTCAGCAAGCCTGCAGGGATAGTGGTTTCTATTCTAACTTTTACAGAAAAACAAGAGGCTCACAGAGGTTGTAACAGCAATGTGCCTAAGCCTACACAGTGGTGTAGGACTCAGCTCCATTGTCGGACTCAGCTCGTGACTGGGTAGTATTTGGTAAAGAGCCATGAGAGTTTTCAGTAACTTTAAGGACCGGCAGGTTCTGCTTTGGAGATAAGCTGGTAGGCTTTCTAAACTTACTTATAGCCTTGGGTGAGAAAAGAGTATGGAACTGGAGATGCATGTAGTTTTTCTAGGCACGTGACTAAAGTCCAAAGGTTCACTACTTCAGTCCAAAGATTATGGTTGAGTCACCCATATTTTCCCAAAGGCAAGAGCCTCCTAACGTTAGCCCAAGGGGCCCTCACCCAGGAGTCTGTCTAGATGAAGAACTATGTATTATTATTATGTTTTGTATTATTAAATTTTCTTTTAATGTTTAATTTTGAGAGAGACGGCATGAGCAGGGAACAGGCAGAGAGAGAGGCAGACACAGAATCCAAAGCAGGCCCTGGGCTCTGAGCTGTCAGCACAGTCTGACATGGGATGGGGCTCAAATCCATGAACCGTGAGATTATGAAGTCGGACGCTTAACTGACTGAGCCACCCAGGCACCTCTGTATTATTTGAGGCACAGAAAAAAAGTCTGTATTAGTCGACAATATATAGTATTTTTTTCATGTTTTAAAATTTTATATAAATGCTAACGTTGCTTCTTCCTCCCTGCAACATCATACTTGTGAGATTTATCCAGGTTAATTAATGTAATGAGATATAATGCTTGAAGAAATATCTCACCTTCTTCCTTTCTTTGGCCAATCTTGCTCTTGGTTCTCTAGATGAAACTGTATTGGCTCCAGCAAGCAAGCTGACAATTTCCTCCCTTTAGTTCTATGTGCCTCCCTTCATTATATAAAAGGTTGGTGGTGAGAAATGTCTCCCTCTTACGAAATCTAAGTCTTTATATTCCCTAAGCCAGTGACTAAGAAAAAGGATTTGGGGGGAATCAATGTAACAAAGTAACAACCTCAAAGAATTAGGCTGTAGTATTCTCCATCTAAAAAGATGGGGTTACTGCAAAGGCAAAGAATGAATCAAAAGTCCAAAGACTCCCTTTAAGTCCAGGAGATCTTCCCAAAGTTTCATAAGTTGGTATTTTCAAGAGTGTTACTGAAGAAACATGAACAAAATTCTTCTAACAATCATGGTGCTTTTGCAACTCTAATTACCACAGACTTAATTTTATGTTTAAGGGAGTTCACTTTCATACTCCTCCTACCCATTTGTTAATATTTTGTTTCCTTTCTTATTTGGCTATATTATTTCTTCAAGTAGAGTTTTCCAGAGGGTTCATGGGTGACACATCTCTGGAGGCCTGGAGTATTTCTGATGATTTTATATTTCAACCAGAACTTTACTAACTCTAGGATTCTTAGGTCATAATCATTTTCCCTCCAAAATTTCTAAATTTTGTCCTACTCTTAAATGTTGCCTTAAATGTGGTCACAAAAAAGTCTGAGGCCAGCTTGCTTTTCTCCCTCCTCTGTGCCTTTTTTGCAAAAGAGGTGTTTCCAATTTCCCTTTGGCTTGCCCATGTCCCTCTGGTTGAATCTTGGTCTTCTCTTTGGATCTGATCTACATTCCACTGTGTCCAGCAGATAGTCTTTAGTCTGTGTAAAGGTATGTGGTGTTATCTAGTTTAATTATAGATGGAGCTTCCTTTTCTGGTTTTGTTTGTTTGTTTTTATTTTGGTGAATTTCAAGGAGTGAAGTATTCTACCATATTTTCTAGAAGTAGACACAACTCTCTGGATAGATGCTTAGCCGATTATAGTAGGGGAGGTTAAATCAGGGACTTCTATTTTTCATTCAGTAAATACTTACAAGATACCTTGTAAGTATTAGAAATTAGGAGATACAAAGGTATATGAGAACTATTTCTGTGTTCAATGTATTTATAGTCTAGTTGAGGAAAGAAGAAAGGTGCACTAAATGGCACACGATCATACCTCCTCCAAAACAGCCACTGACTCTAGGATATTATGCTAGTTTTTTTTTAATGTTTATATATTATTGAGACAGGGAGAAACAAAGCATGAGTATGGGAGGGGCAGAGAGAGAGGGAGACACAGAATTTGAAGTGGGTTTCAGGCTCCAAGCTGTCAGCACAGAGCCCAACGTGGGCTTGAACCCACGAACTGTGAGATCATGACCTCATGCTTAACCGACTGAGCCACCCAGGCGCCCTTATGCTAGGTATTTTCTATGAATTCTTCTCATATATGCAAGCTGGAGTTTCTTAGGGAGCCTTATTTCCCTCACCAAGTCTCTTCATGTCAATTCAGGACACCAACACTGGACTTTAAAGAGGTGCCAGAGAGCTGCTCCTTTGTCTGCCCACCCATTGATTGGGAGGGAGAGGTTGCTAATTAGAGCAAATGGGAAAGTTATGGCACTGTCTCCCCTGGAAGGTCTGAGGCAAGATGAGACAGAGTGGAAGTTACAAAGCCTCATGAGCTACTCTGGAATTAGGTAATCAAGTGGATAATGGCAAGTGTGGTTCTGGTTTTTGAGAGAATGGTGATGCCTGTCAGTTTCATGCATCAATCCGGAATGAGACATAAATAAAGTGTTATGGGTACACAGGGAACACAGAATGAGACATGGAGTCACTCTCTCTCAAAAATAAACAAACATAAAAAAAAAGGAAGACAACACTGGCAACATGCCAACTCTGTGAAATGAGAAGAAGAAAATCTAGAGAGAGTGACTCTGGGGGAGGGGCAGAGAGAGAGGGAGACACAGCATTCGAAGCAGGCTCCAGGCTCTGAGCTGTCCGCACAGAGCCCATTGTGGGGCTCTAACTCAAGAACTATGAGATCCTGACCTGAGCCGATGCAGACACTTAACTGACTGAGCCACTAAGGTACCCTGCCAGTGTTGTTTTCCTAAAAGAGATCTCTAATCATGTCCCTGTTCTATTCAAACACTTTTTTTGAGGGGCACCTGGGTGGTTCACTCTCTCAAAAATAAACAAACATAAAAAAAAAAAAAAAGGAAGACAACAGTGGCAACATGCCAACTCTGTGAAATGAGATAAAGTAATGATGATGACGACAATAAACAAATGAGAGCTAACACTCTATGTCCAAGCTCTATTCTAAATGCTTTATGTCTATTAATTTAGTACTTCCAATAAGCCTGTGGGGTAGTTCAGTTTTTTAAAAACTTATTCAAGAAGAGGTCTCTGGATCTGATCGCTTCTTCTGACCTCTAGTCATGGGGCTCCTAGGTGGCTCAGTTGGTTAACTGTCTGATTCTCAGTTTCAGTTCAGGTCATAATCTTGGTTTGTGAGTTCGAGCCCTGCATCAGGCTCCAGGCTCCAGCGAGGATTCTTTTTCTCTCTCTCTCTCTGCCCCTTTCCTGCTCAATCTCACTCTCAAAATAAAATAAATAAATAAACTTAAAAAAAAAAACCTCTAGTCACAAATTGGGTACTAGATACCGCTACATACTTGGATGTCCTGTAGGTATGTACAATTTAATGTGCCCCACACAGGCCTTTTCTCCCCATAAATCTGCACACCCTTCACCTTCCTCCTCTCAGTGAGCACACCATCATCCACCCTGTTCCCCCACCTAGAAACCTGGGCTTCACCTACCAACGGATGTCTCTTTTTTTAATTTTTATTAAAAACATTTTTTTTAATGTTTTATTTATTTTTGTTACAGACAGAGACAGAGCATGAGAGGGGCGGGGCAGAGAGAGAAAGACACAGAGCCGGAAGCAGGCTCCAGGCTCCGAGCTAGTTGTCAGGACAGAGCCTGACGCGGGGCTCGAACCCACGAACGTGAGATCTGACCTGAGCTGAAGTGGGAGGCTTAACTGACTCAGCCACCCAGGCACCCCGACTCTCTTTTTAAAAAAATTGTTTAAGGGGCGCCTGGGTGGCTCAGTCAGTTAAGCGCCCGACTTGAGCTCAGGTCATGATCTCATAGTTGGTTGGTTCAAGCCCCATGTTGGGCTCTGTGTTCACAGCTCAGAGCCTGGAGCCTGCTTCAGATTCTGTGTCTTCCTCTTTTTCTGCCCCTCCCTGCTTGCACCCTCTCTCTCTCTCTCAAAAATAAATAAACATTAAAAAATTAAAAAAATAAAACAAATGTTTAATGTTCATTTTTGAGAGAGAGGGGGAGAGAGAGAGAGCAGGGAAGGGGCAGAGAGAGAGGGAAACACAGAATCTGAAGCACTGAGCTCTCAGCACAGAGCCTGACATGGGGCTCAAACCCACAAACTGCGAGACCATGACCTGAGCCAAAGTCGAATGCTTAACCAACTGAGTCACGAAGCTGTTGTCTCCCTTACTCTTTAAATCCCTTCCTTGCCTGTTCCTTATCAGTCTCCTTAGATTCTTTTTCTTATGTCTAAAATTGCTGATGTTCTCCAAGGTTTTATCTTGGTTTCTTTCCTTTTAAAAATTTTTAAAAGTTTATTTATTTATTTATTTTGAGAGAGAGAGAGAGGGAGTGCACACGAGTGGGGTAGGGGCAGAGAGAGAGGGAGAGAATTCCAAGCAGGCTCTGAGGTGTCAGTGTGGAGCCCATTGGACTCAAACTCATGAACTGTGAGACCATGACTTGAGCCGATATCAAGAGTTGGACGCTTAACCAATCGAGCTACCCAGGTGCCCTTGGTTTCTTTTCCTTTAAGGTCACACAATCTCCCTGGATGTCTCCATAGCTTCAGTTACCCCTTCTATGCCCACCATGCCCAAATCTGTACCTCAAGCACAGGCTTCTTTCCTGTGCTCCAGTCCTGCACATCAAGTCCTTGTATGTCAAGGTCGCTTGCCATTAACTCAATTCATCCCAAATGGAACTCATCATTTCCCTGCCTCCTACCCTGCAAATCTTCTGCTGATTTCTATCTTAGTGAGTAGAAACCTTATTGTTCAAGCAAGAAATCTAGAAGTTTTCCCTAATTTCTCTTTCACCTCATTTATCCAGGCAGTCATCACACTTTGTAGTTTTTAATCATAATACTTCTCCTCCATATAGCCACTGGTACTGCCTTAGTTTAGGGCCTCTTCTATTTTACCAGGATAATTTCAGTAGTCTTCCTGCCACTATGTTTATCCTCTTCACATCACTCTCCACAATGTAGTCAAAATGATCTTCATAAAATGTGGATTTAATTATATTATTCCGTTCCTTTAAACTCCTAAGTTACTATTACCTATTGAACTTCCTAGGGGATAGTCTGTGATTTGGCCTTTGGCCATCTGTATAGCCTTGTCTCCTGTATATCCATTCCTCTTTGAATTCTGTATTTTAGTTATTATGAACTATTTACCATTCTTCTACATAACAAGTATTTATTGAGTTCCCGCAGGTTTTCTACTTCAAGATATAACAGTGAAACAGAAAGATTTAAGGTACTTACATTCTCAAACTAACATTTACTTGTGAGGGACAGGTAAATAAGAGAAAGCCAGGTAGTGATAATGCTATGAAGGAAATAAAACAGGTTGATGTAATGGAGAATACTGGGACAGATTACTTCTGTTAGGGAAGTCAGTGAGGCTTCGTCTTAAGTGATGAAATTCAAGCTAAGATCAAAATGAAGAGATGTTTCTGGAATAAGAAATGCTCATGCTCTCTCATACTTCACATTCCTTTAAAAACAATTCTTTTGGGGGGGGGGTGCCTGGGTGGCTCAGTCAGTTATGCATCTGGCTTCAGCTCAGGTCATGATCTCACAGTTCGTGGGTTTGAGCCCCGTGTTGGTCTCTGTGCTGACAGCTAGCTCAGAGCCTGGAGTCTGCTTCGGATTCTGTATCTCCCTCTCTCTGACCCTCTCCTGCTCATGCTGTTTCTCTCTGTCTCTCAAAAATAAATAAAAAACATTAAAAACTTTTTTTAAAATATTTTTTTAAAGTTTATTTATTTTGAAAGGAGGATGTGTGAGTCAGGTAGGGGCAAAGAGAGAGGGGAGAGAGAATCTCAAGCAGGCTCTGCACTGTCAGCACAGAGTCCGATGTGGGGCTCGAACTCATACACTGTGAGATCATGACCTGAGGCCGAAACCAAGAGTTGGATGCTTAACTGAATGAGCCTCCTAGGTCTCACACAGAACCCTCTTGAAGTATCTAGAACATTCCTTTCTCTAGCGTGGGTGGCTCTACTCATTTTTCAGCTCAAGGGTCATTTCCTCAATTAAGTCTTTCCTGACCCTTTTCTCCTTTGTAACTATATAGATTTCTACCACAGCAGTCATGCACAGTCTTCAGCATCCAGTAGGTCTTTTGTTTGAGGAGTGAAATATTTGAGACAGGTCCCTACTCTCAGTGGTAGGCTCGAGCCGGCCTGTTCTGCTTGGAAGAGCTGACTGCTGGCATCTCTTCCCAACTCAGTGTTTGCTGATATCATTGGCCATAGTGGGAAAATGTATGTTATGGAAATTGGCAAATGTTACAAATAGGATCACTTATTTTTTTCCTTTGGAAAGCTAGTTGTTAACAATTTATTAGTACACCACTGGTAGTGGGGTACCACAAAATTCTGACCTTTTTTTTGGCAATTAAGTTGCATATGTACATATATATCTTAAAACAAATCTTTCTGAAGGTTTTATTATGAAAAACAGCAGGCTTCTGTTCCCCCTATTCATTTCCTTTTTCCCAGAGACAACTTTTGGCCTTATTTTTCCTGAGTATTAAAGTGTGCTTTTTTGTTTTGTTTTGTTTGTTTTTAAGAGAGAAAGAGAGAGTGGATGAGCAGTAGAGGGAGAGACAGAATCTCAAGCAGGCTCCATTTCCAGCACGGAGCCTGACACGGAACTCAATCTCTCAACTCTGCGATCATGACTTGACCTGAAATTGACTCGGACACTTAACCAACTGAGCCACTCAGGCACCCCCTTGAGTAGTTCAGCATTTACCTCCCTGTCTCTACATTATAACATGCATATTACTACTTTTGAGTTTTTAGGTTTAGGCATTATCAATAGACTTCCCACAATGGAAGATGAGGATTTAATTTCCCTTTCTCTCCCTCTTCCTATCCCTCATCCTTTCAATATTGTTACAGCATGATTTTGGTCAATAGTGTTTATTACGATTACATAAATTCTATTTCATGTTGAATTACACAGTGAACTGTGATGCCATTTCCTTTCATGTACAACTTTTTATTTATTTAAAAAAATTTTTTTAATGTTTATTTATTTTTGATACAGAGAGAGACAGAGCATGAGAGGGGGAGAGGCATAGAGAGAACGAGACACAGAACCGGAAGCAGGCTCCAGGCTCTGAGCTAGCTGTCAGCACAGAGCCTGACGTGGGGCTCGAACCCACGAACGTGAGATCTGACCTGAGCTGAAGTCGGAGGCTTAACCGACTGAGCCACCCAGGTGCCCCTATTTATTTATTTTAAAGTTTATTTATTTTGAGAGAGAGAGCGAAAGCGAGCACAAGCAAGCACACATGGGGAAGGGGCAGAGAGAGAGAGAGAGAGAGAGAGAGAGAGAGAGAGAGAGAGAGAGAGAAATCCCAAGCAGGCTTTGTGTGGTCAGCATGGAGCCCAACGTGGGGCTTGAACCTATTAACTGTGAGATCATGACCTGAGCTGAAATCAAGAGTTGGACACTCAACCGACTGAGCTACCCAGGTGCTCCTACAACTTAAAAAAAAATTTTTTTTAAGTTTATTTATTTATTTTAAAAATAAAAAAATATTTTTTTAATTTATTTTTGAGAGACAGAGAGATACAGTGTGAGCAGGGGAGGGCGAGAGAGAGAGGGAGACATAGAATCTGAAGCAGAATCTGAAGCAGGCTCCAGGCTCTGAGCTGTCAGCACAGAGGCCGATGTGGGGCTCAAACCCATGAACTGTGAGATCATGACCTGAGCTGAAGCCGGACGCTTAACTGACTGAGCCACCCAGGTGCCCCTGTTTATTTATTTTTGAGAGAGAGACAGAGTGTGAACTGAGGAGGAGCACAGAGAGGGAGACACAGAATCCAAAGCAGGCTCCAGGCTCTGACCTGTCAGTATAGAGCCCGAAGCGGGGCTCAAACTCACAAACTGTGAAATCATGACTGGAGCTGAAGTCAGACACTTAACTGACTGAGTCACCCAAGTGTCCCCCCCACAGCTTTTTAAACAGAGTTCATAACTGTTTTTGTTCATAACTGTTTTTTTTTGTTAGACGTATTCTATACTATTACTAATTCAACCCAAACATTTAGCCAGTTGTCTAAATCTTTCAAGATATTTTGTTTGGTATTTTATCATTTTCATCTTCCTGAGTTTTTTGTGGATTCCACTCTGGGCTAAATGCTCCCTTTATGCTTCATGCATAGTTGTCATTCTTGGATCTGCCTTCAGTATCATGCTATATTCTTTCTGCTTTTTCAGAGTTGGATCTCTTATATCTTTGGTTTAGTCTCCATTTTGGTGGAACACACCTAGAAAAAACACACTTGGGGCACGTGGGTGGCTCAGTTGGTCAAGTGTCTGACTTTGGCTCAGATCATGATCTCATGGTTTGTGAACTCAAGCCCCGCTGTCAGCATGGAGCCTGCTTGGGATCCTCTGTCACCCTCTCTATCCCTCCCCCACTCTCTCTTTCTCTCTCAAAAATAAATAAATATTAAAAAATTTTTCCAAAAAAAAAGGAAAAATCACACTTAAAATTTTGCTTGAGTATAAAATTGTAGATTGAAATTAGTTTTTCTTCAGAATTTTGAAGGCGCTGTTCTTTTTTTTTTTTTTTACATTTCACTCAAAAGTTTTTATTGGCCTTTTGGATAGAAACGGAATTGATTTGCCATCATACTTCTGCTGGAACCAGTGCATGGCCTCCTCTTTGCTGATTCTGTGTTTGGTCCCAATGTAGCCTGTCCTGCGCTTCTTGTCTGTGATGCTGAAACCTGGCCTACCCAGCACCACACAGAAGTCCAGGCCATAGATACCAATGCTTGGGTCATATTTGATTTCCAGATCGATGTGCTCCTGGATCCCAAAACCAAAGTTTCTAGTATTGGAGAAGTTATTTTTTCTTAACTCATACTCTCACACCTTTAGACCTTTCTCCAAGATTTCTTCTGCCTTGGCCCCATGGACTGTGCAGTGGACAGCAATCTTTTCATTTCTCCTGATACCAAAGGATCTAATAGTGTATCTAGCTTTGGAGAACACAGGGGCTGGCCTTGGCCGCCCGGGTGAGTGTGTCTCCGCCCTGCCCCACACAGATGCTGAGGCAGAGCTTGCGGATGCAAAGTTCCCGCATGGGGTTCTCCTTTTCACCTTGATCAGCCATGGTAGAGAACAGGAAGAGAAAGTGACACTATTCTATTATCTTCTAGTTTTCACTGTTGCTACTGAGTAGTCCAAAGCCATTCTGGTTCCTGATTGGTTATACAGGACGTATTACTTTCTCTTTTTAAGTTTAAAACATGCTTTGTCTCCAGTGTTCTGAAAACACAATATGATGTAGGTTTCTTTTTACTCATTGTGCTGGGCACTTGGTAGGCCTTTTCATTTTGTAAATTTATCTCTCTGTGGGACATTTTTCTATATTTTTCTTAAATAATTTCCTCTTCTGATTTCTGAACTCTCTCTCTCTCTCTTTTTTTAAAGAAAACTCCTATTCAGGTGTTAAACATCCTGACCTGGTCCTCTCATTTCCTTATCTTTTCTCTTCTATGTTCTATCTCTTTATCTTTTTGCTTTACTTTCTAGGAAATGTGAATTTTATCTTCCAATTCTTTTATTGGGTTCTTCCTTTTGGAAGTATTTTTTTCTCCCTGCAGTCTCTGTTTCTTCTAAGTTGCTTTGTAACTGTTTGATTTGTATATCTTTCATGATAGGCTTTCTTCAGATCTCTGATAATCTTTGGTTATCTCTTCATCTTTAGGGGAGGATTGTAAAAAAGCTAATTGGAAGCTCTAAGCACATGAATGGTATTTGTCATCCATAATTTTCACTGCAGGGTGATTTGACTGGGCTGTTAGAAATCTGTGATGTAAATAAATTTAGGTTTTCCTTCTTGGGACTGATTAGAATCTCCAGAGGAGATTCTTCCAAAACTCCTGACTGATGCATTAGGCCTGGTTGCCCGGGACTGGGAGTCAAGTTAGGAAGTGGGCTTGGGGGAGGACAGATCTTAGTGGCCGATATCCCTATGGTCTCCAACTTTCCTGGTTTATTATGGTACTTCCTCCCTCAATTCTATTACTTCCATCAGTCACTCTTCCTAGAGAGCAAAGACTTAACCTTTAGCTATGTCCCTATGTAGCTTCTCTCTCCAAAATGCTTTCCCCAACCCCTCACTGGCACCTATGAGAGGTATTTCAACTTTCATTGAACTTGTGGTCTTCCCTTAGCCTTCTCTCCTATTAATTCCTGGACAGAGAAATCAACAGATGTCAGAGCTAGCATCAAGGCTTTAGAATCAGCTGTTTAAGGCTAATCCAGTCTTGTGGTTTTCAAATTTTGCTTTAGACATCTGCTTCACATTCTCTAGGAAGGACAAATGCCCCTTCCCCACTGTATTACAAACAACTATGATTTTATCAGGTATAAATATTGAGTTTCTGCATTTTATTTATTTATTTAAAATGTTTTTTGAGAGTGCATGCATGAGTGGGGGAAGGGGCAGAAAGCGAGAGCGAGAGCGAGAGTGAGAGCGAGAGAGAGAGAGGGAGAGAGAGAAAGTGCACCCCAAGCAGACTCCTCGCTGTCAGCCCAGAGCCCAATGTGGAGATCGATCTCACCAACCATGAGATCATGACCTGGACCAAAATTGAGAGTCAGACACTTAGCCAACTGGGCCACCCAGGTACTCCTGCATTTTAACAAAAAAAAATTCCCTTCTTAAAAAGTATGAAAGCCACCGCTTTGGTAATATCCCTCCTCTCTTCCACCACCTATGCCTGCATTTTATACAGGAAAAAACCTGAGTACCACATAGAGGACAAATCTTACAAAATATCATTCAAGTCTTTTTACTACAGTTTTGGGCTGTTCATAAACCAAGATTTTAGGACACTCTAAAGTCTCTCAAAATGGGGGAGGATTCTCCATAACTTGTAACAGAGAAGGTCTCTCTTAAAAATAGTGCATGGCTTAAATGTCCACTCCTCCTACTCCCCTGCCTTCTTCAGGGCTGCTCCGAGACACTGACGTAAGGGAAGATGACCATTACACATCGGTACAGGGTCATTCCAGTACTGCCTGTGGTTCACTTCCGTGGCCATCCCATCAAGTAGCACATCAAAGCAAGGGAAGGCAGCCTCTCTCAGGACCACTATTGGAACGAAGTGTGAAAAAGTCGCTAGCAATGTTTTCAAAGACCTTGTCTTTATGGAGCCAAAACCAATGCCTCAAAAGGCTAGGCACTATTCTTTCCTTTACCTTTTTCCTCTTCTTCCCTTCCTCAAGCTGAGCTCTTTTCTAGGCTGCACTGACCCACAAAACCTCCCAGGGATACCGGGGGCCTCGCCTCAAGTGGGCACAAGGGGTTACATACCCTTCCTCCACAGTGACTGAGTTCATGAGAAGGCAACTGGTGATAGTCACTCTATCTCTTATGACACAAGATGAACCAATGACTGAGTGCTTAACGGATGACTTCTCTCCAACCTGTGTATCTGGCCCAATGAGGCTGTCACCTCCAACCTGCAAAAGGCAAATATAAAACCTTGTCCATCCATCTCAACCAACTGCAAACCAACTCCTCAGATCCCTTAAGTTGGGGTCTAATGCAATCTTCCCCCAGAGACAGACAGTTCAGCCAAGGGATAAGTATTTCTCAGGGCCACAAGGTCACCTAATACCTCTGAGATCAACTCACTTACACACATGCATTTGTGTATGTAAATGTGCTCTCTTGAAGAGAGTGCTCAAATCAGTGTAAGAAGAGGGGCAAAGGTGGAAAGCTCCTGTGTCCGAGTCCCAAGACCATAATGGACCTTCTTTACAGAATTTGTATGGCTGAGGTCAGTACCTGTCCAGGAAGTCTTCTTGAGATGATGATATTTCAGAACCAGAACCCAGCTGGGATTTCCCTGGGACTAATGAGTTTCAGAGTTTGAGAACCCCAATCCATCGTCTCAAGGCCATACTTCATTTAGCACACAGAGACTGTCCCATACCTGCCCTGTCCAAGCTGGCACTTACCAGGTGTTTGCTGACAATCTGAGCTGATGAATGAACCAGTGATTCTTCTGGACAGAGAACTGATAGCAATTTGGGCACCTTGAGGAAAGACAGACCAGAAAATACTGAAGGCACCTTAGGTAGAACCAACACACAGATAGAGATGTAGGGAGTTTTCAACCACAACTTTCCTGTTTGGGTAAGGCAGAGCATGAGGCTGCTACATTTCCCTTCGGACAAGGGTTATTTATGCGGTAAATTTCAGATGGTATTATCCTTAGTTTTCTACCGGAGAATCTCCTCCCTAAAAGTAATGCCATGTGCCTCAACTGGGAGGTGCTAAGACAAGCCTTCAAGATACCCAGCAGCACTTAGGAGAGGCCTAATGAGAGCAAGGAACATTCTGAGTCCTGACCATAGTCATCCGAGGTTCCTGCTCCCCTCCTAGACCAGTGAGGCCATGCATAGAGTGAGAGTCAGTGTTAGACAATTCCATAATCAGGACAGTTTCTGAGAAGGCATCCATGTTCTTCACCAGCCAAAATAAAATGTTGAAGGTGTTCACACTATTCTCTCTCCAATATGAGAAAACTGAAAAGGCTATAAATAAGGAGAATTTTAACTCTGGATCTGTTAGGAACACACTAGTAGTGTGCCTATCTGTCATTCTCCAGTACGAGCAGAAGGCTGGTCAGAGCACTGTGTGTGTGGCCACATTGGCCGAAGGACACCTTGCTAGGAGTGGCTGCACGGGCAATGTGAAGGCTAATACCTCCGCCCCATCCCTGGGATCGCCTTCTTCTATTACACTTCAACCGAGCCGTTCAGGCCTCTCCCTGTCACAGCTTCTGCTGGTACTTCAGAGGACACTTCCCTGTCTCAGGCTATCCACGGACCTGCTTTCAGACCAGCCTGACAGACTCTAGTCATAGAACTGAAGGAGAACTAAAAGTCACATTAAGGAAGGTTTCTAATAGCTCTAAGTGGGGCTAACTTTACTGAGGACTGCCCTGGGTAAACATGGGACTAGCTGTGATTTCTCATAAACTCTCTGGCTTGGATTCTCCCCAATCTACAACCAATCCAGGGTGAAGCCCTCTTGAGGCCTGGGGCTGGGACTATTCCCATTATATAGAGTGGGTCCTGAGGACTGCTGAGCCAGGTTTTCTTTAGGGACTAAATTCAAATCCCAATTTTCAACTGTATCTTTTATCATTCTACCTGACCCCCCCCCCCCCGCTAGCTTATATTTGCACTGACAGTTTTCACAGAATTCTACCAGAAACTGCGTCAACAGCTAATCTTTTCATCATCTTATCTCCATTGTCCTTGAATGCCACCCCAGTGTGGTTCCCTCAGTCATCTATCTTTTCCTCTTATCTCAACCCTTTACTGCTGTTTCCTTTTCATGGTTTCATCATCCCTCCTTCCTAAAACCTTCCTCCTGTGCCTGCTATACAATAAAGAGCACCCCCCCACCCCCACCCCGCCATTTTCGGTCTCTTCACTGTCTCCTCACTCTACCCCTTGCTTTAACCAAAACCTGGCCTATCTTTTAGAGCAATGCTTCCCCTACAACAGAAGTTGCGTATTCTCCATTTCTCATAAATCTCAGGGTTAAACGGAGGAGTTAGCTCCCTAATGCTATTTCCAGAAGCTCCCTCTTATAGATGTTCCTTCTCTGAGGCTCTGCCATCTGACTACTCTATATTCTATTCCTTTACCTTCTTAGGAAAGTCTCCTCTCTGTGTCTATGTTTACTTCATCACAGTACTGATTACGCAGTATTTATCTGCTTATTTATGAAGTACTGCAGATATCCCCATGCCTAGCAGAACAAAAGAAAGCTGCTGAACCCAGAGGCCCAAAGTTAGCCTTTCTGAGGAGCCACAGGGGCTCTAGCTCTATGGACTAGATCCTCTGCTTCCCCTTCTGCAGACACGCCAGGTCTTGCTCAACCTTGGGAATGAGCGAGATTCCGGACAAGTCACTGGGTACCTAACGAAGAAGGGAGGTGCCCATGATTTCTATTCTAAACCCATCCTCTTACCTGTCTGTTTGCTTCCATGTAGAGTCCCAGGGTGCTTACTCGAGAGCAGAGCCCCTCTTTCATGATATGGACATAGCAGCGCACCTGTGATTTGGACAAGTCTTCCCACCTGTCTCCACGACAGACATTCCAGCAGGCATCGTAGGGAGCAAAGGTCAGTGTATTGTCTTCTTTTATAAAACTGTAAATATCTTCAGAATGAACAGAGAAAATAGACTCAGTTATGTTTTCAAAGCGGTACAACTCACACCTCTCTCCCTGGAACTCACCCATGCATCATGGACCCTGGGGAAGTCCCACTAAAACCTGAGAGACTAAGTGACATTAAAAGAGGCAAATGCTTTCCTGAACATCTGAAATACTGTATGAAGCAAAAGCACTTCAAAAAAGGTCCTAAAAGCAAGTTTGACCAGTAATCAAGTACTACTACGGAAAATAAAATAGGAGGCTCTTGTAAATCATGACATAACGTAAGCAAAGGTCTGGGCTTTAGTGACCAGCCATGTTGGCTTTGCATTGCTGGCCTCTATTACCATATCCAGTAGCTGTGCTATGACACACAAGACTTGTGCTACTTTGCACAAGACTTGGAGCCTGAGTTATCTGGGCCCCAGTTTTTCAACTCATAAAACAACCATGTATGATAAGAAAACTGGGGCTCACCTCAGGTCACAGAGCTAATAAGAGGCAGAGTCAGATTTCAAATCCAGGTCTGTCTGATGCCAAGTCCTGATATCTTAACTATCATACTATATTGTTTCCATTTACTCATTTGATAATTTTTTTTTTTTTTTTTTTTTTTTTGGAACTCTTACTATGAGCCAGGTACTAGGCAGGGATAGAAGAGCAAACAAGACAGACCCTGCCCCTACATCCTGGAAAAGAGACAGTCTGGTTGGCTTCTTGTTGAACTGTAATTGTATACTCCTTCATCTTTCTTCCATTGACAGAACAGGCTGAGTTTAGTCAGGAGTGGGGCTGCCCAGAGTTTAGAGAACAGAGGAACTGTGAAGTGGGGGGCAGAATTTACTCAAAACAGTCTTGTGAGGAACACAGCCAAACCAGAGCTACGAACCACAGAAGGGACCTGCGGCACCATTAGCCTGTCCCTGAAGAGCACAGTGGCAGCATCTGCTTGAGCTAGCCTACCCAGACCTCAGGGTATGGTGTCAGCTATCCTGTCTTGCCTGCTGGTTAGACAAGAAACTGTTGCCTTGCAATAGGCATCCTGGCCAGCTACTCTTTCCAAAGGTGCTGCTCCCCTTACCTTACCCCGCCAACCCAAACACTGACCTAAGGATTTCAGCTCCTTTTTCTTTAGATCCTCTTCTTTTTCTTCTTGTCCTTGCTGTGAGGAAGCTGAGGAGAACTGTTTTCTTATTAGGTATGGAATCAGCTCACTCCGGATGGAAGTAATTGACCTAGGAAGTAAGAGTTGTCAAATATGAGAAATCTGACTGTCTGGATCCTATGGGATCAGAAACTCTGTGTATCCAAGTAAAAGCCAAATTCCTTCCTGTCATGCCACTGTGGGACTGACAGAGATCAAAAGTGGCCTAGATTTGGTAGCTCTGGAAAAGCAGAGATCTAAGTTCTCTATCAGCTACAGGCTGGAGGGGGGAGGGTAGTGTTCTAAATCTAAGAATCCCTCCCCTAATTTACTTAGAAAATAGTCTTTTACAAAGTCCTATTTCCTTGGTGTGTGCACATTGTGTTTGTGTATGTGCGTGTATTTTAACATAATGCCTTGACTCTTAACTGGCAATAATCCTTGAGAAGGAAGAATGCTCTAGTCTTTTGAAAAAAATTGTTTAAAAACACTGAAAAATTTTCTCCATAAAGGCCTTGCATATCTTCTGTTAGATTAATCCTAAATAACTTATATTTTTGGTTCATTATTATAAACAGTGACTTTTAAACAATTATTTTCTGCTTGTTGTTGGTTTGTAGAAATTTAATTTATTCTGTATTTTAATCCTGTAGCCATTGCTTTGTTAACAGTCTTACTAATTCTAATAATTTATCTGTAGATTCTGATAATCATACCAACCATGAACACACCACTTTTTTTCCTTCTTTTCTAATCCCTAGATCTTTATTTTTCATTGTCTTACTATATTAGCTAAAAACTTCAATATAATGCTGACTAGAAGCAGCGATAGTAGTAATCTTTACTTGCTCTTGATTTGATTTTACTTCAATTAAAAAATTTTTTTATGTTTATTTTTGAGAGACAGAGACAGCATGAGTGAGGGATGGGCAGAGAGAGGGAGACAGAGAATCTGAAGCAGGCTGCAGGCTCCGAGCTGTCAGCACAGAGAGCAATGCGGGGCTTGAATTCACTAACAGTGAGATCATGACCTGAGCCGAAGTCGGATGCTTAACTGACTGAGCCACCCAGGCGCCCCAATTTGTTCTTGATTTTAAAGGAAATACTAGTATTTTATCATTTAGATTTTTTTCATTATCAAAGCTCCTATTTACTAATTGTCCTCTGCGCGTTTATGGACAGCAGTCCATACATGTCATAGGTTTTCTACACGCACCTTTTATGCACATAGGTTAAGGAAGTTCTCTTTTATTTCTAACTAGCTAAAAGCTTTCATCAATGAATGGGAATTGAATTTTATTTAAAAAATTTGTTTTACATCTATGGAGTTCAACATAGTTTTTTTCCCCTTTAATCTGTTATGGTGAGGAGTTTTTTTTTTAATAATTTATTGTCAATGGTGAGGAGTTTTTTAGTTTTTATTTTAGAGAGAGAGCATGTGAGCAGGGAAAAGGGGCAGAGGGAGACAGAGAGAGAATCTTTTCTTTTTTTAAAATTTTACTTATTTATTTTGAGGGAGAGAGGGTGAGAAGGTGCGAACAGGGGATGGGCAGAAAGAGAGGGAGAAAGAGAATATCAAACAGGCTCCACATTGTCAGTGCAGAGCCTGATGCAGGCTCAGTCCCATGACCCTGGGATCATGACCTGAGCTTAAATAAATAGTTGGCCACTCAACTGCCCAAGCACCCCATTGTGATGAATTAAAAATTTTTTTTTCTAATATCAACAGATATATTATTCAAAGACTATATATATGATTTCTGCTCTATACTCCCTCAGAGTAGAGGAATTACAGGTAATTCTTTTATTATTTGTGCAAATTATAAAATTTAACATTTTTAGGCCACTCTTAAAATTTTTTGCCTGCCTCTCATTTTTTTCTCAGCTTCTACAGTACTACTTTCCCCGGTAGATTCAGACTCTGCAAATTTAAATCCATTCTAATGACTAAGTACTTCCCATGCAGATTTCACTCTCCCATCTACTTAAGAGTAGGCCTAGGATGCCTGGGTGGCTCAGCTGGTTGAGCGTCAACTTTGGCTTAGGTCATGATCTCATGGTTCATAGGTTTGACCCCTGCATCAGACTCTGTGCTGACAGCTCAGAGCTTGGAGCCTGCTTCAGATTCTGTGTCTCCCTCTCTTTCTGTCGCTCTCCCACTCAGACTCTGTGTCTCTCTCTTAAATAAACATTAAAAAAAATTATTATATTATGACAGTTTCACCAATGGCTATCAAGGAATTCCTCCAACAAAGTTAACTTCAATTTGCTTTCATGTAATCAGATCAGTCAGTCTAGAATAGCACTTACAGAAAATTAGATCACAGATCAATGTGTAGAAGAACTTTCAGAAGGCCAAAAAAATTCTGGCACTATTTTTATACATTTTTATACAAGCAATAAGCAGTCTTGGCTAAAAGCTTTGGTGCTCTCCTTTATTTGGCCTTTGTGGGTTGCAGGAGACATGGTGATTCCTAGAGGACACTGAGACAGAATGTTGGGTCTAAATGACCAGTAATCTGTGGGGCGAGGTGGCCGAGTAGTTAAGGCGATGGACTGCCAAATGACCAGTAATCTGTAACAGGGAAGAAGGGACCTGATTCTTAGTACAATGAGTATGCTCTTGATTTACACTTAGCAAAGGAATTAAAAGTACAGAAGGATAAGAGACCAGCACATGATTTTTAGCTAGCTTTCTCATGCTGCAAACTTGTCAGAATTTTAAATCACTAGTTAATTTATTTAGGATTTGACAAGCATCTATTAATATGCCATTTATTACTATGCTAGGCCTTGGAAACATACTGTTTCTGAATTCATAATTCATAATCCAGTGGACAGTAGCCTGATCATGGATTTAAAAGGAACAGGGTAGAAGGAGATGAGGTTGATCAGGAAGGTAAGGAAGCCAAAGCATGGAAGAAGCCTTTTGTGGCAGTCTCTAGTCTGGACTGAGAAGCTACTGGTAGTTTTTAAGAAGGAAAGTGACATGATCAGTTTTATTTCTTAGTATGATAATGCTGGTAGCAGCGGAAATAGGACTGATATAAGAAGACTGAAGACAGGGAGACCAGTTCCAAGACTCTGAAAGATGAGATAATGTGGTTTAATGTATAAGCAGCCCTAAAAACCACTGCTGCATGCTTCACACCCCTCCCCAACCCCCATTCAAAGAAGCTCTGCAGGCTGACATGGGACCACACAGATGGAGTAGAAATAGAAGGCAAGACAGAGGCAGAGGCTGAGGAGGGTAAGCAAAATTATGAACCCTGGAGCTACACAGTTCATGGTTTTTGTCATTTTTAAAGGATCAAGTCAGACATCTTTGAAAAATTCTGTGTAAGCTGGAAGCTCTTGTATTGAATTTCAATGTGATTTTTCTCCTGATCCTTTGATGGAGATTAACAATTTCCATATGAATACAAAGAATGAAACAACACTTACTCTTAGCTCTTTTTCTCCCCTTTCAGTGCACCAAATCAGTGTGGGTAGCAAATGTTCCTTGGCCCCCTCTGGTGGAAAACAAGTCAGTTCCCTTTGAAGAAATGACAAAGCCTGGACAGCTGGGGGATTTCAGAGCCATGATATTTACATTATGGGCCAAACAGAACCGTCATGGCAAGAAGCAAGTAAACAAGCCTTGGCACAGGGCCCCTTAGGGCAGAGCCCTTTACGGAGATCAGATAGCGATTTAAAGAGAGGACATGAAGCAGTCCTGCCAGGTCCCCACCTGCCTCTCCCGGCCCTCAGCATCAGGTCAATCCCCACAGTGCGGTGGCTCAGCAGCATTACAGAGGCCAAGATTACTCTTCCTGTTCCCTAGTCAAAGCAGAGGCAGCTCAATGCTATGCCAAGAAGTGGAATAGGCCACTGTGAACCTTTGTGAACATCCTGACCTTGGGGCTGAAGATAAGGAGCTGGATCTACTGCCCTGGACCTGGGCAACCTCACTTTCCTGTTCCCACTTATACACAGCCTTCTCAGAAGACTGCCTCATCTCACGAATTACAAGCTTCCAAGAAATAAAAAATCACAAAGAACTATTAGCTATAAACAAACAACTCTACCAAATTAAAAAGACAAAAAATAATTGCTACGAATAGGACAAAAGAGTAATATCCTTAACAGATAGATAGAAGGGTTCAAAGATATTTTTTAAGAAATAAAAACTAAAACAGGAGGCCTGGAGCCTGCTTTGGATTTTGTGTCTCCCTTTCTTTCCCCCTCCCCCACTCACACTGTCCCTCTCTGTCTCAAAAATGAATAAATGTTAAAAAAAATTTAAGGGGTACCTGGGTGGCTCAGTCAGTTAAGTGTCTGACTTCGGCTCAGGTCATGATCTCATGGTCTTTGGGTTTGCGCCCCACGTCGGGCTCTGTGCTGACAGCTCGGAGCCTGGAGCCTGCTTCAGATTGTGTGTCTCTCTATGCCCCTCCCCCACTCACGCTCTGTTTCTCTGTCTCAATAATAAATAAAAAAATAAAAATAAAATAAAATTTAAATTTAAAAAATTAAAAAATCCAACACTTGAAAAAGTAAATGATTATTAGTTCTGATGGAGTCTGATATTTTTAGCATTTTATCTTGATCTCTGATCAGGTCCTCCTTGTGGCTACAAGCTTCCCTAAAAATGATGTCCATTGCAAAGGGAAATATTTGGCTACGTTTTGCATTTTCTGTCTTTGTAATCAAATCTAAAGAGACTTAAAATCTTTTCAGCATCCTCTACCTCAAATCAGTTCTTCAAAATATTAATTAGTAGAACAGGAAACGTACCTTTAGAGGGCCTGGAACTCAAGTCTGCAGAGCAGAATTTTTTTTTAATGTTTTTATTTATTTTTGAGAGAGAGAGAGAGGGAAGGGATCTTTGATGCACGGCTCAACTCTTTAACTGTTAGATCATGACCTGAGCTGAAGTTGGATGCCTAACAGACTGAGCCACCCAGGCGCCCTTGCAGGGCAGAATATTAAGGGCTTGGGTTTTCTTGTCTCTTCTCTCAGCTCTCACAGAGGAGCTATAATTGGGAAGACAAGGTGATTGCTAGGTTAACCCATGCTTTGTTTTCAGGCTTTTTTTTCTTTTTTCTTTCAAAGTAAATAATAGATACATATGGAATAGTAAACAGGACATTATTTTAGATTAAAAGGTACTGATTTTAAAGCCAGGCATTTGGTATACATGTCATATTCTGTGATTTCCTTTTTTTCAAATGTTTATTTATTCATTTTTGAGAGAGAGAGAATCCAAAGCAGGCTTCAAGCTGTCAGAGCAGAGCCCGACAGGTCACACAAACTGTGAGATCATGACCTGAGCCACCCAGGTGCCACTACCCTTTGTTAAAAATAACAATTCTGGGGGCGCCTGGGTGGCTCAGTCAGTTAAGCCTTCGGCTTCGGCTCAGGTCAGATCTCACATTCGTGGGTTCCAGCCCTGAGTCAGGCTCTGTGCTGACAGCTAGCTCAGAGCCTGGAGCCTGCTTCCGGTTCTGTGTCTCCCTCTCTCTCTGCCCCTCCCCCTCACATGCTCTGTCTCTCTCTGTATCAAAAATAAATAAAACATTAAAAAAAACAATTCTGAAAGCTTCTACAAGAATTTCAATGTTGGTGCTTATGGCTTGAGAAAGAAGAACAAGTTCACATAGTATAGGCTGGAGAGACTGTTTAGGTTTATGTCAATCCAATAAATATTCCAAGAATATATTTGGGTATTTATCAAATGTTTGTTGCTTTGAGGTAAAAAAAAATATATGGTAAGGGGCACCTGGGTGGCTTAGTCGATTAAGTGTCTGACTCTTGATTTCAGCTCACGTCATGATCTAAAAATAAATAGGTATTAAGAAATAAAATAATTATGGTAAGTCCAACTCAATGTTTTAAAATTAAAAAACAATTTTGGGGGGGGGCACCTGGATGGCTCAGTAGGTTGAGCCTGTGACTTAATTTTGGCTTAGGTCAGAATCTCACAGTCATGAGATCAAGCCCTGTGGTGAGGGCCCCACTCAGCATGGAGCCTGCTTGGGATTCTCTCTTTCCCTCTCTTTCTGCCCCTCCCCACCTCTCTATTTCAAAACAAAAACAAAAACAAAAAAACACTAAAAAAAAATTCCAGACTTGAAGCTATATTACAAAGCTGTAGTCATCAAGACAATATGGTACTGGCAAAAAAAAAAAAAAATAGACACATAGATCAATGGAACAGAATAGAAAACCCAGAAATAGACCTACAACCATAGGTCAACGAATCTTTGACAAAGCAGGAAAAAATATCCAATGGGAAAAGGACAATCTCTTCAACAAATGGTGTTGGGAAAACTGGACAGCAACATGCAGAAGAATGAAGCTGGACCACTTTCTTATACTATATACAAAAATAAACTCAAAATGGATGAAAGACCCAAATGAGAGACAGGAAATCATTAAAATCCTTGGTAAAACACAGGCAGCACCTCTTTGACCTCAGCCATAGCAACTTCTTACTAAACACATAGGTAGAGGCAAGGGAAAGAAAAGCAAAAATGAACTATTGGGATTTTATCAAGATAAAAAGCTTCTACACAGTGAAGGAAACAATCAACAAAACCAAAAGTCAGCCTACGGAATGGGAGAAGAAATTTGTATACGACATAGCTAATAAAGGGTTAGTATCCAAAACCTATAAAGAACTTATTAAACTCAACATCCCAAACACAAGTAATTCAGTTATGAAATAGGCAGAATATGTGAATAGACAGTTTTCCAAAGAGGACACCCAGATGGCTAACAGACACATGAAAAGATGCTCAACATCACTCATCATCAGGGAAACAAAAATCAAAACCATGCTGAGATACCATTTCGCACCTGTCAGAATGGCTAACATTAACAACACAGAAAATAGCAGGTGTTGGTGAGGATGTGGAGAAAGGGGAGCCCTCTTGCACTGTTGGTGGGAATGCAAGCTGGTTGTAGCCATTGTGGAAAACAGTATGGCGGTCCCTTAAAAAGTGAAAAATAGAACTACCCTATGACTAAGCAATTGCACTATTAGGTATTTATCCAAAGGATACAAAGATTCAGATTCGAAGGGATACATGCAACCTGATGTTTATAGCAGCATTATCAACAATAGCCAAACTACAGAAAGAGCCCAAGTGCCCACTGACTGATGGATGGACAAAGAAGATGTGGTATATACAACTTGATAATAAACTATATTAAAAAAAAAGAAGATATGGTGTATATATACACAATGAAATATTACTCAGCCATCAAAAAGAGCAAAACCTTGCCATTTGCAATGATATGGATGGAGCTAGAGTGTATTATGCTAAGTGAAATAAGTTAGAAAAAGACAAATACCATAAAACAGATAAACATAGGGGAAGGAAAAAAAGAGAATGAGAGGGAAGTAAACCATAAGAGACTCTTAACAACAGAGAACAGAGGGTTGATAGAAGGTGGGTAGAGGAGGGGCTAAATGGTGATGGGTATTAAGGAGGGCACTTGTTGTGATGAGCACTGGGTGTTGTATGTAAGTGCTGAAATCACTGAGTTCTACTCCTGAGACCAATATTTCATCATATGTTAACTGACTGGAATTTAAATAAAAATTTAGAAGAAAAAAATAGATATTATAAGGATTAACTATGTACTAGCATAAAAAAAGCATATGTAATAGCATATAAAAATAAAATGTAGAATGTAAACTATAAAAGAAATTTGAGTTCTTACTGTGCACCAACTATTGCTCTCAGTTCTTTACAAGTTTTTGCACAACAACCATAAAGGTCAAGTACTATTATTCCCCATGTTTAGATGAGAAAAGTGAGGTTCAGAAAGGTAGACACTCGTGCAAGTTCACACAGCTCAGTTACTAAACCTCTCTTGTCAAAGAGGGTGCAGGTTGTCTTTTCTCTCCAGTTTTCCTTACAGCTTTTCTGTTTGGTCACCACCTATAGAAATCCTCATCTTTTCTTCCACTACTGATATATCACATTACTTCTGCTGATGATGTGAGATGTGAACTATCATCACATTCTTTTCATCCCATTTATCAAGTATATATTGAATGTGTTAGCAGAAGACTGCCAAAGTGTCCTTTCTTAAAGTTGTGTCTACCTGGTTTACTTCCTCCCTTCCATTCCTAAAGGAGTCACCATTTTATAACCAGATAATTATAAACGCCTCTTAATTAACTTGAAGGAACCTCTTTCCCATCCAGCATGGTCTATGTTCCTCTGCCAGGTTGTACCATAGCTCATTCCAAAAGGGACTATTCTGTTTGAAGATTTATAACTCCCTGCTAAATTTTCAAGACCTTCTACATGCTGTTCCTACCAAACTATTCAATTCCATCTCCCACAACTTTGAGATAAGGCCTCGCTCTTCCAGCCAGGAATAAAGAATCTCTCTTGAGTACCATTCTGATTTGTGCCTTTATACTTTTCCTAATATATTTGAAATACATCACTTTTCAATATAATGCCTTTAATCCCAATGAGTCTGACAGGTGAAGGGTTGATGCTGGGGGGATAAAGAGATAAGAGTGTCTTTATTTTTTTTTTAGTTTAAAAAATTTTTATGTTTATTTCTTATTGAGACAGAAATAGAGCATGAGTGGGGGGAGGGCAGAGAAAGAGGGAGATACAGAATCCAAAGCAGGCTCCAGGCTCTGAGCTGTTAGCACAGAGCCCAATGCAGGGCTTGAACCCACAAACCGTGAGATATGACCTGAGGAGAAGTCAGACGCTTAACCAACTGAGCCACCTCGGCGCCCTGACAAAGGTGTCTTTAACAGACCTTGAGATGGGATGGTAGTTTGAGGTAAGCCTGTATCACTCCCTATTGGAACAGGCTCTGGGAAAGTCCCATTTGGCAGAGCTTCTGGCTAGGAACCACAGCATCACCAAAGTAAGGCTTGTCCTCAGGGTACATACCACTGCAGTAGAGTTGCCAAGTGTGGGAACAGCTAATTGGTGGCCAAATGAATTACAAAGGAACTACTGCAGCCAGGGTGAAGCTAACTTTGGTGCAAACTGTCTGCATGTCCAGACACCAAAAGCTAAATTCCTACTTGGCAGTATTAAGGAGCACTGTTAGTTGTTGTTGTTATTGTTGTTTTAAGGTGTGATAATGGTATTGAGGTATTTGTTTAAAAGATAAAAAGACTTTATATTTTATAGATATATGCTCAGATAGTTATAGATAATAACAATTGAAATAATTACAGATGAAATTATATCATCATAATGACCTGCTTTAAAATAATCTGGCATTGGGGCGCCTGAGTGGCTCAGTTGGTTGAAGATCCGACTTCGGCTCAGGTCATGATCTCACAGCTTGTGAGTTTCAGCCCCATATCGGGCTCTGTGCTGACAGCTGCCTAGAGCCTCCTTCCAGTTCTGTGTCTCCCTTTCTCTCTCTCTCTCTCTCTGTCCTTCTCCCACTTGCAATCACTCTCTCAAAAATAAATGAACCATTAAAAAAAATAAAAAAACAATCTGGCATGACAGTGGACAGATGGATGGTGACATATATAAAACAGGATTGGCCTTGAATTGATAACTGTTGAAGCTGTGTGATAGACACATGGTAATTCCTTACATTGTTTTCTCTACTTCTGCATTTCTGTGAAGTTTTCCATAGTAAATATTTAAATAAGAAATCATAATTTCTACTATTAGTGCATCCTCCCTCAACATATCAAGGCCAGGGCCTACTTCAAGACGGGACTTTATTTTCACTTGAGAATAACAAACAAGCCCTTAAAGGCCAAGAGTTAACTTCATTTTTGGAATACATATAGCCTAGACTGGTGACTGGAAAGCAGGACCTAAATCAATAATCAATGACTAAGGAGAACAGGAGAAACCTAATGGAGGACTAGGGGGCGGGGAAGGGGGAAAGAGAGTTGGGGAGAGAGAAGGATGCAAAACCTAAGAGACTACTGAATAATGAAAATGAACCTAGGGTTGAAGGTGGGGGGAAGGGAGGTGGTGGTAATGAAGGAGGGCACTTGTGGGGAAGAGCACTGGGTGTTATATGGAAACCAATTTGACAATAAACTATTAAAAAAAGAAAAAGAAAAAATAATCAATGACTAATCTTGGCAGCAAGTCTCCTTGCTATTTAATATTTTTATTTTTATTTATTTTTAAAGTTTTAAAAAATTTGTTTTGAGAGAGAGAGAGCATGAGCATGTATGGGGGAGGGGCAGAGAGAGGCAGAGAGAATCCCAAGCAGGCTCCACATTTTCATTGCAGAGTCTGATGTAGGGCTCAAACTCATGAACTGTGAGATCATGATCTGAGCTGAAACTAAGGGCTGGATGCAAAAAAGCAAAGTCTCCAATCTACTGTAGAACCGAGGCTGCAAATTTCCCGAGGGCAGGGCCTGTGTCTGCTTATTTACCATTGGGCCCAGGGTTGATCTAACACAATGCCTGCCTTATAACAGGTGCTTAATAAATATTTGTTGACTGAATGATCAAACACAATAATAAGTTAGAGGGGAGCAAGGCAACAGTGTTCTAGGGAAGGGAAATAGAGAAATGACAATCCCTGGCAAAGTTTCCTAGGAGTCCAAATGATTTCTTTTATCATTGGTTCTACATGACTTTTCTTCTAGGGGTTTTGCAGGTGTTGTGGGGGTGAGGGTTAGGAAGCAAGAAATATACTGGGCACAGAGGAACAATACCTCTTCCCCTTAATATTCCTGCATATATCCAAGTCTATCAGCCAAGGGCATGCTAGCATTTAAACTCAGGTTTTCAGACTCTCTTCCTCAGCCGGTCTGAGGGACTCTGGTGCTGTGGTACCAGCCTACTTGCTTTCCAGTCCACCAGTGCTATTCAAGGCAGAAATTTACCTAGCAGCCAATAAGGGAGATGAGCTGCTCCTCTCTGCCTCTCAAAACTTTTCCTACCTGTTCCTGTGAGGACTCTAATTGCATTTACTATCAAAAATCCTTGAGATCAACCTCCGAGGAGGTTTTTTCCCTGGAGACTTAAGTCCTGTGATCTGCCAGACAGAATCTGTGGAAAGTATTTAAGGCGCATTGTCCTATTCTCAAAGCAAAATCAGAAAAAGTACCAAATTTTGTTTTTCTGCATTCATAAACGTTCACTTGGTGAGGTGGACTTCTCCAAAATTTGAGGGAAACTTGTTTTTCCCCCTCTTCTTGGGTAAGTCTCTGAACCTTTGTTAAGAAGGCCCACCTGTAGGATAATTGCCTAGGGGAAGGATACCTGCTTGGAGGCAAATAGCATTAGAGCTAGGGAGGAAGTAAGGATCTGGGCAGAAAGAGGCATCATAGGTTACTATAAGTTTTACAAAAATACTTTGTTGGTTTATTGTATCACTGGCCTCCAAAAGATAAGCAGGGACTCTGTGATACAGACTAAAATAACAGCATACTAATAACACAGTTTCATTTTTAAAACCAAGGCAAGAATCAATTTTTATATAAACCAGTTATCTAACATTATCATATAAACCAAATATCTAACATATTTAAAACTGTTAACAAGAATCAAGGTAGTTGGCACACTATGAGTTTGACTCTACCTCCCTCTTTCTTACTTATTTTCCATTAGGAAGTCCACAACGTATTTTTTCAAGCAGTAGAGATGGGCGTCCACAAGGCCTGTGTGGAAATGTATTCTAGGGTGCCTGCGAAAACAGTAAGAGAAACGGTTCACAATCAAGTACCATGGTTCTATTACTAGGTAGTAGGCGTTAAAAAGTCTATCGGGGTCAGAGCCATGCTGCTCGTACCCTACTCTGGCCAAGACGGTGAATATGAGCTGTAATCCTACCATAGAAAAGGTCTTCTCTTTACAGAAACCCGGTCTCACACTTTATGAGGGCTTTAGGTGAACTATCAAATCACTGACAAGTTACCTTCTTCTATTTTGTCACAAACTCCTACTAACAATTCTTATGATTAACATTTTCTTGTTTTTACTCCAATTGCACCACTTCCTGCGGGCCATAGTTCAGCCATACTTTGGCATATATTACTCCATTTCCACAGAAAATAAAGTAAAATTCTGTGAATACTCCCTAACTCCCTTCTCTTATGTATTCATCAGGACTTTCCCCAGATACACTACCTCCAGGAAACCTTCACTGATGACTCAAGTTTCTGCTCCCACAGCACTTGGTGCTCACCTCCATCCATTAAGTTAGCATCCAGTAATGTAACAGCCTATTTACTTGGCTCTCTCTCCCAACAGACTGGAAGTTCCCTAAGGGCAGAGATTTATCATTTTCCCCCCAAAGATTTCTCTTTACAGCCTTACCATTTAGCATTGTATCACACAGACAACATGTTTAAGAAATAGCTGTTGAATAAACAAATGAATAAATGAGGTCAGATTAAGGTATTTGTTTAGTTGCTGTCTACTTTAATTTGCCATTTTGGTTTGAACCTTAAGAAATGTCATGCTTATAATGACCAAGGCCATTTTATTTAATAACAACAGACAGCTGAAAGAGAGGAGGGAAGAAGCAGGGTAGAAAAATGGAGATTCCAATCATAGATGCCTGATTGTTATTTTTCTTCTACATTGTGTTACTGTGCTTTGACTGGCTTATAGTTTTAAGGCAAGTTATTCTCACAGGATCTAGATACTCTAGAAGCAATTTATCAAACAAGTTAAGGTGCACCACCCTGGGCTTCCCCTCTTTTGGGAGACTGGGGGAAGCAGGAACAAAATGCTTCTAAAAGAGCAACAGAAATGGTCAGACTTAGGATCCCACACTCATAACCTGCCTCCCTGCCCCCACAAGCCAATTAATGTATACAACGAGGTTGAAGACAGGAGAAGGTACTTTTAAATTTTGCAATTCTTGAGTTCTAGGAAGTTTCTGAGGAAACAGAATTTTGCAAATGTGCATGTGGTTACCTTGTGGTGCTGGGGTTTCATCTGAAGTCCACATTCTGAATAATTCTTTCCCTTGATCTAACCCATCTGGAAAGTTGCACTCTCCTGTTTAGTCCCTTAGTTTACAAATTCCTTGAATCATTCAGCCTACTCTATCCATATTATTTAATCCTCATAATTACCTCATGAGGTAGGTATATTACTCTCATTTTTATAGCTGAGGTCAACTTGTATTATACAGGCAGGAAAGGAATAACTTAAAAGTTCAAATAAATAACTTAAATGTCTAGCATATATGGTAGTAATTCATATGACATTTTATAGTTTATAAATGTTTGTCAGCTTTAGCTTTTTACTCTCGTCCCTTTAAAGTAAGTAAAACAAACAAACAAACAAAATTCTTCCATTTTTAAGAAAAAAATTCCACAAATTTAGTTGGTATACTTAAGGCTAGAGATTTACCTACAAATCTGAAATATATTGAAGGAACAGAGATGGGTGATTCAGAGATTTTTCTTTTCTTCTAAATTGAATTTGTAGTGAATATACATCTTAGGACTAGGAAACTAATGGCATTTAAATTGTCAAGAAGGTGGTTTCCTTACTTCATTTTATTATTTTTGAATAATAACAGAAATAAGGATTGATATTTTAAAACAAAACAAATAAATAAAGCCCAAAACTTAAAAGAGGCACCAGTAAAATCTGAGTAATGGACTGACTGCTCCAGGCCAGGAAGATCCTTTGGATTTGTATAACATACAGCAAGAAAACAATAAATGGAAATGAATAAGACATTTAGAAACAGTTGTAATTTTAGGTCTTAAAATATTTTTATTTTATTTTTAAAAAATACTTTTTATTTATATTTCAGAAAGAGAGAGGGGGAGAGAGAGAGAACAAGCAGGGGCAGGACAGAGAGAGAGGGGGACACAGAATCTTGAAATAGGGTCCAGGCTCTGAGGTGTCAGCACAGAGCTCAATGCAGGGCTTGAACCCATAATCTGTGAGATCATAACCTGAGCTGAAGTTGGAAGCTTAACTGACTAAGCCACTAAGGCATCCCTAAAAAAAATTTAGAATAAGTTGGAAACTATTCCATCCTCTTTTAGTTTCTGGAAGACTTCTTCCTTCAATTTGTTTAAAATTAAAGTATAGTTGACAATGTTATACTAATTATGAGAAACTTTTCTAGGTTTCAGAGGTAGATAATTAAAGAATTGGGATTAAAACCTAGGTATGTGTGACTCTAAAACTTTTGTACTATCTCATAAGGTCTGTCTACCAACTTCTTTCTTTTCTACCTATATAGCCCTAGGAAGACTATATAGATGAAATCCTGCTTCAAATAGTTTCACATTTAAATTTGGAGCAAAGAAGAATGCTTTGTTGGGATCAAAAATCCCTATTTTTGTACTTGCTGAATAGCCTTAGAAGTTTATCAGCCACTAGTACCACTCAAAAATAAATTTGTTAAGGAATGAGGTTCTAAGCATTGGCCAAAGACAAGTCTAGAGGAACTCTTTATCATCCTGCTTCCAAGTTTTCTCATATATGCTGGGAGAACAGGAAAGCATATATTAAGAAATGCTTCCAAAGAAGCGGTTGCCTCCTCTGGGAAGATTATTTATTTATTTATTTATAAAAATCATTTTTTTAATGTTTTATTTATTTTTGATACAGAGAGAGACAGAGCATAGAAGGGGAAGGGCAGAGAAAGAAGGAGACACAGAACTGGAAGCAGGCTCCAGGTTCTGAGCTAGCTGTCAGCACAAAGCCTGATGCAGGGCTCGAACCCACAAACGTGAGATCTGACCTGAGCCGAAGTTGGAGGCTTAACCGACTGAGCCACCCAGGCGCCCCTAAAAATTATTTTTTAATGTTTGTTTATTTTTGAGCGAGAGACAGAGCACCAATGGGGGGAGGGGCAGAGAGAGAGGGAGACACAGAATCTGAAGCAGGCTCCAGGCTCTGTCAGCCCAGACCCCCTTTGTGGGGCTCAAACTCACAAATCATGAGATCATGACCTGAGCCGAAGTCAGATGCTTAACCAACAGCCACCCAGATGCCCTTGAGAAGATAACTTTTAAATGTCAAGGAGTTCAAGATACAAGCTGTGTACCTGTGTTTCAATATTTATTTACCTGAAATTTCTCCTAATACAACTTGGCAGTACTGTCTGTCAGGGACAAAGCTTTAAGATCTCTAAGGCAACTGTTAAGGAAAACTGCCACACAAATGCTGGTCTTAATTATTATGCAGGACTACTGACTTTTAAGATTTTTCTTAGCTTTACTTTCATTGAAAGAAAACTGAACATAAAACGATGTGTGTCACGAACACTGTACAGAACATCTGTAGAACTACAGAGCTAGGAAATAAAAAAGCTGTTCAGAAAGGCAGCCTGGGTGGCTCAGTCAGTTAAGTGTCGAGTTCAGCTCAGGCCATGATCTCACAGTCTATGGGTTCGAGCCCTGCGTTAGGCTCTGTGCTGACAGCTCAGAACCTCAAGCCTGCTTCAGATTCTGTGTTTCCCTCTCTGTGCGCCCCTCCCTCGATCACTCTTTATCTCTGTCTCTCAAAATAAAGACCAAAAAAAAAAAAAAAAAAAAAGCAGCCCATAAAGAAGAAAATATGTACATGAAGGATGAAATAAATACTTAACAAAACAAGTAATTACTGTAGTTAAAATCATACCAATTTGCTCCCTAGTAGAATCAACTTCCTAAGATTTTAGATATCCAAAACTCCTAATGACTCTAAAAAAAAGTCCTGAGTCTCTTTAGTTGATAAAAGAATCTGTAATTCCCCTCTAAAAGATCTCAAGGGATTGCAAACACTCATTTCCTTTAAATCTACAGAACGAGGGAAAAGGTCCTTAGGCTCAGGGTAATGTCAAATGTTCTTGGGGCCTGTTCCCTTCTTCCTCATCCTAGAACTATTCTTATGTGTGCAGGAGGAAAGAAGTTGTTTTTTATCTTGCTCACTGCCTAAGTTATAGCAAAGGCCAACTGGGAATTCTATTCCTTGATATACACATAGAAGAGTAGAAAAAAGTTGACAGACAGGTAAAGGAGCAGTTTATAGTTGCTGCATGTTTAAAAATGGAAATTTATCTTGACATTCCATGTGGATACATTATTAGACGTTCAGCACTGTTCTGAATGGGATCTGAAGGATTTCCGGCCTAGTGGAAAAACTGGTGTGTGCACTGAGACACTCCACGCTGACACAGTGAAGATAAAAAGCCTCCACTAATCTAAACTGAGTATGTCCTAACAGTTTCTATGGCTGCACAGAATGACTTTTTTCCAAACCGACTCCAAAGTTTGAGGACAGGAGAAGAGCAAGGAATGGGAACAGAATGAAGAAGATTCAGTTAAACAAAATTTCAAATATTAACAGGTAAAGGAAATGTAATGGAAGGCTCCTGAAATATGATGCCAGAAGAACTAAAGCTTGAATGACGCATAAGAACCAGAACTAACACTTCAAATGAGGATCACTCAGCCATCTTGAAGTATTCAAAGCAACAATGTGAAAACCTCCCACTCTATTTTTTATTTATTTATATATATTTTTTTTACATTTATTTATTTTTTGAGAGGTAGAGTGAGAAAGAGCATGTGCAGGGAGGGTCAGAGAGAGAAGGGGACACAGAATCTGAAGCAGGCTCCAGGCTCTGCGCAAGCATTCAGCACAGAGCCCAACACAGGGCTTGAACCCACCAACTGGGAGATCATGACCTGAGCCGAAGCCGGGCGCTTAACTGACTGAGCCACTCAGGTGCCCCCCTCCCACTCTATTTAAAGATCTTCAAACAATCACCTTCTACTTTATTTGGTAATCTTAAATATATTCCAATAAAGAAGCATCTTTTCTCCTGCAAGAAGACTCAGAACAAATTCCTTACTGCCTAATCATTACAGTGTTTTGTTTTTGTTTTTGTTTTTCCTTGTTTTACAGTCAAAAACAGGTTTACTGGAATGTTTTAGTTATAGCTGACATTTACAACATTTAGCTTTAGTTTTTTAAAATAAAAATTTTAAATCACTTATTTTGAGAGAGGGGGAAGCCTGAGCAGGGGAGGGGCAGAGAGAGACAGCGAGAGAGACAGAGAGAGAGAGAGAGAGAGAATCCCAAACAGGCTCTGCTCTGTCAGTGCAGAGTCTGATGTGGGGCTCAATGTCATGAACCATGAGATCATGATCTGAGCTGAAACCAAGAGTTGGATGCTTAACGAACTGAGCCCCCCGGTGTCTCAACAACATTTAGCTTTTGTTACAACCATAAACATGTGGAAATTGCAATTGTAATGGCGAAGCAATTGCAATGTGAGAAGAATCTTGAAAATATTGACGGAATGGAGACACATTTTTTTAGCATAGTGATGATACTCTACAGGGGCTTCTGGACCACCAGCCTGAGCCTCATGTTGATGTGATCATGTAAGTCCTTATAATAGCAGTATGAAATATTATTATCATGGCTTAATTACATATACAATCAACTGGCAAGTATCCAGTTTCAAATTAGATCTTTGAGACACGGCAAAACAGAGGCTGGTTACCTTTGCCTTAACCACAATTACTGAAAACTTCCCTTTTGTTAGAAGGAAAGAAGATAACTGGACATTCTCAATGCTCCAATTTGAAGTAATACTTGCCTCTTAGTTTCTTGAAAAAGAGGTTTTGAAAGTTATATAGATAGATTTCATTTAAATTATGCAGCAATCTTTTATTATTGCTGTCCCAGATTTTGTTTGATGAAGACTTCTGTCACCAAATCAAGTATGGTATTTCATGACTGTAAGAAATATAGCACCTGGATGGTTCAGTTAAGTGTTCGACTTCAGCTGAGGTCGTGATCTCATGGTTTGTGGGCTCGAGCCCCACATTGGGCTCTGTGCTGACAGCTCAGAGGCTGAAGCCTGTTTCACATTCTGTGTCTCCCTGACACTCTGCCCCTGCCCTGCTTATGCACTTTCTCTCTCTCAAAAATTAAAAAAAAAAAAAAAAAAAAGAACTTACTTAAAAACAAATAGATAAAGAAAGTGGGCTAAGGCTATACATACAGGTAAAGGTAAACAATACAGAGTCATCTCCTATGTCTCTAGCATATTCAATTATCTTGAGACTAATAACAACTTATATTCTGTGATCATATCACTGGCTTAATAGTGAACTGAATCAAAGTTAAAAGGCATAGTACTTGGCTCAAAGTGCCACTAAATATGGCAAAGGATTTACTTCAAAGTTTCGGAGTTTTGCGGAGGTGCTTCAGAAACTGCTACAGGAAGCCCAAATGAGAATAACCCCATGTTCTATGTTTAAGACCTCTACATGAGATTTCATTTAACGAAAAAGTTCCACTGTTTTAAGACAAAGTTGAAAAATGACTGCAATTTTTAATCTTAGAGAATATATTAATTAATTTAACAAACATGGAGATCTATCATATTACCTATCTACTGCAGAACTATTAGGATGATTAGAAATTACTCAAAGTATGTTGCATGATACTTGTCATACATTAGACACTCATTGACAACTGTTTTGTAATTATTATGGGCCAAGGACTGTGCTTGTTACCAGGGACACAGACTTGAAATAAACAGATATTGCCCTTAGGAGCTCACAATCTAGTAGGGAAGACAACATGTTAAAAAGCATTTTATAGGGGTGCCTGGGTGGCTTAGTTGGTTAAGCATCCAACTTCGGCTCAGGTCATGATCTCACTGTTCGTGAGTTCAAGCTCCACATCAGGCTTTGGGCTGACAGCTCAGAGCCTGGAGCCTGCTTCGGATTCTGTGTCTCCCTCTTTCTCTGCTCCTCCCTCACTCATGCTCTGTCTCTCAAAAATAAACAAACATTAAAAAAATTTTTTTAAAAAGCACTTTATAGTATCATGAGCTATACATAATAATGTAGGGACCTAGTACAGAAGACGATGCAATGAGCTGTCTAAGAGAGCAGGAATATGATAAGGTTTCACATGGATGAAATTGGAGGCTGGGTCTGAAAGTTGAGAAATTTGCTAGGCAGGCAAAGTAGGAAAAAGAGATTTTAAATCGAAGTTCTAGGGTCAACAAAGGCAAAGAGGTATGAAAAAAATTATAGGATTATGATAAAGGTTCAAGCTGGAGAGGCAGCCAGAGGCCTGATCCTGGAAAGCCTTCTTTGATGCTTACATGTCATATTAAAGCATTTGGATTTTGTTCCTTAGGTGATAGAAAATCATGGAAAGTTACTATTTTATGGAAATACATACACTTGGTATGTTGGCTTTGTATGTATTAACTTAGCTGAGCTGGAATTAGGGTACAGAAAATTCTCTCTGAATGGTTTTGAGATAGGGAAGGTCACAGAGATATTTTATGTGACATTTAAAAGGCAGAAGCAAAGGGGTACTTGGGTGGCTCAGTCGGTTAAGTATCTAACTTTGGCTCAGGTCATGACCTCATGGCTTGTGAGTTTGAGCCCTGCATCAGGCTCTGTGCTGACAACTCAGAGCCTGGAGTCTGCTTCTGATTCTGTCTCCATTGCTCTGTCCCTCCCACACCCACACATTCTCTCTCTCTCTCTCTCTCAAATATAAACAAACATTAAAAAAAATTTTTTTTAAGGGAGAAGTAAAACTACAGTCACATTTTTTTGTTCTAAAGATCATTGGAGGGGCACCTGAGTGGCTCAGTCAGTTAAGTGTCTGGCTTCAGCTCAGGTCAATGATCTTGCAGTTCGTGGGTCTGAGCCCTGAGATGGGCTCTGTTCTGACAGTTCGGAGTCTGGAGCCTGCTTCAGATTCTGTGTCTCCCTCTTTCTTTCTGCCCCTCCCCCATTCACACTCTGTCTCTCAAAAATAAATGTTAAAAAAATAAAATAAAATAAAATAAAGGTCATTGGAAGGTGCCAAGTACTGTGGCAACTTGCTCATAATGGCACTGATATGTTAGCCCACCTAGCAGGCATGGAAAAATATCCAGATCTACAGCTGCTCCAGATCCTGTCAGATATTTTCCTTCAGCTTCTCTTGAGTCCTGAGCCAAGCAAGTACTGTGTAGTTCTGTGGTGAAGGATGCCGATTTTCCTGCAGGTCACCCACAGCAATGAGGCTGAAGGTGGTGAGAGGCAGATGTGGGCTCCAGTCTGTCCTTGTGGGTCCCTATTTGTTCTTGCTCTTGTCCACACCCAGCTTTCCTTTCTGATTGTTGGTCTGGCTGGCTGATAGCATTCTCACTCTGAACACTAGACACAGAAGCAACAGCATGCATATATTGCTCTACCAGTTTCCACAATTGTATAATAAATTGTTGATATAGATCACTCATAGCCCTTTTCTGATTGATATAAAAATTGCCACCAGAAGTGGTCCTGGAGAACAGAACCTTAAGGATGGGTTTGTGACTTGATTCTGTGTTACCTAGAATTAGTTCTCTGATTTAATTAGGTTTATGTGTTTATTTTTATTTAAGTAATCTTAACATGGGGCTCAAACTCACGACCCTGAGATCAAGAGTCCCTGAGACTAAGAGACACGTGTTTTACTGACGAGTCAGCCAGGCCTCCCTGAGTAGGTTTAAAAGCCTTTCAAATGATTGGATGACACCTACCCAGATTAACCAGGATAGTCTCCCTTACTTAAAATCAACAGATTGTTGATATTAGCCATATCTACAAAATACCTACAGAGTAATACCTAGATTAGTGTTTAATTGAAAAACTGAGTAACAGAGCCTAACCAAGTTGACTTATAAAAATAACTATCACACAGACTGATGAAAACCACATGTCTAACATTAACAGAGCAGTCAGCAAGGTCTTCCTAAACACTATTACACGGCCACCCACCCTCCCTGCCATCCCAGCCCAGAATGTTGGGACCTTATGACGTCTGGAATGTCCATCATCCTTTCCAAGAGGTGCTCTAGACAGCAATTTGCACAGTCCCTCTGACAAAGGGCTCCCACTCAAAGACAAGCCTAGGAAAGAGAGCTCTCAAGTTATTCTTCAAAGCTGCCTGGTCCATTATGTCTGAAGAATTTAATAAACAAGATTTACCATCCTCTATAGAAATTGGGTGAAAACTGACATATTAATTTGTACTCCATTCAGTCCCACTGACCTAGCTAATATGATGTTTTAGCAGGACTACCTTTCAGTCCTCAATTCTCCCAGGACACAAAGCGGTATTCCAACTGTCTTCAGGCCCAATTCCCAGCTGCTTATGTAGATGGCCAGAGGCAAGGAGCCAGTTAAGGATCACTCAGGGGTTCATTTCTCAAAGCTTGGTTCCAGCTCTTACATGGTTAGAGTTATAACAAATTCAAAAGCTATTACAAGACAACCTGCTCAGGGACTCCCCACCCTTTGGGGTTGAACAGTTGGGTAAAAAAATTCTCCTGAATGATAAGATATGTGCAAGGCATGGAACTGTATTAGGTCTATGATACTGAATAAAACACAGATCTAATCTAGTAATCATTTTTTTTGCAAAACTTTAAAGATTTCCCTTTGGTTATATTAAACCCTTTCATACTATACTCCGTGTTTCAGAGAAACTAAGTAACCTATTCTTTTATTTTTCTTTCTCTGTGCCTTTGCTCATATAATTCCTTCTGAAATGACTGCCGCTACTCATTTCACCCACCACTCCTAAAATGTATAATTCCTTAAAGCTCCAGCCTCAAATATCATTTTCTCCTTAAAATTTTCCCTGATCCTCCTCTTTTAGTTTCCCCCCTTCTAAATACTTATAGAATTTCATCAGAAAAATCTCTTACAGTACTCATGTTCTATTCTACATGGTGTATATCTATTACCTCTTTCAGCGAAAGAGGATTTGAGACTAGATCATATCAGCAAAATGTCCAGAACAGTGCCTTACATGGCAGGCATGAAATAATACTTACTGAATGTCCTAAAAAAGTATTAGTTAAGTGATATAGACTCATGAGAAACAAATGTTAGGAGACTTCAGGGAAAGTCCTGGTAAGTTTGGGAGTACTTCAGAATATTCCTGATGGATCTAGGAGATTTGGCAACTTAGGTGCACAGCAGGAAATGGGAAGAGAAGGGCAAGAATGGGCGAACTACTGAATAAGACAGCTGGTCTCACTGTAACAGCTGTGCCTCCTACAGTCAGGGTAGCAGCTGAGGGTCCCCTTATTTCAACCTAGCTCTCACCCAGCAACTTTAGACAGACCTTAAGGGCTGCCTAACACAAAACATCACTTGTATAACCTTAACGTGCTCTCAGTTTCCTAATTAAAATATTATTTTTCTTTCTCCTCCCTTCAGTCCTCTCCTATCTTTCACAGCCAAATTTCTCAAAAGCATGGTCCAATGTGCTGTCACCATTTCATCATCTTCCACTCTACCCATTTCATATGGTCACCAATGTCTTCCATTTTAGTAAAACAGTGATCATTTTTAAATTATCATCTTACCCAACCTCATATCAACACTACTGCTACTTCTTCCCTCTGGCTCCTGTCACTATGTTCTCTTGGTTTTCCTTTTCTTCCCTCTGCTCTAAGTTTCCTTTGGAAGCTTATGATCCTCTAGCTGGCCTAAGCTTGTTCCTAACTCTCTTTTCTTCGCTTCCTAAGTGATTTCATCCATGTCCATGTCGTAGTCACAATTTATATTTTTATCATAGGATAGTTTATAAAACTTCTTACTGACACCTTTACCTGGATATCTTAAGAGCACCTCAAATTCAGCATACCCCAAACTGAACTATGGATCTCATCTCTACAAATTTAGTACTTCTGTCTCATTATCTATCTTTCTTGTTGCTCAAACCAGACGTGTGAGTCATTTTCCATATCTCAGCCCCAATTCAATCATACCCCAAGTCCTCAGTTTTTACCTGCCAAATTCTTCTCTAATTTATCCACTCTTCATCTTCACTGTCAATACTCGTTCAAACTACCATTATTTCTCACCTGTATTACTACAATACCCTCCCTTACCTGGTCTCTCTAAATCTTCTTATCAAATGTCAATCCATTCTTCACATTACATTCAGAGTTATCTTTTCTTTCTTTTTTAAAAAAATTATTTACTTATTTTGAGAGAGAAAGAGAGGGAGGGAAGGGCAGAGAAAAAGGGAGAGAGGAAGGAAGGGAGGGGAAAAGAGAGGGAGAGAGAATGCCAAGCACGTTCCATACTGTCAGTGCAGAGCCTGACGTGGAGCTTGGTCTCACAACCATAAGATCATGACCTGAGCTGAAATCAAGAGTCAGACATTTAACTTACTAAGCCACTCAGGCACCACCAGAGTTATCTTTTCAAAAGGCAAATCTGATGTCATTCTCCTACTTAAAACCTTTTGGGGGCTGCCTGGGTGGCTCAGTTGGTTGAGCTTCTGGCTTCGTCTCAGGTCATGATCTCGTGGTTCATGGGTTCAAGCCCCGTGTCAGGCTCTGTGCTGACTGCTAGCTCATGAGCCTGGAGCCTGTCTTCAGATTCTGTGTCTCCCTCTCTCTCTGACCCTCCCCTGCTCATGCTGTCTCTCTCTCTCCCTCAAAAATAAAAAACATAAAAAAAATAAAACCTTTTGGTAGTTAGGACTGTAACAGGTTTTTTTTTTTTTTTTAAATGGCCATAATCATTCCCCTCCCTGTACTCATAACCCTTTGTAATGACTTTGCAGAAATTCCTACTAAAATGTAGAGTTTGCAGCTGGCCGGTTAGCTCAGTTGGTTAGAGCATGGTGCTAATAATAAAATGTAGAGTTTATTTTCCCATCCCATGAACCTGGGCTAGACTTGTGACTATTTTGGCCAAAAGAATGTGGTAGGAATGATGCTATTTCAGCCCTTTCTCCAATATACAAAATTAAAAGATCTCACTCTAATTCTTCCCATTAAAACGCCATGCCAGAATACATTCAAACACAGTATGACACTCTGGATCTATTAATGTCCTTTTCCAACAAATTTACTGGGCTCTTACTACATGTTAGGCCATGTAATGGATCCCAAAATTACAAAGACAAATACAATGTACAAAATACAATTGTTATCTTCATGTAACTAATAGTCCAGAATAATAAAGGTTTATAGATGTTATCTGGAAATCTCTACAGTATACAGGAGACCACAGAAGAAAAGGAGTCAATTCTGCCTAGTACAAAGAGGGTCAGAAAAAGCTTCACAGAGAAGCTGAAGAACCAGTATAGGATCATGCAGAGTGGAGCCCGGCAGCGTGATAGGGATAGTGACCGCCACCATCCCCATCACCGTGTGGCAGCAGGAGGCCATTGTGCGGATCGCAGAGGCCCTCAGCGATATGAAGCTGCAGTCCTTTGCAGAGGAGGCTCTGCAGCTCTTCCAGGTGTCCACACTGGACGCTGCCTTCTCCGGCACTGTCAGGGGTGGAGAGCTTTACCAGCCAGGAGGACCAGGAGATGGTGAGCCACATCTAGAAACTTCTCAAGTACTGCTTTACCATCGGCTCCCAGGTGTCAGAGCACAGCATCATCCAGGACTTCACCAAACAGAAATACCTGGAGTGCGCCATCCACAAGGTCCAAAGCTCATGTTCCAATGGGGCAAGACCCAGCATCGCATGCAGGCCATGGTCCTCTTCCACCTTAAATGAGTCCCTGTGGCCCCGCAGACTCGCCTGTGCCTCTGGTGAGGCACACACCATGACAATCGCTGTCCTCTGCCTCCCTATTACTCTACTTCCCGTGTGCTCTCCCCCTCCTGGTGGTGGGGTCTCCACCTATGGTGGAGGAAGGAGCATTCTGCCTGCCTCGTTGCCTCTGGGCGCCTTTCTCTGGTGCAGGTCCAGGAAATGTGCTTTTGGAGTTTGTTGAAATAATAAAGTCATGATGTGTTTGTATATCAAAAAACAAAACAAAACAGAAAAGCCAAGTAGAGAAGGCTAACTGGCTGAAGGAGTATTAAGAATGGTAACAGCAAAAGGACAGAAGCCTGAAAAAGAACGCAGAAGTCAGTGAACTACAAGCAGTTCTCCATCACTATAGGGTAGAGTGCGGAGTATGGCTTGCAGTGGGGGGAATGGTGAGACAGAGGCTGAAAGGAGTATGTATGGTTAGGTGACTGAGGCCCATTAGGAATTTGTACCTTAGCTTACAAGCAATGTGTTCATCTTTTTTTTTTTAATTTTTAATTTTAGAGAGAGAGCTCGAGGGAAGGAGGGAGAGACGGAGAGAAGGTAGAGGGGAGGGAGGGAGGGGGGGAGAGAACAAACCTTAAGCAGGATCCATGCTCAGCATGGACTGTGAGATCATGACCCGAGCCAAAATCAAGAGTTGGACACTCAACCGCCTGAGCGATGTAGGTGCCCCACAAGCAAGCAATATGCTTATAGGTGTGGAGGAAAGAAGTAGTAGAAAGTAAAGTTGAAAATTCAGGAGAGTGCTGGAAAAACTCATAGAGTAAGGTTCCAAAGGAAACAGGAGAATGGGGTAGAAGGCATAAGTGAAGGGATCAGTCTTAAACAGAAAGAAGGAAACTTCTTCCTCTAAGACAGAGAAAAGAAACTAAAGGTGGGTCTGAGTAAAGATAAATTATGGGTACAGGTAGTGCGCTGAGCAAATCAGTATCTGTTAGCCAGGATTTTCTCACAGGAGGAATAAGCAAGTGATTTTCTAAGGGAGGTGGTGATGGTTGAGAATTACTGCTGAGGGAAGTGGAAAGGCAGTCTAGAAGTGTAAGACTGCAGAGTGGTTCTAAGGGTTCGGCTAAGATCGGAACCATGTATAGTGGTGCCAACGTACAACACTGCATAATATCTTTCCTGAAGATTAATAAGAAGGATGTAGGAGTAGACAAAATAGATACTAGAGGGTTATGAGGGCAGGTACAGGAAAAGGAAAATGAATGAGGATATGGAAGAAAATGCCTGAAGTAATATACCACATGGTCCAGACTGAAGAAAGAAATGAGGGAGAGAAAGGAAAAAGAGAAAGAGGGAGGAAGGGAGGGAATCGAGTGACTGAAATAGGGAAACAGGCTTCTAGGTAAAGATAGCAGATTAAACACAGGCATGAAGCCTTATTCCTTTTGAAAACTCATTAAAGCGATAGTAAAGGATTTTTGTTGTTGTCCTCATTGTTTTTTGAAACTCCAAGGACAAAGATTAGGAGAAGAGAGGACAGTAAAAAAAAAAAAAAAAAAAAAAAAAAAAAAAAAGGAAGCTAGAAAGCAGGAGGGTGGTAGCAGATTAGCACATCTAAGCTGAATCCCAAACCGGATATTAAGGAGCTAAGGAGCAACCTGTTTGTGCTGCAGAAGCCCTGAGATGATCGGGAATTGGCAGCACAGCTTTTACCCAGCAAGAAAGGGGCCTGGAAGATTCTTCTCTGAAGTCAACAGCCAATTCAAAGGAAAAGGCTTAGGAATACCAACATGAGAGTTCCTTTACAAATAACCTATCTACATCACTTTTTAGAAGTGAGAGTTAAAAGTACAGAGGAGTAAGAAAAAAAAGTCTCAGTGCCTAGGCTGGACAAGATACCTTGGGAAAGTCTGTTGATTCTGATGTCCACAAGTCCCTCTGAATCCTCCCCACAAATCTCAACCCTCGCCACAAAATACTGCAAATTTGAGAAGTACTTTAGGAAGTATAGTTGGTTAGTAGCACTGGGGAAACTAATTTAGATAAATGGTACTTCAAGATTTTCCATATCTTTGGGAAAACAATCAAAGGCATAAACTTATTTCTCATCATCTAGAGTCCCAGAAATACAGATCTGTCCAAGCATGATCTTTGAGGTTTTGACTTAAATCCCTGTCTTACCAGATATAAATGTCTAAACTTAAACAAGAGGAGTGTGCAAACATTTTATCCCATTTTAAAAGAAATCCTTTAGAAGCTTATTTTAATATTATCATTATACTTCCAGTGAAAAACCTTGACTAGTACTCAAAAGAAAACAACATAACATTGGAGAAAAGCTACATGATTTTCTTATTAAATATTTGGCACAAACACCTTTTACGTATGAATTATTAAAAACACATGTCCTTCAGAAATAAAATAGGAATTTTCAAGAAGGAGGGAGAGTGTCTTTAAAGGAAAACTAAGCCAATTTCAGTCAGGGAAACAGGAAGTAAAGTTATTTGCTCAAGGTCATATAGCTGGCTTGTCTCAAAACTAAATTTCAAAATCTCTGGTCTTTAATTTTCAGTACATGCTCTTTCTACCAGAAATATTCTTTCCCACTACATATAATGCCTCTTTACGTCACTAATGCATCACTAGGATGACACGTAGGAAAGGAGTTGCTCTTTTTTCACATCCACTGAGGTGGTAGAATTTGGGCCCGATGGAGTGTAGTACCGTCCGATGACCCAACAGCTTGCTGGGGAGACCGCCTCTGCACCCGCCTATCGGGACAGCAGGACTCCTATTCCAGCAAACGCCTCTTTCCAGGACCTCAGGTTCTCAAAACAGAACACTCTCTTTGCAATCAAGGAAAAATTCATCTTTTCTCAGAAAGGGAGAAAACAAAGGAGATGAACGTTTTATCATCATCTCTTTCTCCTACAAGCAGCATGAAAGTTAGAAAACTTTAAAACAAGACATTTCTGGCTCTCCTATATAAACAAAGGCCTTTTCCAAGATAAATTTGCTGTTTGTCCAATAGGAACGAGCCCCAACCTTTGGAAATTCAGTTAAAAAAAAAAAGATAGGAAGTATCATATTCTTATATTCAAAAGTGCTTGAAAATCTGAATTTAATTAGTTTTTACCATCTCACTGAGGCCAGAAGGAGCACAATCCCCCTGAGAGTGATAGGAATGGGGGCAAGAACATTTTTACTGCTCATTTATCCAGCCAGCTGCCCTATTACAACTACAAACCAAAGATCCTTAATCATTGGAGTGTAATTATAAGTTAGAAGAATGGAGGGGGAAAAAATCTGCCAACAATCAAAAATGTAATCCAGTTCTAAGAAACTGGTGTTAATGGTGTTAATGGCCCCAGTGCTTACCCAACGCCTCAAACTCAGCAGCTATGAGGGAAAAATGCATCACCATCTGCTCTTCATTTTCACCTTACCTCTGGCTATTTCCTTCCTCTTTGCTCCCATCATGCCCAAACCTTGCTCTCTTTGGCAGAGACCACTAGGATGAGGCATTTACTAGCAGGCCACCATAAGGAGCCATCAGCTAGTTCCCAGGGAGGTTAAAGAGAAAGCAGAAGACAGTCTCCACCCTCTAGTTGTAATTACAGAAATGTACGACTAGCTGCTAAGAATTTAATGTCTAAGCTTGCCAACTCTAATATGCAGGAAAGCATAAACGTCAGTATTTGATGAATGCATAAATGAGTTAGGTCCTTTGTTTCACATAGTAGTAGATAATCACAATTGATCTTTCTGCATTCCAAAGGACACAATCCCTTTACTCTTTGGAGTCTTGTGAATTTAGCAGTGCAACACTGCTTTGCTTTTTAGGTCTTTTACTTAAATCTATCCTGCATACTACTGTCACGTTATCTTTCTAGAATCCTGAATTTGAATCATTTCCCTTCTTAAAAAATCTTTAATAATTCCCCAGTATTCAAGGCCCTCTGTTATTGTACCAACTTAACTTTTAAGCCTAATCTCTTAGTATTCTCCAATAGGGACCCTCAATTTGGGCCAAACTATCCCTAAACAAATCTTTCATATCCTGTCTCCAAATATTTGTTCACAGCCTTCTCTGTATGCAGGATCCAGGCTTCCTCTGTCCTTTTCCATACCTGATCTGTATCCATCCTTCAAGGCCGAATTATTCTCTTACATTCTCCTGATCACTCTCAGTCCCTAGGCACTGCGACCTCCTCTAAATTCTTAGAACACTGTTGGCCATAATTGTTCAGTATCTGATATTGTTTGCTACTGTTTGTTAGCCTTTTAAATGCATAGGCTTATCTTCCAAGGAGACAAATAAATTCTTTAAGATAGTCTTCTGCCTCAAAGATCCCCTTAAATACCAAAACAGTGGTCTGACCAGAGAAGGAAACTTGATAAACATTTGTCAGTTGAACAATGTGTTCCTGAAAAAGAGAAAGAATGAGTAAATGGAAAAGGCCCAGCTCTGTCCCTAATTAGATAAGTGATATGGAACAAATCCTTCTTCCTCTGGCTTTCAGCATCATTATCTGAAATATAGGTGACTGGGCTAAATGACATTCTAGCTGTGACAGTCTATGATAGGATCTTACAAATAAGTAAGATCTTTTAATAATGCATTAAAAGATATTATTTAATTGTATCTTACGGTGAACTTTTTTAAGATGCAAGGAACCCCATTTCCTAAAATTTGATTTTGATAAATGAACTTAAAAATATTCATAACAAAACCCTTTTTTTCATAGAAAGAACTCCAGATTCAGTCAGCTCTATCCTCAGAAACAAACTATGTTACAAGGTACCATCACAGCTACACTTTATAGAGGAATAAAAAAGAGCTCCGGTGGGGCTGGCAAACTACAGCCTGCCAGTTGGATGGCCCTGATGTCTGTTTTTGTAGATAAAGTTTTACTGGAACACAGCCATGCTCATTTGTTATCTATCTTAGGATACTTTTGTGCTAAAACAGCAGAGCTGAATAAACGCAACACCATATGGTCTGCAAAGTCTAAAATATTTATAGTTTGCCCTTTACAGAAAAAGTCTGCCAATCCTTGTTTTATATACCTCAACATTCATCCAGAAAGTGTCAAGGCCCTCATTACAGAAACTTAAATCACAGTTGGTCACTAGGTGATTTCCCACTCATTCAGTTAAGAAATATTTATTGGGGGGCGCCTGGGTGGCTCAGTCGGTTGGGCATCTGACTTTGGCTCAGGTCATGATCTCGCGGTCCGTGGGTTCAAGCCTCGCGTCAGGCTCTGTGCTGACAACTCAAAGCCTGGAGACTGCTTCTGCTTCTGTGTGTCCCTCTCTTTCTACCCCTCCCCTGCTCATGATCTGTCTCTCTCTGTCTCTAAAAATAAATAAATGTTAAAAAAAAAAAGAAATATTTATTGGGATTTCCCTCCCCCCCTTCCTTCTTTCTTTCCTTCCTTTCTTTTTTCTCCTTCCTCCCTCCCTCTCTCTCTCTCTCTCTCTCTTTCTTTCTAATATTTCTTTATTTTGAGAGAGAGGGAGAGATCAAGCAAGCAGGGGAGGTGCAGAGAGAGGAAGAGAGAGAAGAGGAAGAGCCTCAAAGGCAGGCTCCGTGCTATCAGTGTAGAGACCGATGTGGGGCTTGAACCTATGAACTGTGAGATCATGCCAGAATCCAGAGTCAGACACTTAACTGACTGAACCACCCAGGAGCCCCTAGGATTTCTTATTTCTAACTAAATCTTCATTCAATTTCCTTATCTGTAAAATGGCATATAATAGTTTCCACTTCGTAGGGTTACCGTAAAGATTACATAAAGCCTTTATCACAATGCCTGACACAAAATTTGAAAAATGACAGCAGCTATCATTATCAATATCACCACCACCACCACCACCACCACCTCCATCACCACCACCCTTTCCTGATGTCTTAGGATGTCTTTATTTTGATAGTACTCAGATTAACCACAAGAAGACAAGGAATGTTCTTTTGATACAAAATGGCAGTTGACTCCACAAGTCCTCTAACATCAGATATATTCAGAACTCAATATCTTTGTCAGAGTTTATCAAGAAAACAAATACAATTTGAATTTCTGAATGCCTCTCTTGACATTTGAATACTCTAGGGTTTATTTGGTTCTGCAAACATGTCTACAGTGTTGGACAGATGCTGCCTACACTAGCTGGGACTCTCTCCTTGTGATATGGACATGGCCTGAAGACCCAGGAAAATGAGAATCAGAGCTCCAAGCAGCAGTTTCTGGTGTTTGATCCACTCTCATTATGCTTCCATTTATTCCTAGAATGCTAGAAAATTCCTTTAGAATCTGATACACCAAATGATTATCCCTTTATCAAATATTTATAGAGAGAAGAAAAACACTATTAGGCCACAAAGTCTAGTAAGTTGAACAGGAATAGGTTTTCAGTGTTACATTACAATCACACAAGAAGCTTTTTAAAAATGCCCATCCTATGACAAACTAAAGAAGAAAATCTAGCAGTGGGGCTCAGCCATCAGCATTTAAAAAAATGCTCCCCAGAGTTGAGAACTATTGGTTTTATGAAAAAGGCAGACATGAAATCAATGCTTACAACAGTGAAGCTGGAAAGACGCTGAATGGGTATATGCTTTTTGGTACATGCTCAGTCAGGAGTTATAAGAGGCATACATGTTATTACTTAACATTCAACATAGTTTTTATTTTCTTTTAAAAGTTTATTTATTTATTTATTTTGAGAGAGAGAAAGTATGTGCACACATGTGGGGAGGGACTGAGAAAGAGGGGGAAAGAGAGAATCCCAAGCAGGCTTGACACTGCCAGCGCAGAGCCCGATGAAGGACTTGAACCCACAAACTGCAAGATCATGACCTGAGCAGAAGTCGAACACTTAACCAACTGAGCCACCCAGGCTCCCTGCATCATAGTTTTTATACATGCACAAGTCAATGCATAAGGCTTGCTTCTTGAGAAAGAAAACAGTTTAATAATCCAGGCAGTTTAATTCTACAACTGCAAAAAAAAAATCACCCTGAGGGTGAGAAAGTTTGCTTTACCAGGTGGTAGCAAACCCTGGGGAAAACCATTACTGTGTGTTCAAAGCTGGATTCTCAAGAAGTGAGATGAGACAGTATTTGAGGTGCAAGATGCTTATTAGGGATCAATACCTATGAAAGGGAGAGGAGGAAGCAAGACTGGGCAGATGAAAAACTGAACCAAGATGCTGGTTCTATGAAGCCTCAGCCAACCCAGCAAGGAGTTGTGGATCAAGTACTGCCTGTCAGAGTGACCAGGACTTTATATCCATCCCTCATGTAGTCTGTTGCCCCAGAAGGGTATGACCTCAATGTGGCTCTTTACAGATGAGGTAGATCCTGAAGTCTGTGACAACTAGAGGCTGTCCACTAACTACACTCCCTATAGATGAAGAGCAAGTCCTTCCTTGAAGGGGGACCTAGGCATTTTACTTGTAGGTCTATCGTATGGCACTGTAACAATGAACACTGTTGGTCAAGAGGTGGTTTCTTTTCTCAAGAATCCATTCTAACCCAGGCCTCTCTCCTTAGAAGCACAAAAAAGAAAAATTATGAGGCTATTTGTTGCCAATGTTTAAACAACAAAAACCCTTGAAGTTTAGTAAGACCATAGGATGACCACCCATTTCCTTGATGTTTTGGATTGAGCTGACCATCTGTCCAAGAGCTTAGCAAAGGCATTCAGCTAAGACAGGGTACATACCACATACATAGCCACATGACTTCCCCTACTTCCAGGATACGTGGGGAGCAGAATGAGGCTGAAAGGAAAGGAACTGTGCCATATAAGCACATATAAGCACTTTCCCCCTGCTCTGAGATGTCTTTCAACTTCATTGTTTCTTAAAAACAAAGCCTAGAGATTTAGAATTTTACTGGTCAACTATAGTTATATAACAAAGTATCTCAAACTCAGAGACTTAAAAAAACAAACTATTATCTCACAGTTTGTGGAATCGGGGAGTGGGTTAGTGGTTCTGACTCAGGTTCTCTCTTGAGGTTGCAGTCAAGCTGCTGGCCAAGAGCTGCAGTCATCTCAAGGCTGGCTGGAGGAGAATCTGCTTCCAACATGGCCGTTGACAAGTCTCAGAGTATCTGCTTCCAAGCTCACTAATGTGGTTGCTGGCAGACCTCAGTTCCTCACCACATGGGCTTTTCCACAGCCTGCCCGAATGTCCTATGACATGGCAGCTAGTTGTCAAGTACTGTTTTTTTCATTCCCTAAGAAGGGCTCACAGGTGCCATGTCTGTAAGTCCTTTCATGTTTGAGAATGTCTTCCTATTGCTTTTATATTTACATGATATCTTTATTGTTTACAATATTCTCTAGTTCCACTTTCTTTCCCTGAGAACTCTGTACATATGGTTCCTCTGGTATTTAATGTTGAGACAAACTTGGAAGTAAGCTTAATTTTTCCTCTCATGTACGTGGTAAGTTTTTGTCTTTGGTGCTTGAAGAATTTTTTCTTTATTCCAAAAGTTTAATAGGTTTCCTAGGATACATCTGTCCAATTTTCTTGGAATATTCTTAACATTTGCAGATTCTTTTTTCTTTTTTTAAGTTTGTTTATTTTTGAGAGAGACATAGCACAAGCAGGGCGAAGGGCAGAGAGAGAGGGAGAATCCCAAATAGGCTCCATACGGTCAGTGCAGAGCCCGATGTGGGGCTCAAACTTATGAAACCATGAGATCATGACCTGAGCCAAAATCAAGAGTCGGACACTTAACTGACTGAGCCATTAAGGCACTCTAAAATTGCAGATTCTTACTATTTGGAGATTTTTACTCAATTCAAGAAATTTTATTGTATTTTATCTTGTTTTTAATTTAAAAATTAAAATTATACATGAACATAAAGAGGTAAGCAGTTTCTCAAGGTTTACAAGGAAAATTTTCAGTCCTCCATTCTTTCTCTTACCCCATTTTCTGTTCCCCAGAAGCACCCACTTTCAATCCATTTAGTGGATCCATTTAGTATTTATATCTGTATTTCTAATAACATTTTAATATTGAGATTTCTTAAAATTTTTTAAATCTTTATTTATTTTTGAGAGAGAGAGACAGAGACACAGACACAGACAGAGAGAGGGAGACACAGAATCTGAAGCAGGTTCCAGGCTCTGAACTGTCAGCACAGAGCCTGATGTGGGGCTTGAACTCATGAACCATGAGTTCATAACCTGAGCGAAAGTCGTACGCTTAACTGACTAAGCCACCCAAGCAACCCATTTCCCATTTCAGACATTATCTGTTGATTTCCCACTATGGAAGATGAGGATTTAGGTTTCTTTTATCACCAGCTCTGCCCCTACCACATACATCCATACTTCCTGGATCTTCTACCTTTGTAATTTAATTTCACTATTTTGGTTAGTTCAATAATCAAAGTTTAAGTTATTATGACTGCAGCTTTAGGTATTAGTTATTAACTATGAAAAAGGAAGTTTATTTCTCTTGTCTTCCCTTGTCTCCAACACACTAGCCCTCCCTCTCATCATTCCAAAGTAATTATATCATAATTTTGGTTAGATCAAGTGAATGATTACATTACTATGTAAACATTAGTTATAGCTGAGACATTCAGTAACTAATGATTAATGTTTTTCCTGCTTATTTTTGTTTGCCTTGGCATTATTTTCTCTCATTTCTTCGTTTTCCAGATACTTATCAATAATTTAACCCCAATCTAATCACCAAGTACTCAAATATTCAGACACATTAACTATTCTGCCATTTTCATCAGAAGAAATATGAGAATCTTAAAGAAATTATTCCCAAAGCTTTCTGGCCTATTCCAATCTGTTCTGGCTGCCATTTACACTGGGCGCACAGGTGCTTTCCTGGAATTTTCCTTAATCATCATCTTAGGAATTCTTTTTCCTATATCCTCCGTCTTTTTTCTTTTCTTAGTTTATGCCAGGTTTTGGTGGTATATATTCTCTAGCAGCTTTCTGAAAACAGATGAATGGAAAGCAAATGTCTCTAAAATTCTTATTCTACTCCCACACTTGATTGATAGTTTGACTACATGTAGATTTAAGAATTTTGAAAGCTCTACTCTGTTGTTATAGTTTCTAGTGCTGCTGTTAAAAGTTCAAAGCTGTTTTAATTCCTTTATGTATGATATTCTCCCCTCCTGTCTGGAAGCTTACTGGATCTTCTCTTTGACACCAGTGTTATAACATTTCATAATGATAATCATGGTAAGTTTCTTTTCATGCATTTTGCTGCACACTGTTTCCTTTCAGTCTAGAAATGCAACTCCTTTAATTCTGAGAAATGTTTTGTATATATTAGTTCATTGATGATGTCTTCTCCCTTCATTTTCTCTGTTATCTCTTTCTGGAACTACTAATATTCAAATGTTCTTGGTTGTTCCTTTAATTTACTTATCATTTCTTTATTTTTCATCAATATGTTGCTTTATTCTCCTTTGTGAAACATTTTTCAAAATTGAGTTTTTAGCATTAGCACTTTCTTATTCTTTAAGTTTTCCCTTTAGGGGCGCCTGGGTGGATTGTCGATTAAGTGACTGACTTCGGCTCAGGTCATGATCTCACAGTTTGTGGGTTTGAGCCCTGCGTTGCTGACAGCTCAGAGCCTGGAGCCGAATTTGGATTCCGTGTCTCCCTGTCACTCTGCCCCTGCCCTGCTTATGCACTTTATGCTCTGTCTCTCTCTGTCTCTCAATAATAAACAAAAATTAAAAAAAATCAAGTGCTCCCTTTATTCTTTTTTTTTTGGGGGGTTTATTTATTGGAGGGGGCGGGCAGAGAGAGAGGGAGAGAGAATCCCAAGCGGGCTTTACACTGTCAGTGCAGAGCCTGATATGGGGCTCGATCTCATGAACATGAGATCATGATCTGAATTGAAATAAAGAGTTGGACCCTCAACCGACTGAGCTACCTAGGTGCCTCTAAATGCTCCCCTTGAAAAACCTGTTTTGAGTATAGTTGACCACACTGTTGTTAGTTTCATGTGCACAATATAGTAATTCAACATCTCTTATGTTTTGCTATTCTCATCACAAGCGTGTAGCTACCATCTGTCATGATAGAACACTATTACAATACGTTGACTATATTCCCCAAGCTGTGCCCTTTATTCCTTATTCAGTCCATTAACTGGAAGTCTGCATCTCCCACTCCCTTTCATCCATTTTGCCCATCCCCTCACATTTCTTCCCTCTGGCAACCATCAGTTTGTTCTCTGTATTTATAGGTCTGATTCTGCTTTTTGTTTGCTTATTCATTTGTTTTGTTTTTTTGATTCCACATGTAAGTAAAATCATATGGTATTTGTCTTTCTCAGTCTGACTTATTTCACTTAGCATAATACCCTCTAGGTCCATTCATGTTGTCACAAATGGCAAGATCTCAGTTTTTTATGGCTGTGTAATATTCCATGGTGTGTGTGTGTGTGTGTGTGTGTGTATTACAACTTCTTTATCCATTCATCTATTGATAGACACCTAAGTTTTGCCTATATCTTGGCTATTGTAAATAATGCTGCAATAAACATAGGGGTGTGTATCTCTTTTCAAATTAGTATTTCCATTTTCTTTGGATACTCAATAATGGAATTATTAGATCATATGGCATTTCTATTTTTAATTTTTTGAGGAACTTCCATACTGTTTTCTATAGTGGCTATACCAATTTACATCTTCACCAATAATGGATGAGGGTTCCTTTTTCTCCACAACCTCACCAACACTTGTTGTTTCTTATCTTTTTTATTTTAGCTATTCTCACAGACATGAAGGGATATATCACTGTGGTTTTATTTTGCATTTTCCTGATCATTAGTGATGTTGAACATCTTTTCATGTGTCTGTTGGGCATCTGTATGTCTTCATCTGAAAAATGTCTATTCAGGTTCTCTGCCTATAAAAGTTTTATTTTATTTTTGAGAGAGAGAGACAGAGCATGAGTTGGGGAGGGGCAGAGAGAGAGGGAGACACAGAATCTGAAGCAGGCTCCAGGCTCTGAGCTGTCAGCACAGCACTCGACACGGGGCTCAAACCCATGAACTGTTAGATCACCACCTGAGCCAAAATTGGGACTTTTAACTAAGTCACCCAGACACCCAAAATCAGATTTTTCTTTTTTGGTGTTGAGTCATATAAGTTCTTTATATATATTGGATATCAACCTCTTGTGGGACATATTGTTTGCACATATCTTCTTCCATTCAGTGGGTTGCCTTTTTGTTTTGTTGATGGTTTCTTTCGCTGTGTAAAAGCTTTTTATTTTAATGTAGTCCCAATAGTTTATTTTTGTTTTCGTTTCCCTTGCCTTAGGAGACATATCTAGAAAAATGCTGCTATGGCCAATGTCAGAGAAATGACTGCCAAAGTTCTCTTCTAGAAATTTTACGGTTTCAGGCTTCACATTTAGGTCTTTCATCCATTTTGAGTTTATTTTTGGGTATGGTGTTAGAAAGCAGTCCAGTTTCACTCTTTTGTACACAGCTGTCCAGTTTTCGTAGAACCATTTGTTGAAGAGACAGTCTTTTTCCCATTGTATATTCTTGCCTCCTTTGTCATAGATTAATTGACCATATTTATTAAACCATGGTCTTATTTCTGGGCTCTCTATTTTGTTCCACTGATCTATGTTTCTCTTTTTGTGCCACTAAATTCTCCCTTTTTAATACAGAATTCTGCTTTGGGGGCATGAATGCAGTATTCTCTCATCTCTCAATGAGGGCAAGGATTTTGGTGTGTTTTGTTCACTGCTGTATTCCTAACTCCCAGAATAGTGGTACTCAGATGCTCAAATTTAATAAATCTTTCTGAGTAATGTTATTTCCTTTGAAGTTTTTTTCTCTCTGAAAAATTTATTTATTTAAATTTTTAAGAGTTTATTTATTTATGTTGAAACAGAGATTGCAAGCAGGGAAGGGGCAGAGAGAGAGAGAGAGAGAGAGAGAGAGAGAGAGAATCCCAACCAGGCTCTGCACTGTCAGTCCAGAGCCTGATGAGGGGCTCAAACTCACAAACTGCAAGATCATGACACAGGCTGAAATTAAGAGTCAGACACTTAACCTACTGAGCCAGGTGCCCTCTCTCTCCCTCTCTTTATCCATCTATCTATTTATGAAAGAGAGGGAGGGAGGGGCGCACAGAGAGAGAGAGAGAGAGAGAGAAAATATGTGCCAGTGGGGGAGAGGAGCAACAGGAGAGAGAGAATCCCAAGCAGGGTCTACGACCACAACCCTGGAATCATGACCTGAGCAGAAATCAAGACTCAGGTGCTCAACTGACTGAGTCACCCAGGCTCCTCATCTCTGAAGACTTCAGTTGGTCTTTTTCCTGCTAACTTGTTGGGCTTTTTTTTTTTCCTGTTTATTTGTTCTGGCCTCTAGAATTCATAATCCCCATTTATTTTTGTCTAAATTTAAGAGTAGCACACACACAAAATCTCATTGTCAACACTGAACATGTGGTAGGCATTGTCAACTCAGAAATTCAATGTAGGAGGATCCACGAAGTGGATTTTCTGTTGGGAATTTCCCGACGTCTGTACCTTGTACCATCTCCCACCACAGAGAAGAATGCTCTAATGCCCTTGCTTGACAGATGCAAGCCTGGCTGCTAGTATTCAGAAGCTAAGTGGGACACAGAAGCTGAAGACCTTAGGACACACACTTACTACTCACTTTTTGCATTGTATTTCCATCCTCATTTATGCCTGGTGCCCCAGGCCAGAGATCTTCCATTTTACCCTTTTCTGAGAATAAATCTCCAGTCTCTTGCTAGGGTTGTGAGGTAATCTGAGGATCAATCTACAGTTTGGATAAATTTTCAAGTAATCCTTTAGCTTCACTTGTAGATATGCTTGGTGCTGTTGAATCCTGAATCTTTAAAGAGCTTTGTGGGGCGAATCAGTGTGCAGTTCAGCTTTCCCTGCTGCTGGCTTAGCATTCAGCTTTCTCAGTGTGTTAAACTGTCCTGCTTTCCTGCTTCTGCTCTTTCCTTTTCCACCTTCTTTAGTCTTCTGAATGTGCACCTCTCTAAAATTCCTGTGTTTTAGTGGGGCTTCAGAAGTTATCACATTTACTCAGGTCTTCTAATTTTATGTTAAAATCCTTAAATAAAATTACTTTACCAAGAAGTCCTTATATCTTTGAATACACCTTTTGGTCCCATGTTTAGTATTTCAGAGACATTAGTTTATTGTCATCTTTATCTTTTATTTCTATTAGATTCTCTATAACTTTTAATCATTTTCATTGAAATTACTGAATATCTCAAAGCTTTCTTCCGTCAATAATCTGATTTTCAGTGGTATCTGTTCTGACCTTTGCTATTTTAGTTGGTCTTCAATTTATTTTCTTAGTTCTCCAATACCGTCTTTTATTTCATTTTGTTTTACCATCCCATCACTGAACTTTTATTTATTAAATTCATGTTTTGATGAGTTGTTTTATAGTTGTACAGTTGTATAGTTGTAAAAATTCTATTTAATGAGTTATGCTTTTTTTCAGAATACTTTTTTTGTCCTTTTTAGAACATTTTTCTTGATTTTATTTTGTTTGCTGTATGTTTGCATAGTTGACATGGCAATTATTTTGGTCTTGTTCATGCTTATTTGTTTTGCTATGATATGGATAAGTTCTTATTTTTCATCCTCCTGTACCTGAGACCAACTACCAAGTGAGTGGTGGTGATTTTCTTCCTTCCCCCCCGCTTTTGTTTTTACTGAAGTATAGTTGACACACAATGTTACATTAGTTTCATATGTACAATATAGTGATTTGACAACTATTATGCTGTTATGCTATGCTCAACACAAGTGTAGCTACCGTCTGTCACCATATAATACTGTTGTAATACCATTGACTATATTTTCCATGTTGAGCCTTTCATTCCTGTGACTTATTCATCCCATAACTAGAAACCATTACCTTCTACTCTCCTTCACCTTTTTGTGCCCACTCCCTACTCCTTCCCCTGTGGCAACCACCAGTTTGTTCTTTTTATTTATGGGCCTGTTTCTGCTTTTAATTTTCATTATTTTTGGAAAAATATTTTATTAAAAAAATTTTTAATGTCTATTTTTGAGAGAGAGCACGTGTGAGTTGGAAAGGGGAACAGAGGATCGGAAGCAGGCTCTGAGCTGACAGCAGAGAGCCCGATGTAGGGCTCAACCTCACGAACTGTGAGATCATGACCTGACTGAGTCACCCAGGTGCTCCCAAGATATTTTACTTTTAAGTAATCTCTGTACTCAATGTGGGGCTCAAACTCACAACCTTCAGATCAAGAGTTGAATGCTCCACCAACGGAGCCAGACAGGTGCCCTGTTTCTGCTTTTTTAAATTTTTGTTTTTTTCTTTTTAGATTCCACAAATAAGTGAAATCATATTACATATACCTTTCTCTGACTTATTTCATTTAGCATAATACCTTCTAGGTCCATCTTCATGTTGCAAATGGCAAGATCTCATTCTTTGTTATGGCTGAGTAATATTTCATTATATATATTACCACATCTTCTTTATTCATTCATCCATCAATGTATTGATGGAGACAGGTTGCTTCCATACATTGGCTACTATAAATAATGCTGTAATAAACACAGGAATGCACAGATCTTTTCAAATTACTGTGTTTGTTTTCTTTGGGTAAATACCCAGTAGTGCTGGTTATTTTATATTCTGTGTACTTTTCTATGGCTTCAGCAAATGATGTGAGCCAGAGGGATAGAAGGGGCAGAGGGAACAGAGCTCAGGTACTGCAGAATCTTTGTTAAAATATTCTTCTTGGGGACCTGGGTGGCTCAGTCGATTAAGTGTCCAACTTTTTACGTTGGCACAGGTCACGATCTCATGGTTCGAGAGTTTGAGTCCCATGTTGTGCTCTATGCTGGTCCTGAAAAGCCTGCTTGGAACTCCGTCTCCCTCTCTCTTTCTCTTCCCCTCCCCTGCTTGTTCTCCATATCGCTCTCAAAATAAGTAGAAATAATCTTTAAAAAGAACACATATTTTTCTTTCCTGAGATTCTGTTAAAGATTCTTCTTTCATTCCAAATAATTAAGGGTTATATTCCATTGCTACGGAGGGACAGTCTCCAGTTTTATATTACTTCACCTATTCATTTTTATGCTTGATCTTTCATTTCTGTTAAAGAGTCAGCCTCATTGTTCATTTTCTCTGCTTCATCATTTACCTGCAAGTAGTTGTTCCCACTACTTCTCATTTAGAAGAAGATAAAAGTACTTAAAGAAGATAAAATGTGCTTGGTTTGGTTCTTTCCAGCTTTGGAGCTTTTGGTGGGCATTTGCAGGATTTCATTAATACATCAATATGGCTGGGGAGTAGTGACAGGCTGGAGTTGGGACCCACCTTTCTATTCTTCATTGGTGTCTTGTTTCTTTCCTTGACCTTCAATTTTTAAACTTTATTAATTATCTTACTTTGCCTCTGTTGAAATTTCTGCCAGTTTTAATCCCCATAGTAGCCCTAAATATTATTAAACCCATTTTTACAGAATAGATACCAATAGAATTTTAATACAGAACTCTAATACATTGGGGTAACTGGGCTAGCTGAAGCTAGAATCTAGTTTCATTTTCATTAAAATATATACTTTGAAATATGTCTCCTACCTTTGTTGTCCCAATAAGACATTTTTCTTCCCCAATTTACTCCTCTCCTCATTTTGTCTAGGCTCCAAACATGTGTGTGTGTGTGTGTGTGTGTGTGTGTGTGTGTGTGTTTTAAATAGCAAAAATAACAGAGAATTGCAATCTGGGACAAGCAAGCTATAGCAAAACCACAGACAAGTCCAACCTAGGCTGCAAATTGTTTTTATTTTTATTTTATTTTATTTTATTTTTTGCTATTCTTTCTCTCTCTTTTTAATACTTTATTTTTGAGTCAGAGAGAGACAGAACATGAGTGGGGTTGGGGCAGAGAGAGGAGACACAGAATCCAAAACTGGTTCCAGGCACTGAGTTGTCAGCACAGAACCTGATGCAGGGCTCGAACCCACAAACCGTGAGATCATGACCTGAACCAAAGTTGGACACTTAACTGACTGAGCCACCCAGGTGCCCCTTCAGTTTTTAAATATTCTTCTGTACTGGTATGCAGCAGTAAAGCTCTGAGTATGGTGGCTTCTGATGAAAAAGTCCATGCTGGGTAAGCACTCAATCAATGCTGATTAAAGAAAATGTGCCTGGCTTGCCTCTTTGTAACCAGTAGGATGGCTACTATCAAAAACCAGAAAATAACAAGTGTTGGTGAGGACATAGAGAAATTGGACCCTGTGTGCACTGCTGGTACAATTGTAAAATGGTACAACCACTATGGAAAATAGTATGGAGGTTCCTCCAAAAATTAAAACTAGAACTGTCATATAATCTAGTAATCCCACTTCTGGGTGTACATCCAGAAGAATTCAAAGCAGAATATCAAAGGGATATTGATACACATGTTCAGTGCAGCTTATTCACAATAGCCAAGAGTTGCAAGCAAACCAAATGTCTGTGGACAAATGAATAGATTTTAAAAATGTGGCACACATACAAAATGGAATATTATGGAGCCATAAAAAAGAAGGAAATTCTGACACATGCTACAACATGAATGAACCCTGAGGATATTATGCTAAATGAAATAAGCCAGTCAACAAAACACAAGTACTGTATAATTCCACTTATCTGAGGTATCTACTTTTAAAGTAGTCAAGTTTATAGAAACAGAAAGTCAAGTGGTGATTACCTGGAACTAGGGGACAGGAAAAAGAGAAGCGCTGCTGTTTAATGGGTACAGAACTTCAGATTTGCAAGATGAAAGAGTTTTGTTAGAGATCTGTTTCACAACAATGTGAATACGCTTAACACTACTAAACTGCACACTTAAGAGCAGTTAAAATGTGTGTTTACCATATTGAAAAAAAAAAGAAAAAGAAGATCTATAACACTATTAGAAAGACAGTCCTGTTCCCTGTTCTCCCCACAGCTGCTATGCTCTACTGCTACGCAGGATTTGACTCAACCTTGGCAAGAAAAGACACAGGGAAAAGCTAAGCTTATGTGGTGAAGAAAAGCCTTCATCCTGTCTCATAGGAAAATAGTCACATACTTTTGTCAATTTCACACAGTATAATCTAGTTTTCATTCCCTCTTTCCCATCCACTGGGTGGTTTTATTTTGTTTTAATACAAGGAGAATTGCCAGAAAGAAAAACCCTAGGGCTTACTTCTGCAGGATGGATCCCTTAATGACCAGCTCTTCATCCAAGTCCGCTTCATTAGCCATGAAGAGCAGCCTCTTTCCTGTGCTGTCCACTCCAATGAAGTCACGCTGCTCCACTGATTCAAACAAAAGAAGAAAAATCAAACAAAGCCATTTGCCCCTGCCTGCATGACTAAGTCAGGGGGACAGGGCACCTGCTCACAATTCTCTTGGAACTAAATACAGGATTGGTATGTAGGACAAACTTATCACAGTGTTTAAAACACGGATAGTCAAAATGTTTTGTATTGTTCTAAAGGATATTATTAGTTAACTAGCGAAGTTTCAATAAGATCTATAGATTAAAGTATTATAGCAACGCTATTTCCTTTTTGGGCGGCACTGAGAAGCGGGGGCGGGGGCAGGATACACACTGATGTATTTAAAAGCATCTGTAACTTACTCCCAAATAGCTCAGTAATAGTATATGTACTATATTGTGTATACATATCATACATTTAAAATATATCATAAGAGAGAATAATAGAACAAATGTTAACATTTGGGGAATTTTGGTAAAGGATATATAAGTTCTTTGTACTAGTCTTGTAATCATTTTGTAAATGTGAAATTATCTCACAAAAAGTTGAGTGATAGATATGTTAGTTTGACTGTGGTAGTCATTTCACAATCATGTCTACATATATCAAAACATCACTGTAACACTTTAAATACACATAATTTTTGTCAAAAATAAAAGTTAATAATAAAAAGCTGAATATGTGGATGAACCACAAACTCACTACGTGGCACATAAACAAAGAATTCTTTCTCTGCAAATAATATCCTATGTCTGCTCTCTGTGGAAATGGGAAAAATATTATTTATAGACATGTACATTCAATCAACATTAACTACATGTCTATTATGCATTAGATTTTATTATTCTGTATGAGAAAGCATTCAAAGAAAATAAGGTGCATGTTTACTAGACATGGAGGGTTCTTTGGTAGACAGTAATTTTATAGGCTGTCACATTATTGCTGTTTTCTGTGTTAGATTTCTTTCCACCAACCAGATAATAAATTCTTCAAAGGCAGGCTTATGGTTCCTTTATATCTCCTTTAGCATCTAGTACAGTGTCAGGCACTTAATAAAATATCCTACTAACATCTGAGGAGTATCTATTAGTTTATAAAAGCATTTTCACATAGAGGAAGCATAGCATAATGATTAAGAAGAGAGCCTCTGAGGCCTGACCACGTGGGTACAAATCCCCCTTACTAGCTGTATGTCCTCAACAAGATACTCAACTTCTCTGTTCTTCAGCTTCATCTGCAAAATGGGTATCATAGTAGTGCCTACCTCACCAGCTTATTCTGAGCACTGTATCAGTTAAGATTTGTAAAGCTAATAACAGTGCTATTAAATCAAACATTAAATGAAATGTTTTAAGTTAAAAAAATTAAACAAAATGCATGCTTTCTTTTGATCTTCACAATAATAAAGCAATGATTTAATACCTCTTTGAAAGGAGAAGAAAAAAGTTGAGCTCTAGAAAAACAGTATTTCTAAAGAGGACTTTGTCTGTCTTCCACTGACACACAACAGCTACTATGTAACTGAACATGATTCACTGTTGGCTGCAGCTGCCTATATACCTAGAACCGAATGTATTACAACTGTCTAACGGGTTTAGCCAGGTGCTTGAAAGCATTCATCCCTTGAGATGGTTTCTGGTCATCTTATCACATGTAGTGTGGGAATCCAAATAGGGAAAAAACTATCATAAAAAATCATATGTTGGGGTGCCTGGCTGGCTCAGTCAGAAGAGCATGTAATTCTTGATCTCCAGGTCAGAAGTTTGAGCCCCATGCTGGCTGTACAGATTACTTAAATAAATAAAGAAACTTAAAAAAAATTGATTATATGTTATTTTTTCAATGACAAAGATTAGTGAACTCCAAAGAAGGAAGGGCAAATAATGCCAATTTGAGGGTAAGTTTTACAGAGAATTTCAACTGAAGCAAATTTTGCAGAGATTTTCAAATGCCACACAGCAGATATGACATCTATCAGTTCATCTATTACATGGAAACCTGAGAATATAAAGGTCTGCAACAGTCTGATTATGAGCCAGTATTTTATAAGGAAACACAGAGATGTTATTTTTGGATACAACTCGGAGTGCTTACTCTATCCAAGTCCTTCAGCCTGACAAAACCTCCAATTACTGAATGTCCTGGGAGCAGTGATTTCCAAGTTCGTGCTTCAGTTATGTTGCTCTTTACTCACAGTCCTCACTCTCAGGGGCCCCTCCTTGTATTTGCTTCCTGGAAGCTACCATAGTAACTGGGACTTCAGAATATACTACAAATCCTAGGAATTTATTTCCTTATGTTCTGCTTTAACAAAGTAAATTCTACTTTAGGAAAAGAGAAGGTCACATCAAAATGTCCATCCTAAGACGACTACAAAAATAAGATTAAGAAAACAGCTAAAACTATGAATGGAAATTTAAAAAAATTTGGCAACCATTCATATTTTTTCTAGTTGATTTTTACTTATCTGATGCTTTTGTCTCCTCTATAGTCATTTACTTCTCCATTCATTCACTCATTCAACTAATAAATATACTTGTTACCTCCCTTGTGATAGGCATTATGTTTATAGTAGGGAATTCCAACTCATTTTATGAGGCGAGCATGATGCTGATACCAAGATCAGACAAAGATATTATGAGAAAAGAAAATTACAGGCATATTCATTTATTACAGAAACACAAGGATCTTAAATAAAATATTAGCAATAAAAACTAAAAATGTATATAGTAGAATTAAAAGGGTTACAAATTTGTTGTACTTAAGAGGTAAGGTCTAGAATGTAAAATGGTATGCCCACAGTGGAAGATAGTATGATGGTTCCTCAAAAAAATTTTAAAAATAGAATTACCACATGATTTAGCAATGCCACATCTGGGTATACCACCCCAAAGAATTGAAAGCAGGGTCTCACAGAGATAGTGTGTACACCCTTGTTCATAATAGCATTGTTCACAGTAGCAAAAATGTGAAAACAATCCAAGTGTCCACTGATGGAGTAATGTATAAGCAAAATGTAATATATACATACAAGACAATATTATTCAGCCTTAAAAATAAAGAAAATCCTCCAATTTGCTAAACATGGATGAACCTTGAGGGCATTATACTTTATGAAATGAGCCAGTGACAAAAAGACAAATTCTGTATGATTCCATTTATATATGGCACTTAAAGTAGTTAAAATCATAGAGACAGAAAGTATATGAGCCACCTGAGTGGCTCAGTTGGTTGAATGTTTGACTTCACCTCAGGTCATGATCTCACAGTTCACAAGTTTGAGCCCCGCAATGGACTCTCTACTACTGTCAGCATGGAGCCTGCTTCAGATCCCCTGTCTCCTTCTCTCTCTCTGCTCCCACCTTCTGCCCCTCTGCTGGTGCTCTCTCTCTCAAATATAAAATAAACATTTAAAAAAAAGAAAGAGGGGCACCTGGGTGGCTCAGTCAGTTAAGCATCTGACTTTGGCTCAGATCATGACAGCTCAGAGCCTGAAGCCTGCTTTAGATTCTGTGTGTGTCTCTTTCTGCCTCTACCACTGCTCTCTCTCTTTCTCTTTCAAAAAATACATAAACATTAAAAAAAAAAAAAGAAAGGAAATATAACCGTGGTTTCCACGGTCTGTCAGGGGGTGAATGGGGAGTTATTGTTTAATAGGTATAGAGTTTCAGTTTCACAAGATGAGTAAAGTTAAACAGGTAGATGGTGGTGATGATTGCACATTATACATGTATTTAATACCACTGAACTGTAGGTTACCTGAATGGCTCAGTCTGTAGAGCTTGCAACTCTTAATCTCAGAATCATGAGTTTGAGCCCCACACTGGGGGCAGAGATTACTTTAAAATAAATCTTTAAAAAAAAATACCACTGGACTGTACACTTAAAAAAAGGTACATTCTACATGTATTTTACCATAATAAAAAAAAGTGAAGGAAAAGAAGTGCTCACAGGAGAAAAAAGGGTAAGGTCTAGTTCTCCATCCTTTATATTTAGGCTGGCTGAGCAACTAGCTTTAACAGTGCAATGGAATGACACAGTCTGCGTTCCAAGCTTAGCTTCAGGAGACTTTGTTTGTAGCTGCTGCTGCTGCTGCTCCTCTTGCTCTCTCTCTTTCTCCCTCTCTAAAGGGAAAGAGCATGTGAATAGGGCAGAGGGACAGAGGGAGAGAGAGAATCCCACACAGGCTCCATGCTGAGTGTAGAGCCTGATGCGGTGTTTAATCCCACTATCCTGGGATCCTGACCTGAACCAAAATCAAGAGTCAGATGCTCAACCAACTGAACCAACTAGGTGCCTCTTCTCTTACTCTTTTAGAATGTGCTGCTGTTATATAAACAAGCTTGGGCCTCCAGTATGGCAACAGATTGAATGAAAGAGAAGGTCAACTCTCACGGCTTTGGCCCTAGACATATTAGTGTGCCTACCACAGCGTCTAAGAATGTTAACTGCCTCTTGGTAATCACACTTCTGTATCCCCTCCCACTGAGTATGGAATGACTAGTAACTTGCTTCTAACCAACAAAATGTGGCAAAAGTGATGAGATATTACTTTTGTAAGTCAGTTACATAACTTTGTAATTTCTGTCTTGTTAGGAGATTCTCTCCCTTGCTGGCTTTGGTGAAGCAAATTGTTATGTTGAAGAGGCCCAAATGATAAAGAAATGACGGCAGCCTCTGGCCAACAGTCAGCTAGAAACTGAGGCTCTCAGTCCAACAGTCCTTAGGAAACTGAAATTCTGCCAACAAACAAGTGAGCTTAGAAGCAAATTTTTTCCTAGCTGAGCCTTCAGATGAGACCTCGACCCTGAATGATACCTTGATGTCACTTTTCTGAAAGACTCGGAATCAGAGGAGCCAACTAAGTAATGCCTGGACTCCTGACCCACATTGTCGTTTTAAGATGTTAAGTTTATGGTAATTTGTTATACAGCAATAGATAACTTGCATATTAGCAGCAACAGATAACTGATACATTAGCTGACATCACTTGAACAGAGTTGAGACAACTCAGTTACAGCAGGCCAAACTGCCAACCTAAAGAATCATGAGCAGATTAGATTACATACATCTTGCTATACTTTTTTTTTGCAGTATTTAGCTTTACATTAAAAAAAATTTCAATTTGTTTAAACTAAAACAAAACAAAACAAAAGGAGTTCCTACCTATTTCTATCATCCACTTCTGGAAAGCACCAATCTGTTCTCTGTATCTATGAGTTTATCAAAAAAAAATTTAAAGGGGCTCAGTGGTTAAGCGTCCGGCTTCGGCTCAGGTCATGATATCACGGTTCATGGGTTCGAGCCCCGCATCGGACTCTGTGCTGACAGCTAGCTCAGAGCCTGGAGCCTATCTTTGGATTCTGTGTCTCCCTCTCTCTCTGACCCTCCCCGGCTCACACTGTCTCTCTCTGTCTCTCAAAAAAAAATTTTTTTAATATTTTTTAAAAAATAATTTAAAAAATTTAAAAAAATTTTTATTGTTTATTTATTTTTGAGAGAGAGACAGACAGACAGAACATGAGCAGGGGAGGGGCAGAGAGAGGGAGACACAGAATCTAAAGCAGGCTCCAGGCTCTGAGCTGTCAGCATAGAGCCCAAACGCGGCTGTGAGGTCATGACCTAAGCCAAAGTTGGACGCTTAACCAACTAAGCCACCAGGCACTACCCCAGCCAAAAATTTTTTTAGGGGTGCCTGGGTGGTTCAGATGGTTGGGCATCCGATCTTGCCCAGGCCATGATCTCACACTTGTGGGTTCAAGCCCCACATTGGACTCTGTGCTGACAGTACAGAGCCTGGATCCTGCTTAGGATTCTGTGTTTCCCTCTCTCTCTGCCTCTCTCCTGCTGTTTCTCTCTCTCAAAAATAAACATTAAAAAAAATTGTTTTTTAGATTCCACATATAAAAGACATCATATGGTATCTGTATTTCTCTGATTTATTTCTCTTTACATAATATCCTTGAGGTTCATCTATGTTGTTACAAATGCCAAGATTTCATTATTTTTATGGCTGAATGATATTCCATTGTGTATATATACGCAATTTCTTTATCCATTCATGTACTGAAGGACACTTAGATTTGTTTCCATATCTTGGTTACTATAAATAACACTGGATGGAACAAGGGGGTGCATTTATCTTTTTGAATTAGTGTTTTTATTTTTATTTTTTTGAAAAATATCCAAGTAAATTACTAGATCATATGGTAGTTCTATTTTTAATTTTTTGAGGAACCTCCGTGCTGTTTTCCAAAATGGCTGCATCAATTTACATTCCTACCAACAATGCAGGAGGTTTCCCTTTTCTACATATCCTCAGCAACACTTGTTATTTCTAATCTTTTTGGTAATCACCATTCTAACAGGTATGAGGCAGTATCACATTGTGGTTTGTATTTCCTTGATGATTAATGATGTAAAGCATCTCTTCATGTACCTGTTGGCCCTCTGTATGTCTTCTTTAGAAAAATGTTTATTCAGGGGTGCCTGCGTTGCTCAGTTGCTTAAGCATCTGGCTCTTGATTTTGGCTTAGATCATGATCTCATGGTTCGTGGGATGGAGCCCTGTGTCAGGCTCTATGCTAAGTGTGTGGAGCCTGCTTAGGATTCTTTCCCTCGCCTGCCGCCCCTCTCATGCTCATGCTGTCTCTCTCAAAATAAATGAATAAACTTAAAAAGAAAAGAAAAGAAAAACGTTTATTCAAATCTTCTGCCTAAACTATCAAACAACTATGAGGATAGAAAAAAGACAAGCAAAAGCTCAAATATTTACTTGTCACAAACCCCATCTCAGGATGCTACAAGAGGATATGTTCCACAAAAAAGTGAATATAAACTAAGAAAGAGGAAAAAATAAAATAAAATAAAATAAAATAAAATAAAATAAAGTAAAAGGCGCCTCGGTGGCTTAGACAGTTAAGCCTCTGACTTTGGCTCAGATCATGATCTCACGGTTCATAAGATTGAGCCCCGCCCTGGGCTCTCCGTTGTCAGCACAGGGCCTGCTTCAGATCTTCTGTCCCCCTCATTCTCTCTCTCTCTCAAAATAAATAAATAAATAAATAAAATAAACTGAGAGAGATGAAAATAATGAGATTCAAAACACGACAGTGAAGGATGAACCTAAAATGGTAGTTTCACAGCAGAACAACTAATCCAGAAAAGCTCTAAGAGAGATATCTTCAAGAATTTGAATCTGAGAGAGCACTTATGTGTTGGACAGTAATGAGAGGAAATTCACACAACTGAGGCTGGGTTGAATTAGTAATAAATACATAGAAAACAAAGTAAATGAGGGGCGCCTGGGTGGCTCAGTTGGTTGAGTGTCTGGCTTCGGCTCAGGTCATCTCATGGTTCTTGGGTTCGAGTCCCGCGTCAGGCTCTGTGCTGACAGCTAGCTCAGAGCCTCGAGCCTGCTTCGGATTCTGTGCCTCCCTCTCTCTCTGATCCTCCCCTGCTCGCACTGTCTCTCTCTGTCCTCAAAAAATTAATAAAAGACATAAAAAAAAAAAGAAAACGAAGTAAATGAAAAAATAAGACAACTTTTAGGAAAATAAAAGGAGGAAGGAGAAAATTAATCATACACAAGGTTCAGCTGTGAATATCGTTTAAACAGTTATAGTAAACATTAAATATTCAGTTAATAAATACTGCAAAAAATGGGGAGACGAACTTTGCATGTGTGTGGTGAGGGTAGAGGGTATGGTAAAACACAACTACAGCTGTAACTTTAAGTTCCACACAGGAAATAAGTAAATAACTCCTAAAACTAAAAATACCACGACATAGCAAAAAAATGAAAAAAAAAAAAGGTATGTTATTTGGAGATGTGGAATTAAATGTGAAAAAAGTTAGCTAAAATGTTGAAAGTGGCTGCCTCTGAATAAGGTGAGAATAGACACGGTGAAGGACTGCTATTTATTATAATATAATTTAGATAATTCCATCAGTCTTTAAATTATGAGCATATAAAACTTTGATAAAAACAAACACTAAATTCGAAAAAGAAAGAAAAAGAAAGCCCAGGCTATGGAGTCAGCATGGGTTCATGTTCTGACACTACCGCTTACCATTGATGTGATTGATATTAAGCAACTATCCACAAAATGCTAGTAGGCCATACATGGATATAAAACTTGGTAAACAACAAAACTACCTAGCCCTGTTCAATGGATTTCATTTTTTTTTTTTTGTTTCAAGTTTTTATTTATACTCCAGTTAGTGAACATATACTGTAATATTAGTTTCAACCAATTCACTAGATTTTAGTTTGAAAGTAAATCTTGATTATTTTTGTTTCCCATATGAGGCTTAGCATAAACTTTACATATAGTATGTTCTAAATCCAATGACTATATCAAAATATAATGCATTTATAAGTCAGGGATCTGATCTCATACTAACTAGCCTGTCTGCATCTCAGTAAGTTGTTCACCTCCTTCTTTTCAAATACCATGCTTTTAAATATATTTCCCTAGGGTACAAAGTCAATGTACAGAAATCAGTTGCATTCTTATACACCAAAAATGAAGCAACAGAAAGAGAAAGCAAGAAACAGATCCCATTCACAATTGCACGAAAAACCATAAAATACCTAGGAATAAACCTAACCAAAGATGTAAAAGACCTGTATGCTGAAAACTATAGAAGACTTATGAAGGAAGTTGAAGAAGACACAAAGAAATGGAAAAACATTTCGTGCTCATGGATTGGAAGAATAAACATTGTTAAAAATGTCATTACCCAAAGGAATTTACACATTCAATGCAATCCCCATCAAAGTTGCACCAGCATTCTTCTCAAAGCTAGAACAAACTATCTTAAAATTCATATGGAACCATGAAAAACCCCGAATAGCCAAAGTAATATTGAAGAAGAAAACCAAAACAGGAGGCATCACAATCCCAGACTTTAGCCTCTACTACAAAGCTGTCATCATCAAGACAGTATGGTATTGGCACAAAAACAGACACATGCACCAATGGAATAGAATAGAGAACCCAGAACTGGACCCACAAGTATATGGCTAATTAATCTTTGACAAAGCAAGAAAGAGTGTCCAATGGAAAAAAGACAGCCTCTTCAACAGGTGGTGTTGGGAGAGCTGGACAGCAACATGTAGAAAAATGAAATGAGACCACTTTCTTACACCATTCACAAAGATAAACTCAAAATGGATAAAGTATCTGAATGTGAGACAGGAAACCATAAAAACCCTTGAGGAAAAAGCAGGAAATAGCCTCCTAGACCTCAATTGCAGCAATTTCTTCCTCGACACATCCCCAGAGGCAAGGGAATCAAGAACAAAATTGAACTACTGGGACCTCATCAAGATAAAAAGCTTCTGCAAGGCAAAGGAAACAATCAAAAAAACTAATAGGCAACCGATAGAATGGGAAAAGATAGTGGCAAACGGCATATGAGATAAAGGGCTAGTATCCAAAATATACAAGGAGCTCACTAAACTCCACACATGAAAAATGAAAGATCCAGTGAAGAAATGGGCAGAAGACCTGAATAGACATTTCTCCAAAGAGGACATCTAGATGGCCAACAGGCACATGAAACAATGCTCAGCATCACTCATCATTAGGGAAATTCAAATCAAAACCACACTGAGATACCACCTCACACCGGTCAGAGTCGCTAAAATGAACAAATCAAGAGAATGTAGATGCTGGCGAGGATGTGGAGAAACAAGCACCCTCCTACACTGTTGGTGGGAATGTAAACTGGTGCAGCCGCTCTGGAAAACAGTATGGAGGTTCCTCAAAAAACTATCAATAGAACTCCCCTATGACCCAGCAATAGCACTGATAGGGATTTACCCAGGGGATACAGAAGTGCTGATGCACAGGGGCACATGTACCCCAATGTTCATAGCAGCACTTTCTATAATAGCCAAATCCTGGAAAGAGCCTGAATGTCCATCACCTGATGAGTGGATCAAGAAGACGTGGTATATATACAATGGAGTACTATATGGCAATGAAGAAGAATGAAATATGGCCATTTGTAGCAAAGTGGATGGACCTTGAGGGTGTCATGCTAAGCGATATAAGTCAGGCAGAGAAGGATAGATATCATATGTTTGCATTCATAGGTCTCACAGGAGAGACCTGGCAGGGGACCATGGGGAGAGGAAGGGGGAAAGAGAGTTGGGGAGAGTGAGGGACACAGATCAAGGGAGACTACTGAATACGAACCATGGACGGAAGGGGGAGGGGGAGGGAGGGAGAGGGTGATGATCATGGTGGGGGGCACTTGTGGGGAGAAGCACTGGGTGTTATATGGAAACTAATTTGACAATAAACTATTAAAAAAAATAAATTAATTAAAAAATATATTTCCCTATAACTAGAGCATTAAATAGCTCCCTGTATTTTACATATGCTCGTATTATTACACACTGTGACTTATAAATTCTAGCATAAATAAATTCTACTTCTGTAGGTTGTTTTCTAATTCACAACAATTTCAGTTTTCAGTACACTGGGATTTCAAATCAGTTCTGTTAAGTATAATTAGAAACAGTGGGAGGAGTTGGGGATTGAGGAAACAAAGCAGAAACCCAAGCAGAGAGTTTTCTAACAGGGCAGCTTTGAGAAATAAAGCTGAAGCAAAAACAAACACCGGCTCAGAAGGCCTGCCAACATTTGTTAGTGCGGAGGGAGCCAAGCTGATTGAGCGGGGACAGCTAAGGGCCAGCTTTCACCTGTGTGATTCTCAAGCACACTGATATTTACTGAATCTAGCCTGGACCAAGGCTATATAACTCTGAGAAGTGGAGAGGAGTTTAAGAAATACTACAGTCAACTGGATGGGCTAAATAAAAGTTGAATCTACCTTCTCTTACTGGGTGGGGGACAATAAGAGCTGCCTTTACAGGCGCTCCTCAACCATTCAATAACATCTACTGACTGCTCACCATGGGCCATAACTGGGCCAAGTGATGGGGACAAAACGGACAAAATAGAATATGATGATCCCAGCTCTTACAGAGCTTACAGTTGAGTAGAGGAGAGAGTAAACAAGAGAGTAGGGCTACCATATGTAGGCAAACAAAGGGGTATAATTTCATATTAGAGGGTCAAGAAAGGCCCCTCTCAGAAAAGAACTTGAAGGCTAAGCTAAATTTAGACTACGTGTGTTGCAGGGAGGGGATGGAGAGCATTTCGGGCAGAGTCACATGTGTAAAGGCCTAGAGTAAGGGGAAAAAAAGTACCAAAAATCCAAACATGAATTTGATCTTGCTCTCCTCAGAACCTACCATCTACAAATCTTCTGGGAAGGAAGTAGCAAGAGGGGGAAAAATGGCTCCTGAAACATCTAGCCATTAGTCATTATCCTATAAGTTGGTAAGAACACCATTTGGGGAACTTGGACCTAAGGATCTACTCTATTAAACAGTGTCTGGGAAAAAATGGGACTGCAGGCTGTTCTGACACATAATAACTGCCAAGAGGTGGATCAAATAAACAATTTGAGAAATTTAAGGTTCTTTAAAAAAATTCCTATCACTGAAACGCACAGCATTCCACAGTTTAATTTTTTATGATTATTTTTAATGTTTATTAATTTTTTGAGAGTGAGAGTGTGTGTGTGAGCATGAGTGGGGGAGGAGCAGAGAGAGAGAAGGGACAGAGGATCCAAAGTGGGCTCTGTGCTGACAGCAAAGAGCCCTATGTGGGGCTCGAACCCACAAACCATGAGATCAAGACCTGAGCCAAAGTCATATGCTTAACTGACTGAGCCAGTCAGGTGCCCCTCCACAGGAGGAATTTAAAACTCAGTTATTTAGGTGAAACTCAGCCTTAAAATATAATAATATATAGGTATAGAGAAATTCAAAATTTCATGTTAAGAATGGAACACAAATCTGATCATGACATTCTCTTGTTTAAAATTCCTCAACAACTTGTGCTGACTTCAGCAGCACATATACTAAAATTCCTCAACAACTCCCCATTGCTTTTTTAAATTTTTTTTTAATGTTTTATTTATTTTGATACAGAGAGAGACAGAGCATGAAAGGGGGAGGGGAAGAGAGAGAAGGAGACACAGAACTGGAAGCAGGCTCCAGGCTCTGAGCTAGCTGTCAGCACAGAGCCTGACATGGGGCTCGAACCCACGAATGTGAGATCTGACCTGAGCTGAAGTCGGATGCTTAACCGACTGAGCCACCCAGGCGCCCCTCCCCATTGCTTTTTTAAAAAATATGTTCTTTTTTTAATGTTATTTATTAGTTTATTTATTTATTTTGACAGAGAGAGAGAGAGCACGTGCAGAGAGGGGCAGACAGAGAGGGAGGAGAATCCCAAGCAGGTTCTGCACTGTCAGCGTAGAGCCTGATGTGGGGCTTGAATCCATGAACCATGAGAGTATGACCTGAGCTGAAATCAAGAGTTGGATGTTCAACTGACTAAGCCATCCAGGCACCCCATTAATGTTTTTTATTTTACTTTTGGGGCAACAAGAGATCAGAGAGAGACAGAGACAGATCTGAAGCAGGCTCTGTGCTGACAGCAGAGAGCCTGATGTGGGGCTTGAACTCATGAACTGTGAGATCATGACCTGAGCTGAAGTCGCATGCTCAACCAACTGAACTACCCAGGCACCCCAATTCCCACTGTTTTGAGGATAAAGTCCAAACTCTAGTCTGATCTCTGTATCCTCTCTAGTCCTATTTCCTGCTTCCCTGTTTTCCATAATCATACTCCAGCTAAACAGCAGGTTACCAGTGTACGTAATACCTTTTCAAAGAAGAGAGGAGTCAGCTTAAATAAACTTCCAATGGCCAAGGTATGACAATTTACGCTTCAAAATTGTTTTATTTTTTAGAGAAAGAGAGAGCATGCAAGCAGGGGAGAGGGGCAGAGGGGGAGACAAAGAGAGTCTCAAGGAGGCTCCATGCTCGGTGAGTGCCTAATGTGGGGCTCAATCCCATCACCCTGGGATCATGACTTGAGCCAAAATCAAGATTTGGATGCTCAACTGAGTCATCCAGGTGTCCGTAGTTTAACTACTTTTAAAAATTTGATCTTAAAATCGATTTTTTGTTTCTTAGATATATGCATTTAATTATTTGAGGCTTAAACACAATGCAAGTAATTCTGAGTGCTCTTTTCTACACACAAAAGTCTCTGGACTTTACAGAATCTAACCAATAGTTTGAAGCCTCTTCAAGTCAGGAGCTGCGTCTTTTCTGACTTTATGTCATCAATCCTAGCACAGTGTCTGCAGTGCAATCAGTTCTCAATAAATGTTTCTTAAGCAAAAACATGAATGATAAAAATAATTATAAAAACCTAACATACAAATAAACCAAACTCCAGTCTCCTTACCTGTTTTCTTTTTCCCCTTTTGACCTGGAACTTGTTCTAAGCCATCTTGGCCTTTTCTCATTAACATGGCAAGTGATGCATCATGAGCTCTGAAAAGGTCCACAACTTCATGTAAGGCAACATCTGTTATGAGATCACAGCTCAGGACTAGTACATCTGTCTGTCAAATGGAGAAGGGGACAGTCAGTGTCACAAAAGACAACGGATCACAAAAATCATTACAGGATAAACTTACAATGGAGTAGGAACACACAAAACTGGACACTTGTTTTCAAACCGTTTTTAGAGTGGCAGAATAAGTAACATAAATATGTTCGTTTAACTGAAAACCTGCCTCCCCTTGGTGAGCCTTATTGCTGCCGAATCTGAGGCACCACTGGAACTCTAAGGAACAGAGTATGAAAACCACTGCAGTCTATTTCCATGAATGTGTAATTAATTATCTTAAACTTATATATCCCCTTCCAGTTTGAAAAGCATTTTCAGGGGCGCCTGTGTGGCTCAGTCCATTGAGCATCTGGCTTCGGCTCAGGTCATGATCTCACGGTTAGTGGGTTCAAGCCCCGGGTCAGGCTCTGTGCTGACAGCTAGCTCATAAGCCTGGAGCCTGTCTTCATATTCTGTGTCTCCCTATCTCTCTGAACCTCCCCTGCTTGCACTGTCTCTCCCTCTTCCTTTCAAAAATAAAATAAAACATTAAAAAAATTTTAAGAAAAGCATTTTCACATAGTCTGATGATTCCATATGGTTACGAAATACTATGAAATAGTCACTTTGCTACAATACTAGAAAATCAAAGGATGAATAAAATATAATGTCCATCTCTCAAAGAGACCAATTTAATTAGTAAACAATTACAATACAAACTCAGGTAGGTATAAAAGCACTCATTTAATTCTTATAACACCATGGGGTGAGATTGTTATTATTAATATTATTAGTTCTGATTTTTATAGATAAAAATATGAGAACTAACTACCACAGAGTCTGGCACATAATAAGCATTTAGTAATTATTTGACGAATAAATGAATAAATCAATGAAGTAAAAAAAGATTTTCTCATGTGGGAGGTATTCTGATTGCAATTCTAGTAATTCAGATTAATTACAATAATAACTAATTAATACTAATAAATGTTTACTGAATGTGTACTATAGGCCAGGAATTGTGGTAACACTGTGTGCATTCCCAATCTTCAGTGCACTGTGCAGTAAGCACTATTATTAATTGTATTTCACATACAAAGAAACAGGTTTACAGCCGTTAGGTAACTAAGAGCTAACAACTTGTAATGACTATTCATATAAATAGTCTGTACTAGTGAATAGTGTCTTAAGAAATACAGCTTTGCTAGTTTGAAACCAATTTAAGGGATTTTCTAGTCCACAGTATTAGGTACTCAAAACACCTAAACTTAGATCTTAGATACTTTTAAATTTTGGTCTGTCTAGTAACCAACACTATGGGTACTAGATACCAACTGGAGTATCATATTTTAAGAGTATCCATGATAAACTAAAAAAGTATCAATGAGAAGATGATTAAAGATGGCGAAAGAGCTGGAAACATAATAGTGAAAGAAGAGACGTTGTTTAATAGGGAAAAGACTATGTAGAGGAGACAGTGGGCAGGACAAGGATTATGGGGTGGAGTTAAGAAAGAGATAAAAATGTTCTTTATTAAAATTTTTTATTTTTATTTATTTTTGAGAGAGAGAGAGAGAGAGACAGTGCAAGCAGGGGAGAGTAGAGAGAGAGAGAGAGAGAGGGAGACACAGAATCTGAAGCAGGCTCCAGGCTCTGAACTGTCAGCACAGAGCCTGACGCAGGGCTCAAACCCAAGAACCATGAGATCATGACCTGAGGTGAAGTCTAATGCTTAACTGACTGAGCCACCCAGGCGCGCCAATAGCTGGCAGTCTTAAGGAAAAACAAATTTTACCTCAATAGCCCAAAAGCAAAACTAAGAATAGGGAAAACATGAAGAAAAGTACTTGTGGTTTCCATATTAACTTGTATTTGTCAATCAGAGCTAATAAAAAAGAGTAATTTTGTAAGGTGACGAGTTTCCCATCATTAGAAGTGCTCAAGCAGAAACTGGATTATCACTTGCAACAATTCACTTACCTAACATTTATTGAGCACTTACCCTATGCTCAGACAGGCCCTACTCTGAAACAGAGGGAATTTGGACTAGGAAGTGTAAAATGTGAGTAGTTAAGAAAAGCTACTTAATATATTTTAAACAAATTTCTACCTATACATTTTGCTACTACACTTTATCATAAATGCAGAAAACAGAAGACCCAAAACAATCAATTGAAAAACTAATTCCTTAAATTTGAATTTAAATTAACTACACAAATGTTTGCGCACCTGCAGTTTCTGAGGCAGGCCTCAAGGAAAGCCTGATTCCTACCGCCCTTTCTGAGTCAACCAGGGGAACTCCTCTTTGATTAATTTTATTTTCTTAGATAGGCTTCTGTATAAGCTTTGGTTTGGAAAACAGGTTTTGCTACTTTATAAAGTCTGAAAAACAATGGACAAAATTATTCCAGGTTTAAGAATAAAACGAATATCCACATGGACATTCTTGTAAGTGGTTCCTCCTCTTCTTTTAATTTAAAGTCAAGATTCCTGCTGTGGGTGGGGAAAATGGATGATTTAACTCACATTCTACTACAGTAAAAAGTCATGTTTGCTCAGAAATTGAGGCTCAACTATAACTCAACTTTAAAAAATTTTTTTTAACATTTATTTAAAAAAATTTTTATGCTTTTATTTTATTTTGAGAGACAGAGAGTGGGGGAGGGGCAGAGAGAGAGGGAGACACAGAATCAGAAGCAGGTTCCAGGCTCTGAGCTGTCAGCACAGAGCCGATGCAGGGCTTGAACCCACAGACTGCAAGATCATGATCTGAGCCGAAGTCGGCTGTTTAATGGACTGAGCCACCCAGGTGCCTTTACCTCGGCTTACTTCTTGAAATACCAGAACCATCATTTCTTTCTCTACATATATAAATCATTATTTATAGCCTAAACAATTCCTTTTGAGAGCCTCTTCAAGTTAAATTTGGATTTTTTCTACTCTTTTGCTTAAAGCTATCTTAGTTCCTTCTGAATTTTAATGGAACTAAAAAAAGTTTTTGGGTTTGTTTTTTTTTAAGGAAAAATATTCCTAAGCTCACCTGTAGGAACCACAAAATATTAGCAAATCAGCCCACGTATATGAAAGCTCAGGAAGAGACAGAACAGAATGCTACTTCTTATGACAATGCTTACAAAGGTAGGGAACATGGGCTATTATTACAGACATGTCAGGACAGTAGTACAGAAGTTGTCCCATTTCATTATAATGAAAATGACAGTTTGCTGAGAAAATAAAAACTCCTTTCCTTAGTAAGATGGCTGATTTTTGCAAGCTATTCAACAATAAATTTAATTATCCAGTGTGCTCCAAAGTGAAGAAAACGACCCCAAGGCAAATGCCTCTGAAGTGGCGGCAATGTCATCCTGGAAAATAAGTGCGGTTATCATTGAGTGTCTGCAAAAATTAATCTGTCAGTATAGTGAATGCCAAGCAAGTCTGGTGTAAATGTGAACAGTCCACTGCCTCATTTTTCTCTTTGCTTTTTGATGACTTTTTGCGAAGCTGAATGCAAAATCCCCAAGGAATACAAGAAACAGAACCCCCTCCTCCCCCACTGTCTGGCTGCCATCTGTTCTCAGTGTGAAAAGGTGTCAGTCAGAAAGGGCAGGGATTGGGATACAGATGGAGGTGCTACTCCGTCAGGCCCTCTCCTGCCTCTGCACCCAGAAAACGCTCCATCTAAAACTCACTGAGACAAAACACATTCCTATCCTCTTGCAACTCCACCACTTCCACAGAGAAGTCTTTGCTCTTTAATCAATGTACTTTGTTTCCAAATCTGGAAATCCTGGAAAAAGAAACAGAAGTCTAAAAGGAAAATGAAATCATTCTTATATCTTCATACTACTACCTATTTCTCTTTACATTTAAAATTTTTTTTAATGTTTTATTTTATTTTTGAGAGAGCGAGTGAGTGAGTGAGACAGCATGAACAGAGGAGGGTCAGAGAGAGAGGGAGACACAGAATCCAAAGACAGGCTCTAGGCTGTGAGCTGGCAGCACAGAGCCTGACGCCGGGCTCAAACCCCTGAGCCATGAGATCATGACCTGAGCGGAGGTTGGACGCTTAACCGACTGAGCCACTCAGGTGCCCCTCTTTACATTTTTATAAAAGCTATAATAGAAAATAAATAACTGTTGTTTTGATTTTTATTCTAAAAATGTAAAGCCCATTCTAGAAATCCAAATATTCTACTAACTGGAGCCCAGAGAGGAAAAGCAGAGAAACTGTTAAGAGCCAGATGTATTTCTAACCCATACTCCAAACTGTTTGGACTGTGAAGGAACTGTGTATCTGAAATGCAATTAACTTGAAGTTTCCCGGACACACCAATTCTCAGCTGCTTCGTGTTTCAGGTAGCCAGTTCTTCTCTATCACCAACAGTAGGCCTCTTCTCTTGCAGAGGCCAAATGGAATCTCCTCAGACTTCCCTACTCACTATTCTAATGGTCCTCAGTATCCCTTTATCCCAAGGCTGTTCCGTTAGAGGAGCCAGGGCAATGTCAAGGGCAAAAAGCACAGCTCTAAAAAACGGCAAACACGTCCAGTTTTGACAAACTGGAAACATACAAGGTCTTTAAGGGAAGGTGAAGATAGCGTGTTAGTGTTTGGGGAGAACTCAAGACCTCCAGGAATTCAAAATTCCAATTGCTGCCAGTTAGTTTTGGCTAACGCAAACAAATTAAGCTCAGAAAACCCAATTACAAAGCCATGGCAAAGCCCAGAAATCTCTCATTACAAGAACATTTTCAATCAAGCCAAAACCACTGAGTAAAACTAGAAGAAAAAAAACAAAAGTGAAATCAGAAAACTGGACATATGTGTGCGTGGTGGCAGTGGTATGCTGGGAGGTGGTAAGAGCTCCTGGGAACAGCCTTTCTTCCTTCCTGGCAGCTGCTCCATGACAGATTGTTATCAATAACACAACCTGGCAAACAATTTCGTATGGCATGGAGAAAGAAAAACACTTACTCCCCTTGGGAAAAAAAAAACAAAAACCGGTCAAGGCAAGGTAACCACGCTTTTACCCACCCAGCACTTCCACAAACAATGGCTATGATCCAAATCACCGCCCTGTGCTCCACCCCTGTCCGTATGGAACTAATGAATTCAGCTACTTGGTGGTACTATGAATGGTCACGATTTACATCTCCTACGTGGTCCAATCCCAATCCAACCCTCAAGAGTAGTTTGGTGCTTTAATAAACACCAATGTCTAACTGCAATGGAGATCTCATCATGCTTGATTTCTGTTGAAAATGTTTGGAAAACACTCCCAGTCTGCAGTTCCCAGAGTGCATGGCAAAGGGCCAAATGCCGTTTTGTTTTTAATGAGTCTGGGGCATTAGGTGCAGGAAGTAACGACCAACTCAGTCTGTAAGAAATGTGATAATCCTAAGGCTTAGAGCTAAACATCCTTCCTGTGCTCCTTACCTTAATCATAGTGTCACCACCACTAGGATCTGAAGTCAGAAATCTGACCATAATCTAGGAATGAAGTCCTCTCTCTCTCTTGCCCAGTCCCCTACTCAACATGTTACTGGTCACCAAGTCCTGCTCTTTCATCTCCACTGCACTACCTTAGTTTAGGTCTCAAAGTATTCTTCCAGTCTCTCAGCTGGTCTCTCTCATTCCAGTTTTCCCCTATTCTAACCCATACTCCAATTTCCACTACTTATTTCATTTCCCTGCTTAAAGACAGTCTAGAATAATGTTCTCCAAACATTAACAACAACAAAAAAGGTGAACACTTATTCCCACTTACTTTAAAAAAATTTTTTTAATGTTTATTTATTTTTGAGAGAGAGAGAGGAGAGAGACAGAGTGCGAGTGGGGGAAAGGGCAGAGAGAAAGGGAGACACAGAATCTGAACCAGGCTCCAGGCTCTGAGCTGTCAGCACAGAGTCTGATGCAGGGCTTGAACCCATGAACTGTGAGATCATGATCTGAGCCAAAGTCAGGCACTTAACTGACTGCGCCACTCAAGTGGCCCTAGTTGCACTTACTTTTAAAAGTTATTTAAAAATATGCAAATCACTACAAGTGATATAATATGCTCTTCAGATAAAATATACAAAAATTGATATTTTTAAAAGAATGGATAAAACTAAAAGAACTAGAGATTCTAATATCTTCCTCTGGTATTCTGTCTTGCACACCCCCTGCTTTGAGATCACCCCATGTAGGCTATCACTGCTTTGTAAGACTGAGTGTAAATTCCTTAGTAAGACACTAAAGGTCTTTAAAAATATGACTCCACCTACCTAATTCAGCCTTCTCCGCCACAATTCCCCTACCGCACAGCTAATGTTAACTTGCTGGAGTAAACTGCCAAAAATGCATTCCCCGTTCTCTCTTCCCATCCCACCACACATTCATCCATCAAGTTTCAGGTCCTGTCACAGTTATTATAGAAGGCAGTACCCAGTATATTATCTCATCTAGAAATTAAGTCTTTTCTCTTCCTTTACAGACCTTAATTCACTAAATTGGATTAAATGGGTTTTTTCCATCTAGACTTTGAGGGTTTTTTTAATTAAGAAATTTTTTTTAACGTTTACTCATTTTTAAGAGAGAGCGAGCGAGGGAGCACAAGCAGGGGAGGGCCAGAGAGAGAGGGAGACACAGAATCTGAAGCAGGCTCCAGGCTCTGAGCTGTCAGCACACAGCCTGATGAACCATGAGAGCATGACCTGAGCCAATCAAATGCTCAACTGACTGAGCCATCCAGGTGCTCCTAAACTTTGAGTTTCATAAGGAGCTCTTTTATCTGTGTCACCAGAGTTCAACCTAGTGCTGGCGAACAAGCATCAGTAAACGTTATTAGCACTCTTCCTGTTACCTCCTTTTCCTCGTTTAAATTGACTCAAAGGAGAAAACACCCAATTTTACGTGTTTAGAAACAGCATACTTTCCGCCAAAGCTGAGAGCCCCATTTGTAGAGACCGTGACTATTCACAGGACAGGGGCCAAAAAGGTAACTTGGCAGCTCCCTAAAGCAATGAGGTAGGAAATAAACCTGTTGCCTCCAAAAAAGAAAAAGGTAGAAATGTCTGAAAACTTACAGATGCAGCTGTCCTGAAGGGTATGGCTGGAGGGGATAGGCTAGATTTACAATTTTAAAATGGAGACTCAACGTTACCTTTCTAAATAAGTTTTCCTCCTCGGGTTAAAAACAAATAGAAGAATTTTACTCATCTTTCCTGTGTGAAACTAAGAAGTAACTGAGACTCTGTTCATTTCCAACATTACTACTAAATGAATTAAATGCTAATCACTTCTCTTCCAAGTTTTTCTGAGGCAAAATATTTATTTATTTATCGTCACCCATTTCAGACAGAGAGGTTGTTTATGAAAATGCAGAAGTTGTTAGTCTTTCTTCCAGGATTTAAGTATCAGCAATTTAATTTTAATTGCCAAATGCCTGGACACTAATGGAGAAATAATAATGGCTTTTTCATTCTCTCAAATCAAACCTTCACTTCAAAAGAATTTATTACTCTGAATTTATTTTAAATAATTTCATTCTTTTTCTTCAGCTAGACACAAATACTACAAAGAATAAAAATATTATTGCCCCATTTCAAGACCATGAAACATGCTCTTAACAATTACATTACATATCTTCTGCCTGTAACTTAAATTTTAATTTTGTTCTGAAGTATGAAATATGTAGAAACATTGTCTGGTTTATTTGGAAACCAGAAAGCTTGGGAGAGGGTCACAGAGAGTAGTTAGGGACTGTGATAAAGGGAAGTTTATCATAATATTAGAAAAAGACAACTAACAAGATAAAAAAATGAAAGAAACTAAAGCCATCCTCAAAATGTACTCTTAAAATAAAGTATGTTTTCTTATTAATTTCACATGTGACTTTGAATGGGCCACTCCCTCTTTGGATCTCAGTTTTTTCGTCCTTTATATGTGAGAGCTGTACCATCTCTGAAGTCCCTTATGGTATAAAATTGTATGATTACAAGGGTCACACTTTTTTCAAAATAAAAGAATAATTGCTATCCATATGCCTTTTAAAAAATAATTATTTTAAAGTTTTATTCATTTCTTTTGAGAGAGAAACAGAGCATGAGCAGGGGAGGGGCAGAGAGAGAGAGAGAGAGAGAGAGAGAGAGGGAGAGAAAGAATCCCAAGCAGGCCCTGCGATGTCAGCAAAGCCCGATATGGGGCTCGGACTCACAAACCATGAGATCACTATCGTAGCCATAATCAAGAGTTGGATGCTTAAGTGACTAAGCCACTCAGGCGCCCCCACATGCCTTTGTTTAAATATTTATTTATTTATTTTGAGAGAGAGAATGTAGACAGGGTAGGGGCAGAGAGAGAGAGAGAGAGAGAGAGAGAATCCCAAGCAGGCTCCATACTGCCAGTACAGAGCCTGATGCAGGGTTCAAACTCATGTACAGTGAGATCATGACCTGAGCTGAAATCAAGAGTCATGTCCTCAATCGACTGAGCGACCCAGGTGCCCAGAGAATATATTTCTTTATAAATACTTGTTTTTTTTTTTTTTTATGTTTGTTTATTTTTTGAGAGAGATACAGCGTGAGCAGGAAGGGGCATACAGAGAGGGAGACACAGAATCTGAAGCAGGCTCCAGGCTCTGAGCTGTCAACACAGAGCCCGACATGGGGCTCAAACCCACAAACCATGAGATCATGACCTGAGCTGAAGTCGGACACTTAACTGATTGAGCGACCCAGGTGCCCCCCCTTATAAATCTTTTCTTTCTTTTTACTTTTTTTGAATGTTTACTTATTTTGAGAGAGAGGGAGACACAGTATGAGTGGGGAAAGGGCAGAGAGAGAAGGAGACAGAATCTGAAGCTGGCTCTAGGCTCTGAGCTGTCAGCACAAAGCACGATGTGGGGCTCAAAATCACAAACCGTGAGATCTTGAACTGAGCCAAAGTCAGATGCTTAACTGACTGAGCCACCCAGGTGCCCCTATAAATATTTTCTAATTCTAAGGTTCTAAATTTTAACAGCACCAAAGAAAGTGTTCAGGACATTTTCTCTGTTCTTCACACTGTCTTCCAATCAAAGAGTCCAGAAGGTGAAGAAGGCGAACTCCTCACTCATTATTATGTCCAGGCCATTTCTCTCACTCCATAACCTATACTCATTTGAAGTGCATGACAACATACAAAATCATCTACTTCTCCTAGTTGCAGTCAACTACGTAACTCTCTGTCACCTTTTCTCTTTAGATATTATAAACATTTTAAGTAAAGATAGTAGATTGAAGGCACACAACTATATTTCCCCTTTTCAAAACATCACTGAAATAAGTCAAAGGAGTTTTAAAATGGTCCTAAATCCACAGTAATAAGAAGAATGGGAAAGGAGATAACATTAAAAAAAATTATGTTAGTCATAGGAAAACTGAGAACAAACTCAACTTACATCACATTCTCCAAAAGGCTGAGGAACTGATATGGATAAAAAGCAGGGGAAGACGGAATTAAAATAAAGAAGGCTGGTTCAAAGATCTTTCTTTTCAACTTGGTGCAACCTAGCTACCGCCCACATCCCACACTGGCAAAAGGCTGAAGATACCGAGACTGGAGAAGCACAACCACAGTTGGGATAGGAAGAGGGGATTCACCTTACTGAAAAGTGGGGACTTAAAAAAGAATGCATCCAGGGGGCGCCTGGATGGCTCAGTAGGTTGAGCATCTGATTGGCTCAGGTCATGATCTCATGGTTCATCAGGCTCTGTGCTGATAGCTCAGAGCCTGGAGTCTGCTTCGGATTCTGTGTCTACCTCTCTCTCTCTGCCCCTTCCCCTGCTCGCACTCTCTCTCTCTCTCAAAAATAAACAAATATTAAAAAAGAAAAAAAGAATGCATACAGGATTCTGAGACATCCTCTCTAGCCCTGACCGCAACTCATTTCCTGGAACGCCAGCAGCCAGATCTTTACCTTTCAGGCAGGATAACAGTTTTCTCAGGGAATCTGAGTAATCCAAGAGAAAACAACCCTAAAGATAGAGCTATTAGAGATACAGCAAAAAAAGAGTCCAACTACATCACCATATCACCCTACAGTGAAGCTCGCAGTTGACATGCCCCACCCATATATAAAAATTGAGGGAAAAGATAAAGGTATTGAAAATATGAAAGAAAATATAAGAAAATTAGAGAGCCAGTCTAAGAAATCCAAGAACATAATAAGCTGTTTTCAGGAAAAAAAGGAACAGAAAAAACAGATAGAGAATCATCAACAAAATTATTTTTTAAGATTCCCCTAAACTGACAGACAAGAATATCCAAATTGAAAGAGTTCACTGAGTGAAGGGCTCACATGGATGAAACAGATTCACAAGAAAGGACATCATCATGAAATTTCCGAACACTTGGTACAAAAAAAAGATGCTACAAATTTCGACAGAGAAACTTGGTCACATGAAAAAGATTAGCAATTATAAAAACTTAGTACTTCTCAACAACACCAGAAGCTAAAAAATTTTTAGAAAGCCTTCAAAAGTTTTAGAGAATTTCTCAGGGAATGTTCTCTCACATTTTCTGAGATGATTTCATATCTTCTTTTCCTTCCATAAAACTTCAACATTCTTCTCCCTTCCTCACTCTTAGGTGATGGCTTTACTTCTTATTTGCTTCATGATTTCAATAAGAAAACAGAAACAATTAGAAGAGCAAACATCTTCCTGACACAAAATTAATGAACCTACATGCATTTCACATTGTGTGTTCTGCTGTAATAACAGATTAACTGTTCCTATTCCAATCTAGGGTAAACCTATCCGCTTGCACACTGGATCACACCTCCTCTAATCTACTCAGTAAACTCCATGAAGGCAGGGACTTTGTTTCACTGATTATTCATCCTAAGCACCCAAAACAGTGACTAGTACATTGTAGGCAGTAAAAATACGATCGTTGAATTGAATAATTAAATGCTTTCTTTCTCTGTCGACTTCCATGAGCGTATACATACGCTAAATATACGCTAAAATATATCCCATCTTGAAAAAAAAATCATATTTTCAAAGTTGGGCAAGGAAATATTTATTATCACATATATTCTTTTGTAAGTATGGAATATTTCATTCTGTCCTATTTTTCTTCTCTACATCAAAATTTCTTAAAACAGCTGTCTTATCTCCCATTTTCTTTTTTGTTTTTTTTTTTAAGTAATCTCTACACCCAATGTGGGGCTTGAACTCACAACCCCAAGTTCAAGAGTCACATGCTCCACTGACTGAGCCAAGTCAGGTGCCCCAACATCTCCCATTTCTTAATCCCTCACCTCTTCTGTCCAATCTGGCTTTTGCCCTACTATTCTAGCAAGAGTTTATGTCTTAAATGAATCTATCTTGCCAAACCCAATGATAAATTCTTGGTTCTCATTTTACTAAACTTTTCATAGCAATATCTGGCACAACTGAATACTCTTTCTTTGATTCCCTTTCCTCACACAGTTTCCATGAAACCTTAATTTCCTGATCTTTCGTTTTACTTCAGTAGCTGTACCTTCCTAATCACTTTTGTTTCCTCCTCCTCGGCTTCTTGGTCTCTAAATACCAGGCTCAGCCTTTAGCCCTCTTCTCTTCTTTTGCTGCACACACTCCCTAGATCATTTCACTTTGTTGATGATCCCCAGATTTATATCTCCAGCCCTGACCTCTCCTTTGAGGTTCTGAATTGTAAAACTACCTACCTACTTGATATCTCAATGTGGAAATCTAATAACCAGTGTTACAATTTAACATCCAAAAATTATGTTTAAAAAAATGTTTATTTATTTATTGAGAAAGTATGTGTGTGACACAGAGAGTATGAGCAGGGGAGGGGCAGAGTGAAAGGGACAAAGAGAACCCCACACCCTCGGCGCAGAGCTGACATGGGGCTCAAACCCATGAACCGTACATCATGACCTGAGCTGAAGTCAAGAGTGGAGGTTTAACCAACTGAGCTGCCCAGGTGTCCAACATCCAAAAATTATCTTGAATGCCAACTTGTTCTTCCTCCAGTCTCCCACACCGCAGTAAATGCTCTATCACTTCAGCTGCTCAAGTAAAAAATCCAGAAGCTATTGTTTGATTTCTCTCTTTTCCTCATTCTGTATATCCAATTCATAAAATGTCCTGTCAACTCTACCTTCAAAATATGTCTTGAATGCGGGTACCTGGGTGGCTCAGTTGGTTAAGCATCTGACTTCAGCTCAGGTCATGAGTTCAAGTCCCACGCTGGGCTCTATGCTGACAGCTCAGAGCCTGTGAACCCTGCTTCAAATTCTGTTTCTCCCCTCTCTGCCTCTCTCTTGCTCATGCTCTGTCTCTGTCTCTCTCAAAAATTAAAACATTAAAATAAATAAAATAAACTAAACATAAAAAAATAAAATAAACTAAAATAAATAAAATAAAATAAACATTAAAAAATAATTTAAAAAATGTTTTGAAGGCAACTACTTTTACCACTACTGTTCTAGTCTTAGCATTATCTTCCATCTGGACTATTCCAATTGTCTCCTAACTGATCTGCCTGATTCATTCTTGTTGCATTATAGTTTTATCTCCATACAGCAGCTGTAGAGATCTTTTAAAAGCATAAGTCAGATGATGTCACTCAAAAGGTTTTCCAGCATAGAACAAAATGTAAACTCTAAATCCTTACTATGATCTAGAAGATCCTTTATGATCTGGTCTTCACATAATTCTCAGACCTTTCATACTACGATTCTACTACTTAATTACTGTGCTCTAGTCTTACTAATCTTACTGCTTGGTTAAATTCATTCCTAACTCAGGGCATTTTCACTTGCTATTCTCTCTGCAAGAAAAGATCTTCCTTGAGGCTCACTATCCTTATCATTAGGGTTTCTTCTCCAATGTTATCTTCTATCTGAAAGAGCTCACTTTCCTGTGCCCCTCTTTATCCCTTATCTTGCTTTATTTTTCTTCTTAGCATTGTTATCACCAGAAATTATGTTTTCTTATTTATTATATATTTCTCCTCATAGAATAGCTCTATGAGGGCAGGGATCTTGTTGATTTGGTTTACCACTATATTTCCAGCATCCAGAAGAGAGCTTGGTATATAGCATGTGTTCAATACACACTTGTGAATAAATGAAAAATAGGACTATTTTATAGATGAATTAAATGCAAGCTGGGAAGGGACTGTAACCTCATTGAAGGGCAAATGCTAGTAAACAGTGGAACTGTGAAAGCCTATGTTCTGTTCACTATGTCACTCTATTTCTTTGATAAGAGAAGATAAGACAGGACAAAACAATCCTCCCTCTGGAATAACCTGCTTGGGGTAGAGGGTCAGCCATATCAGCAAATTTAAGACGATGGAAATTTACAGATGCAAATAAAATGAACACCAAGCAGCCAATGCCATAATCCCTTTGGTCTGCAATCACTAAAACTCATCCTTAGGCTCATATAAACATCTATGTCTGTGTTAAGGGAGAAGGAACATGTTCCAAATGTTTACATAGAGCTTGCCTCCATATGTCATTCATTGAATAAATACATATTAAGCATCTTCTCTGTGACAGGCCCAAAAATAGTTCTTATCCCACAGCAGGGAGATGACAGTATGATAGGTAATTTTATTTATTTTTTTTCCTGTCTTTTATTTATTTTTGAGAGACAGAGAGAGACAGTACAAGCAGGGGAGGGTCAGAGAGAGAGGGAGATACAGAATCCGAAGCAGGCTCCAGGCTCTGAGCTATCAGCACAGAACCGGACATGGGGCTCGAACCCACGAACTGTGAGATCATGACCTGAGTCGAAGCCGGACACTTAACTGACTGAGCCACCCAGGTGTCCCTGATAGGTAATTTTAATTCTCTGTGCAAGTACAGAAAAATGAAATCTAATCCAGTATTAGGAAGCCAACAAAGGCTTGTTGGAGCAGACGATGCTTAAATTAAAAGCTGAAAAAAGGATGGGTAGCTATAGGCTACTTCAAATGAACTCCTTAGTCATGAGGACAGAATACTTACTGACTTCCAACAAATGGTACAGGTTCATTCCACTAGTTAGGCTGTAGTTTTTGTTACCTTATGATTCAGAGCAGGATAGGTGGCTCTACCAAGAGTTTGAAGCCATATGGCTCCTTATCACCCAAAGATAAAGAAAGTGTGTGATGACAGCCTGGGTTCTGTCCTAATTTCTAGCTGTCATGTTTCCGTCCTTATTTCATTCCATGAGGCTTGTGGATATACATACTAGGTTAATACAGTCAAGAGAAAAGCTCCATTGAGATTTCCTAGGGAGAAAACAAAAAGGTTTAAAAATGTCCTTGTTGGGACGCCTGGGTGGTTCAGTCGGTTAAGTGTCCGGCTTCAGCTCAGGTCATGAACTCATGGTTCGTGGGTTTGAGCCCCGCATCAGGCTCAGTGCTGACAGCTAGTTCAGAGCCTGGAGCCTGTCTTCAGATTCTGTGTCTCCCTCTCTCTCTGACCCTCACCTGCTCACACTGTTTCTCTCTCTCTCAAAAATAAATAAAAACATTAAAAAAAATTTTTTTAATGTTCTTGTTTAACTTATTTCCACCATAGCTCCTGGGCTTTTCATTATTCCACCAGTGGGCTCAAAGAAGGCATCACTGGGGATATCCTGAGGCCTTCCTATGCAATCTCAGCCCACCAAAGCAGTCACGAGAAGGAAAAATTGCCACTTAAAGTCTTCAAGCAAGTTGGGACCAAGTTCTCAGAGTTTCCCTTAACCAAAGGGTTCTCATTCTTTTCAAACAGATAGAAATCTGCCAAAAACAAATCCCTAGGCAAAATGAAAGGTTCCAGAAAAGAATGACAGAGATTTGTAATTCGATAAAGACATCAAACACTCAACTGAAAACAACTTGTACTTAGTTTTTGAACATCTAAAAATAGCACATACGCTAAATCTTTCTAATAAGCTGTCCCTAGGATGGGGATTTCATTGGCATAGTTTGTTCTTTGTTGTAACATGTCAGCTGTTTCATAAGACATGTAACAATAGTCCTTTTTCTACATCAAAGAATTTAAATAACTAAACCTCTAACTAGTATGTTGGTATCATTATCCTTATTTTCTGGGTTGTGAAACTGAGGCAGAGGGCAAATGAGGCTTGCCTGAGGCTAAAGAAAGATTCTTGTCTAGATTAAATAGAAAATTATCAACTCTGCAATCTCTAAATTAAGAGAAGCCATGAGACCTGCAATATAAGGTAAGTGTTTTAAAACACAGGCTCTGAAATTCTACTACAGATGTAGTCTGCTGAGGTCTCCTAAATATACCCCACTAGCCTGTTCTCAAAACACTTATCTGAGGAATAATCACATTGGTGCTAAAGCACAAAAATGGCACTAAAGGCTGATTACCTCGGACAATGAGAGGGGCATCTAATGTGGGTCAGGCTCAATGTTCAAGAAGTCAGGCAGTTTTGCTTTATGTGCTGATCATTAACATCCTTACTGTTTACCCAAGAGCTCCTCTTGCTCAAGAAGAGCCAGAATTCTTGCCTATATGGCTCTAGACAGGATAGAAAGTCTTCCTACAACACAGCATCTTCCTCCACTTAAAGAGGGTATCAATAAACAAACCTGCACATTTATAACACAGGGATACTATACAGTTCCTTTAGTACTGTTTGATTTGCTAATTTTAAAATATGTTTTACACAGAAATATTTAATGAAGAGTTCTATATGTACTAAGAACCACTGACTTGCATCCTTTAAAAGGATTCTATATTTACATACAACTACCTAATACACACAAAAAAATTCTACATCCATGGATCCCACAGACTAAAAAAGAGAAGGAAAACGGAATTTTGAAAATTCCAGACCAACTAAACCTATCCCGAAGCTGAGAGTCAAGAGTTAGAGTAGACTCTAAGGACTGCTGATGCTTGTCCTTTGGAGGCAGTATGAGTGAAAAAAGCATGGACACTTGAGATGCACAAATGTACTGTATCTCAAAACGCAAGGCTGGATTCTAGTCTGGCTCAGCACCTAACCAGGTATGGGTTTTGGGAGAGATTATTTAAGCTTATTTAACTTACGTATCAGTTTTCTCAACTGCAAAACAGAATACCATCTACCTTTCAAGGTAGCTATGGGGATTAGAAATCAGAGTAAATATGGAAAGATCTCCTTTGGCGATATTCAGAGCAAACATTCTGAGTAACTCCAAAGCAAATAACATTTACACCCTCAAAATCAGCTAATAAATTAACCTCATACTTTAGGGTTGTCTCTAAGAATAGAAACTAAGGTTCTGAAGTAAATTAATTAATTTTTCAAATGTACTCATTTATAAAGCTTGAGCAAATTTAAGTAGTCTCAAAAGGGTTCAACTGGTTACAGACAGAGCTCTTGCGTGAATAATCAGCGGTTACTGCAAAGCAAGTGTCTCTGCTGCTTCTCCGTTTCACTTTTCATCTGCCCTTCCATTCTCCTCCCCTCCAAGTTGTTCAACTTCTAAAAAAAAAGATGAAATTACACTTCACATTATGTAATTCAGGATGCCACCCAGAAAGAAAAATAGACTACCAATTAAGTTATTTAACTGACATGTTTTCTTTTTTAGTATATTTCAAAGAAATATAGACCTGGGTAAAGGTATATGTTTACACTGAGTGAGGCCATCAGATCACACAGTTTGAAACTAAAATATTCCCTCAGCTTTGTTATAATCCTTCAACTGCTAAAGTATAGGATTTGCCAACATTTTTATGCTTTTCTTAGAGCTATTCTACCCGCTTTGCACTAAGAATATCTATCCCTATATATCACCCCACTAGCACAAATTCCTACTTTGCCTTTTTCATCTGAGGATGAAAAAAAGAGTCTGAGGATGAATTAGTGATGGAAACACAGAAAACCAAGCAACTTTGAAAGCGTGGCAATTGATAACTCTAAGAAAACAAAACCCTGTATATAAAAATGTAGAAACTTGTAGGGGATGACAGAACCATTCTTTATCTTTATCCAGGCGGTAGTTATACAACCGCAAAACATTTGCCAAAACTCAGTACACTGAAAAGGGTGAATTTTTTACTCTATGTGATTTAAACCTCAATAAATATGATTTTTAAAAACTATAGAACTGTACATTTTAAATGGGCATATTTTATCATATATAAATCATAATAAAGTTGATATTTTAAAAAGGAAATATAATATTAGTACACTGCATGGCTAAGCTCTAAATAAGCCCTCATGATTGATTTAATAAGAAATTATGACATACCTGTATTTGGGAGATTAGGAAGGGGAGATGGGCTGGTAAGTGAACCGAATCCTTATCTTTCATAGTAGAAATTCAATCGATTATCTAGAACTAAAACTAAAAATGTAGTAGAATATGTTACTTAGAAATATTGAGGACATTACCAAAAGGAAAAAGAGCTAAAAGTAGTTGCTTCTGAAGAGCAAAATCATGAATGAGTATTTTTGCTGAAAAAAAGAAAGAAATGAATGAAGTAACTTCCTAGAAAAAAAAAACATGAAAGGAAAAATAGTTCAGGAGACCTTTGTTCTTCACTCCAAGTTTTATAGAACTATTTGATTCTTTAAGGTGTATACATTATGTACATCTACAAAATACACACTAAAGCGAGAATATGAAAACACAACCTAGGAATAAATTTGGCAAAAGATAAATAAGATTTTTATGATGAAAATTTTAAAACTTTATTGACATATATTTAAAAAGCCTAAAATAAATGGAGAGATTCTAAGTGAATTTGAGCCTAAAATATGGAAGTATCTTTAAGACCTCATAAATGGAATGGGGCACCTGGGTGGCTCAGGGAGTGGTTAAGCGTCTGACTCTTGATCCCACGGTTTTGATTTCAAGCCCCGCATTGTACTGTACTGAGAGCATGAAGCCTGCTTGGTATTTTGTCTCTCCCCTCTGTCCCTCACCTGCTTGTGCTCTCTCTCTCTCTCTCTGAAAAATAATAAATGAACTTTATAAAAACACACACACACACAAGACAGCTCATAAGGGGAAGAATTTCTAAAGCTAGGCATAGAAATCACAAACCATAAAGGAAAAGACTGAAAAATCAATTACATTAAAATTTAAAAGCTTCTATTTCTCCTAGAATCCAGATTGCAGTCTATAAACATGATTCTCCACAAAAAGAAACTAGGCTTTTTTTAAAACCACTTTGTTGAGGTATGACTGACATGTAAAAAGCTGTACATAAGAAAATCAGGTTTTTTAAAAATGTCTGATTTCAGATCTGGATACAATGCAATAAGAAGTACACATATGAAATATTATTGCAAAAAAAAAAGTTGAAATTGAATCCAGTTAACATTTAGATCCAAATGATAGTTTATAAGAAAATACTGGGCAAGAAAAACACATTAAATGACATCAATAGAGAGAAATGAGACACACAACAGATGTGGAAGATTCTATATGACAAATAACCTGTTTTCTTTGAAAAGTCAGTGGCATAAAGCTTCACCGACTGAGCCACCCAGGCACTCCAGACTTGACCATGCCCATAATCCTGATCAATGCAAACATGTCTTAAAATGGGCATATTTTGATCAATGCAAACATGTCTTCTCCTCTATACCTAAACACTTGAGCAATGGTAAAAGACAGAAAAACAAGAAAGAAAACAAAAAACCCACCTACAACTCTGCTAATTACGGTAATTATAATTTATATTCTTCAACCCCAGCTATGCTCCTGATGCTGCTCAGGTCTCCTTCTCGGTGTCCACAGTCAGCTCTCTATCATTTTCCAGTGACAATTCTAAAGCTTCACTACTCACAGGTCCCAATTCCATCACCTTTCTCTCTCTCGACATTCTCAAAAGACAAGCACACATCCTACTTCATCAAGAATGCAGAGGCCTCAAGAGTGAATTATTTTTTTAATGCTTTTTAAATTTATTTTTGAGAGAGAGAGAGAGACAGACAGACAGACAGACACAGTGTTAGTGGGCAAGAGGCCGAGAGAGAGGAAGACACAGAATCCGAAGCAGCCTCCAGGCTCTGACCTGTCAGCACAGAGCTCAACACGGGGCTCGAACTCACAAACTGTGAGATCATGACCTGAGGTGAAGTTTGACACTTAACTGACTGAGCCACCCAGGTACCCCAGGAGTGAATTATTTTAATTCCTGTCTCTCCTTCCCGATATGCATTTGAGTTTTCCTTTCTTTCTTCTTTCAGTGGAAGACATAGCCTTCCTCCTGCCCAAAGTTGCTCCTTCATTCCTTCTTGTCTCCTTGGGGATCTCATTCATCATTTATCTCCTTTCGCCTATACCTCTCCACCAGCCCTTCTGCACTAAAAAAAATTTTTTTAAGTTTATTTTTGAGACAGAGCATGAGTGGGGGAGGGGTAGAGAGAGAGAGGGAGACACAGAATATGAAGCAGGCTCCAGGCTCCAAGCTGTCAGCACAGAGCCCGATGTGGGGCTTGAACCCACATACTGTGAGATCATGACCTGAGATGAAGTTGGAAGCTTAACCGACTGAGCCACCCAGGCGCTCCTGGCCCTTCTGCACTCTTATAAAAATGTTCAAGTTGCTTCCATCTTAAAAATACCCTTGGAGCATCTGGGTAGCTCAGTAAGTTAAGTATCTGACTATAGTTCAGGTTGTGATCTCACAGTTCATGAGTTCGAGCCCCATGTAGGGCTCTGTGCTGACAATGCAGAGCCTACTCTGGATACTCTTTCCCCCTCTCTCTGCCCCTCCCTGACTTGGGCTGTCTCTTTCTCTCTCAAAATAAATAAAGTTTAAAAAATAAAGTCAAGAGAAATAAAATCTTTAATGGGGTGCCTGGGTGGCTCAGTCAGTTAAGCATCTAACTTTGGCTCAGGTCATGATCTCATGTTTGTGAGTTTGAGTCCTGCATTGAGCTCTACACTGACAGTGCAGAGCCTGCTTGAGATTCTCTCTTTCTGCCCCTCCCCAGCTTGCTCTCTCTCAAACAATAAATAAACATAAATAAATAAATAAAATCTTAAAAAATTAGATAAATAAAAACACCTTCGGGAATCCAGACAAAAAGACCAGCTCACTAATAAGGGAAAGAAAGATTTTCACTTGTACTTTTTTGGACAGCAACACCATACAACAGAATCAATGAGAAAATTTAAGATACTCAAGAAAAAAATGTGAGTCAAGGAATTCATATCCGTATAAATTGGCTTTGAAATATAAAACAAAGCCTACAGCTAATCTGCTGAGCACTGATATCATGAAGACTTCTCAAGGAATCTACTAGAAATAAGTTTCAGATAGCCAAATGACTGGAGAGACAAAGACTACGGCCTGGTGGCAATGATCATTAACAGCTACTACATCACAGAAAGAGAGACAATCAAAGGTGCCCAGCTAGCTTGGTAGGTAGACCATGAGACTTGATCTCAAGGTTGTGAGTTTGAGCCCCATATCAGGCTGGAGCCTACTTAAAAAAAAAAAAAAAAAAAAAAAAGAGAAAGAGAGCACGAGAGAGAGAGAGAATCAGAAAAGTATGTGCCTCCAGAGAGAAGAACACAATACCACCTTTGAAAGTCTTGCCCCAAAATTCAAAACCTAAGTTTAATGGAGCCTCTAGGTCCAACTACCAATACCAATATATAGAGAAGGATACTTTAAACACCACAGGGTTGCAATTAACAAAACGCAGACTGTGAAAGGGAAAATGTACCAGAAAAAGACCTAATTTCTCCAACAAGTAAATTATAGGGGCAAAAAGAGAGAGGGAAAATTTATCTATTAAAACAAACATTTCAACCGATTGTAATGCACAGTCCTTTTTTACTTGCCTCTTGATTTAAATAAACACTAAAAAATATTTTAAAGTTATATTTATGAGGCAACTGGGAACTCATACACTGATTAGATATTTAATGATACTAAGGAATTATCAGTTTGTGTTTTTAGGTGTTATAATGGCATTATACTTTTACTCTTATTTTACTTTGTTTAAAAAAATTTTTTTTAATGTTTTTTATTTTATTTTTGATACAGGGAGAGACAGAGCATGAGAGGGGGAGAGGCAGAGAGAGAACGAGACACAGAACTGGAAGCAGGCTCCAGGCTCTGAGCTAGCTGTCAGCACAGAGCCTGATGCGGGGCTCGAACCCATGAATGTGAGATCTGACCTGAGCCGAAGTCGGAGGCTTAGCCAACTGAGCCACCCAGGCGCCCCTTATTTTACTTTATTTTTAAATATTTATTTTTGAGAGACAGTAAGAGAGAGTGCAAGCTAGGGAGGGGCAGAGAAAGAAAGGGACAGAAAATCTGAAGCAGGCTCTGCACTGACAGCAGAGAGCCAGATGCAGGGCTCAAACTCATGAACCGTGAAATCATAACTTGAGTCAAAGTCAGATGCTTAACTGACTGAGCTACTCAGGCTCCCCAGTTTATTTTTTAAAGAGCTTTCAAAAAATGACTTCATCTTACTAATATATTCTAAAATGCTTAGAGATGAAATAGTATGATGTCTGAGATTTGTTTTAAAAGAACACGGGAGGGAGCAAGATAGGTGGGGATATAGATGAAATGAGATTTGCCATGGGTTAGTAACTAGTGATAATGTAATCATGTAATAGAAACATGGGCAATGTTCTATTTTTGTACATATTTGAAATTTTCCCTAATAAATTTTTTTAAAAACTATGGTTTATAATTGCTATTTAATAAATTAAGCAATTATATTCATTAGTATTAGTTGACTCTTAATAAATATTTGCTAACTGAATGAGTTCAGACAAGATAAGACTGAATCATCCATCAACAAATAATGAAACGTTATTGAGGAGAAGATTTAAAATCTAAGAACTTTCATGTCATCAACACCAGTTATAAGAATGGAGCTCACTCACCCAGAGCGTGGGAGAATGAGCCAATAATCTCTCTTGGTAAGTCAGGGAAAGAGGGTGGACAGCTGAAATAAAAAGCGAGAAGCCAGTAAGTCAGCAAAAATTGTGGCATGAGGTAAAGCAAAATGAAGTAGAAAACAGTGCCAGAAAAATAAAACCAAATGAAATATATATGTGTTAGCTAAGAAAACACATAGCAAATATGATGTTCAGCTTCAATATTTAATATGCAGACATGATAGAAGTTTCCACATATAAAATCTATTTAGCAAATGCAATGTAAATGAAAAAGATTATAAATAAAAAGGTGAAATGTATTTTAAACCAAAAATCCAGATAAAACTAACACACTATGTGTGGTCTTTCTCTGAGAAATGCAGAAGCCATGTGGAATAACCTTACAGTACTATTTGGTGAACTCAATCTGGAGGAAGTGGGTAAAGATAAAAGAACCAAAAGCTAATACACCCCCAAATCTCAAAGGGAATATTATCTTACTTAAAATCTTATTTAAAACAGCCCAAAAGAGTCCTCAAAAGTTTAGGAAGCACAGAGTAAAAGAAATAAATTGGTTCAAAGGGGCACTGCTTTCAAACCATGGCAGAGCCTGGGGGTACAGCGTTCTATTTTAGAGAGGTACCCGACGTCTCTTAGTGAGCACCAACAAACTGCCTTCTCAGGCTGTTTCACTTTCTTCAACTGTTTATATGTATTTCCACTACCTTTCCTACAAGATCGTGTTGATCCCAACCAGACAGTTCTAAATTTTGCCTTAGCTCAGGTCTTTGATCTTACTGGCTATTTAAGAGTCTACTATGTTTCTCCACAGGTTAGCTTTTTGCCTCTGCTCTAGGTTGGAATGCATGTGAAGCCAGGATTTCGGGAGCCATTGGTAAAGGAGAAACCAAGTAGAGATAGCAAAGACAGCAGAAACTTGCTAGCCAGAGTTCCGTCTTGAGAAGAAGGCAGAGAGAGAGGATTATAAAGGAGGAAAAGAAATGAGATGAGATTGCCCAGAGTGAATTAATGAGGACTCTTATGTTAGGTTCAAGCCCAAAAATAAGGATCAAATGATCAAAACCATAAGAAGGAGCAGTAACTTGAGAGTAAAGTATCCTATTGGCAGTTACCGTATTTGCCTCCACATGTCCTCTTCTATTTATAGTTGTTGTTACTACTTTTCAAGCCTCTAAGAGTTACACAGGTCTCACATGAGACTTCTAGGATCTTCAGTTCCAGGTTAGGGTAAAAGTATTTCTAAGATTTAGATGTAGGGAGCAAAGAGAGATTATACCTCCATCCTAAACTTTTAGACAGTAGCTGAAAAGAGCCTCTGGGAAGTCCACTAACCACCCTAAGCTTCTAGGTAAACTTGGCCTCTGTTCCTGCGAAAGAACAGAATTATCATTTCATTTTCCTAGTGAAATTTCCCATATTCTCCCTAAGGAAATAAGCAGCTGCACTCCAGAAAGTAACACATCCAACATAATGGTATTGGAAAACTCCACTCCAGTCAGAAACACCAAAACCTACTTGGATGGAAGCACAGAAAAACAAAAAGAGAGGCCAAAAGTGAGTGGAAAATGCCTATTATACATGCACTGAAGACCCTGGCCAGGCAATAAGACAGTTAAAAAAAAAAAGGCATAAAGATTAAAAAGGAAAAGGTAATCATGTTTTTATTTAAAATCAACATAATGATGTATATTAAAAATCCTAAAGGATCTACAATTTAACACAGTCAATATACAAAACACAATTTTATGTCTCTATACAAGCAATAAACAATTAAAAATAGAGTAAAAAGCACCAGTTATAATATCATTAAGGGGCACCTGGGTACCTCAGTCAGTTAAGCATCTGATGTCAGTTCAGTTCATTATCTTACAGTTTGTGGGTTTGAGCCCCATGTTGGGCTCGCTGCTGCACAAAGCCCACTTTGGATCCCTTATCTCCCTCCTAAACTTTTATTTTTGAGAGACAGAGAGACAGAGTGTAAGCAGGAGAAGGGGACAGAGAGAGAGAGAAGGAGACACAGAATCTGAACCAGGCTCCAAGCTCTGAGCAGTCAGCCCCTTCCCTTCTTGCTTGCATGTGTGCTCTATCTCTCTCAAATAAATAAACATTAAAGGAAAAAAAACATCATTGGGGCTCCTGGATTGTTCAGTCAGTTAAGCGGCCAACTTTGGCTCAGGTCATGATCTCGCAGTTCCTGAGTTTGAGCCCTGCGTCAGGCTCTGTGCTGACAGCTCAGAGCCTGGAGCCTGGTTCAGATTCTGTGTCTCCTTCTCTCTCTCTCTCTCTCTCTCTCTCCCCTTCTCCTGCTTACACTCTGTCTCTCTGTCTCTCAAAAATAAATAAACATTTTTAAAAAATCAAGAAAAAAAGAAACTGTTTAAAAAAATAAATAACATCATTAAAAACATTTACCTGGCAAAAATTTACCAAGAGATGTTCAAAGCTTCTACACTGAAAATTGTAAAACACTATTGAGAGAATCTAAAGGAAACCTAAATAATAGATGCTCACGGTTAGAAGAATCAACATTAAGATATCAATTCTCCCTACACTGATCTATAGATTCAGTTCAATTCCACTATAAATCTAAAATGATGAAGACATTATTCAACGTGGTACTTAAGTAAAGACAATGAAACAAAATAGAGTAAACAGACATTAGCTACACATGAATGGTCAGCTGATTTTCAGCGAAGGTGCCAGTGCAATTCAATGGGCAAAGTAAAGTCTTTTTAACGAATGGTGCTGGCACAAATATCCATATAGAAAAAAAATCACACACAAAATTAAATCAAGATGGGATAGACATCTAACCATAAAAGCTAAACCTTTTAGAAGTAAACATAAGAGAATATCTTTACAAGCAAAGCTTTCTTGGGAAGGGAACAAAAACTGTATTAATCGTAAAAGAAAAAAAATCAGTGATCTAAATTTCATCAACAGCGAAAACTTCTGGTCATGAAAAGATACCATTAAAAAAATATAAAAGGGCGGGGTACCTGGGTGGCTCAGTCTGACCTTTGAATTGGAGTTAGGTCATGATCTCATGATTTACGAGACTGAGTCCTATCGGGGCTCTTCACTGGCAGCACGGAGCCTGCTTGGGATTCTCTCTCTCCAGCTCTCTCTCTGCCCATCCCCTGCTCTTGTGTGCACACACTTTCTCTCTCAAAATAAATAAACATTTAAAAATAAATAAAAGATGGGGCACCTGGGTGGCTCAGTCGGTTAGCGTCCAGCTTCGGCTCAGGTCATGATCTCACGTTTGTGGGTTCGAGCCCCGCGTCAGGCTCTGTGCTAACAGCTCAGAGCCTGGAGTCTGCTTCTGAGTCTGTGTCTCCCCCTTCTCTCTGCCCCTCCCCGCTCATGATCTGTCTCTCTTTGTCTCAAAAATAAATAAAACATTAAAAAATAAATAAATAAATAAATAAATAAAAATAAAAGAAAGTAAAAAGGCAAGCCAGACTGGCAGAAGATATTCACAACACATATATGATAAAAGACGTGCATCTAGAATATAGAATATAAAGGACTTTCTATAATCAATAATAAAAAGGTAAACAACTCAATTTAAAAACAGGCAAATGCGGGGCGCCTGGGTGGCTCAGTCGGTTAAGCCTCCGACTTCGGCTCAGGTCAGATCTCACGTTCGTGGGTTCAAGCCCCGCATCAGGCTCTGTGCTGACAGCTAGCTCAGAGCCTGGAGCCTGCTTCCAGTTCTGTGTCTCCTTCTCTCTCTGACCCTCCCCCTCTCATGCTCTGTCTTTCCTGTATCAAAAATAAATAAAAACATTAAAAAAAAAAAAACAGGCAAATGCTTGAAAAGGTGCGTAGTGGGGTGCCTGGGTGGCTCAGTTGGTTAAGCATCCAACTCTTGATTTCGGCTCAGGTCATGATCTCATGGTTTGTGGGTTCCAGTCCCAAGTCCGTGCTGCCAGTACAGAGCCTGCTTGAGATTCTCTAGCTCTTCCACTCTCTCTGCTCCTCCCCACCCTCCCTCTCTCAAAATAAATAAAAATGAACTTTTCCACAAAAAAAAATGAAAAAAGATAAGTGGTTAGCATCATTACCATCAGAGAAATGCAAATTAAAACCACAATGAGATACTACTCCATAAATATCCATCAGAATGGTTAAAATGTAAAAGACTGACGATACCAAGTGTTAATGAAAATGTGCAGCAAATGCAATCCTTATACATTGTCAATGGAAGTATAAACTAGTATATAACCACCTGGAAAACTATCTGGCAGTTTCTAGTAACCTAGAATATTTCCACAAAAAGACTTGTAGAACAATGTTCCTAACAGTTTATTCATGACATCCCCAAATATCCATTAACAGGTAAATGAGTAAACAGTGGTACATTTATTCAATGGCATAAAAGACACACACACACACACACACACACACACACACACACACACACACTAGTCATACTTGCAATAAGAGTCTAAATAATATTATGTTGAACTAAAGAAACCAGACTAAAATTGTATGATTCCATTTATATCTAGTTCATGAACAAAGTTAACATATGAGTTAACTCAGGGGGGTGGGGGACTGGAAAGTTGAGGAGGGCTTTCTAAAAAGAAGTACAAAGGAACTTTTAGAGGTAATAGAAATGTTCTAGATTTGAGTAATGGTAATCAGGGTATATATATATCTGTCAAAATTCATTGACCTGTATACTTAATATCTGTTTATTTTACTGTATGTAAATTATTTCTCAATAAAGGTGAGATGGAGGGAAAGGCCATGGACATTTCTGCATTAAGTTTTTGTTCTTTAGTGCATAGGTAGGTTGAAAATATTAATACATGTTTGTAGTCATCAGAAATGCCTGGAGAGTCTGCTCCCCAATTCAAACAAGATGGCAACATCATCACAGATACAGAATTTTTTCCAAGGGACATCAATTTAAAAACAATTTACATGGATATTTCTCAGTTAATAGGCCACAGGCCACTAGGGCGACTGTGTCTTCATATCCATAAGCACTTGTTAGTATCTAATCAAAGTAGACCAAAAGGTCAAATGTTAATATGTTGCAGGGGTGGGGGTCTGGAATTTTTGAAAGTTCCTTTATATTTCTTTCCAGTTAATCTGTGATCTGCAAAGTCAACTGTTGCTCTGATTTTTATCACTATAGATTAAATTTGCTTGTTCATGAACTTCATTTAAATGGAATCTTCTAAAGCACATTTGAAGTATATTGTTTTTAGAGGTATGTACAATTACTCAAAAATATTGGAAACCAGTGACTGTGACAATTAAATGCCTAAATCTTTAATAATAATCAAAATAGGGGTGCCTGGCTGGCTTAGAGGAGCATGCGACTTTTGATCTTGAGTTTTGGTCCCACATTAGGTATAGAGTTTACTTAAATAAATAAATACATAAACTTAAAAAAAGATCAAAATAAGGAGATGAAAAGTACACGGGCAACAAAATATGTGGTGCAAGAATATATTTTCAAAATAGCATTGTAAGCTGTAATGCACTGGGAAAACAGAAGGTGATATTTATTTTCAATAAACAATAAAAATTAAGAAATAGTTTCTCACCTTAAGTTTTGGATATATTTGGCGCAGAGAATCTGCAGTTCCCTTGTCAGCTTCATCAGTAATACATACAACATCTAGCTTCATTTTCATCTTGAATTCTGCAAATAGAGCCTTTTGGACATCTCTGGTTGTAATGACAATGACTTCTACAGCATGAAAGAAAAAAAGAAGGAAAGACACAAAAACTCATTTACTTAGACAGTGGTTTCACTATTTCAGTTAGATTTGGTCTCTTTCTAGATTTAACTATTGTTTTTTAAGTTTATTTATTTTGAAAGAGGCAGAGAATGTGAGCAGGCGAGGGACAGAGAGAGAGGGAGAATCTCAAGCAGTCTCCATGCTGTCAGCGCAGAACATCCCAAAGGGCTCAAACTCACAAAACTGTGAGATCATGCACGACTTGAGCTGAAACGAAAAGTCGGATGAATACTTAACCAACTGAGCCACCCAAGTGGCTCTTTCTAAAATTTAACAAAAATAGCTAATATTGAGTCTTTTCAATATATTTCACATGCATTCTCTCAATTCTTATAAACACTCATTTTACAAATGAGGAAACCTGCACTAAAAGATACTAAGTGGCTTTGTTCAGGGTCACACAACCAGTAAGCAATGAACTCAAGGTAAAACTCAGTTCTAATGATCAGAGCCCATACTTTAATATATTACTTGCCACTTCTTATTGTAAAGAACTCAGAAGAGCATTCATCAAATCATATACAAACAGGATCACATTTTAAATCTTTATTCTAACTACCGAGGAGCTATCACCACTTCCCACCAAGTAGCCCTCAGTGTTTCACGGAGGATCACACTGAATCCTACTAAGAGGCAATTTCCACATAACAGATGTCTTCATCTTATCCATATAGCTGTTAACCAATGACAGGAAACTTGGGGTTTTGTTATCTCTGGGATCTTTGGTAGGGTAATGTAATTACCAGCAACATATGTTGCTGATGTTTGAAGATCAGATTTTAGTGTCTCTAAAGTGAAACACTTTCCACTTGTTCCCTGATAGTGTTCTAGGTAACAATTATCTCTCCCTTTCACTATAACCATATTTTCCTCTTCTTTCTTCCTTTCTTTCTTTTCCAAATCATTTAACTTTCCTTCCTTCCTTCCTTCTCTCTTCTTTCTTTCACTCCCCACTTTGCTTTCTTTTAGTCACTAACTCATTCATCCAATAAATAAAAATATGCTTAATATGAAAAGGAAAAATAGGCACTGATAAGTCAGAAATGGTTCCTATTCTTAAAAAACTCAAGATGGAGAAATTATACATAGAAATGACTAACTAAGGAAGGCTTTCTGGAAGGGATGGCCTTTGAGATAGGTCAAAATAAACTCCAGTCCAACAAACTTCTCTTCAGCATGTAAATACTAATATGACAAAGATGAATGAGATACAGTACCTGCTCTCAGAGATATCAGTCTCCCATGCCACTAATTATAGCATAAAACAGGCCTTGTATGGTACTGAGATAGAAAAACAAAGTGAGATGGAACCAGAGAGGACAGGGTGATTGGTGCCGTTTAGAATTAAAAGAGATGGTAACATTTTAGAGAGGATGTTTTAGGTAGAGTGGATAGAGTGAAGGGAGTAACTGCAAATATGGGACAGTCTAATAACTGGACTAAGACTCTTGTGTGTGGAGCGAAAGAAAAATTCTAAGCAGATCCTACGTTAACTTCTTTAAACTCATGAATGATCTGAAGAAAAACAACGATTTTGCTATTAAACTCCAAAATCCTGTGTTTAGGAGGCACTCATCCATTCTCTCTCTCTCTCCCTCTGCCCCTCTCTCCTGCTCGCACATGCTCTCTCTAAAAAAAAAAAAAAAAAAAGGAAAGAAAAAAAGAAAAAAGTATTTTCTAAAACAGATTTTTTTTAATGTTTTTTTTTAATTTATTTTTGATACAGAGAGAGACAGAGCATGAGAGATGGAGGGGCAGAGAGAGAAGGAGACACAGAACTGGAAGCAGGCTCCAGGCTCTGAGCTAGCTGTCAGCACAGAGCCCAACGCGGGACTGGAACCCACAAACACGAGATCTGACTTGAGCCAAAGTCGGAGTCTCAACTAACTGAGCCACCCAGGCGCCCTTTTTTTTTTTTTTTTTTTTTAATTTTAGGGAGAGAGAGCATGAGTGGGGGAGAGGAGCAGAGAGAAGGGGGGGGGGAGAGAGAGTGAGAGAGAGAGACAGAGAGGGAGGGAAGGAGAGGGAGAAGAAGAGACAGGAAGGGGGAGAGAGAATCTCAAGCAGGCTCCACACTTAGTGCAGAGCCCAATGTGGGGCTCCATCCGATGACCTGGGATCATGACCTGAGCTGAAATCAAGAGTTGGCCACTCAACCTACTGAGCCACCCAGGCGCCCCTGAAACAAATCTTTAAAAATTTTTTTTTAATGTTTGTTCATTTTTGAAAAAGAAAGAGTGTGATTGGGGGAGGGGCAGAGAGAGAAGGAGACACAGGATCTGAAATAGGCTCCAGGCTCTGAGCTGTCAACACAGAGCCTGATGTGGGGCTCTAACTCATGAACTGTGAGATCATGACCTGAGCTGAGGTTGGACACTTAACCAATTGAGCCATCCTGGCGCCCCTAAAACATATCTCTTAATATCAATGTCATGCAGACCACTGCATAGAAATGCTCTTGGGTCTGTCTCACGAAGGCAATTCTCATAGTGGAGTGAAAACTGGAATACAGGACTGTACCCCAGGATCTGACACTACTTCCATCTGGTACTCAGATGTGCTGTATCTACTATAGGACACTTTGAACTCATTGTGGCCAAAGCTGAACTCATTATATTCATTTAAACCTATTCCTTGACTCATATTACCTTTCCTAGTTACTGGTATCACCATCTAATCACCTAGTCACCCAAGCAAAAAGTAGAGGGATCTCTTCTCTTTTTCCACTCTCTTTCCCCATTAATCATCAACTTTGTCAAATGTTCCCTCTTCTCCATCACTAGTGCTACTTCTTTAGCTCAGGTCCTCTTCATTGCTGGTGTGGACTTCTGTATCAATTTCCCAACTCATCTCCCTGCTATGCTCTTAAAGAGGCCAGTCTCCAACCAATGCCGAGTCCTGGTCTTGTCTTATGCATCCTCTCTCACTCTCATAAAGCTGACAAATCACTGGGAGCAAACATCCCCAAAGTTTTATGAGTACACCTCATTGCCACAGCTCACCTTCAAATCCAACACGCTCAAGCAAGTTCAGTGGGTACCAAATTAAAGGTTTGTTCCCAACTGGAAGCAGAGGTTTGGGAATGCTGGAAGTCAGGTCTGTCATCCGAGATCCCCCTCCAGCTGCCATCACTACTGCTTGAAATTCCATTTTCACAAACAGCTATCACAGAGAAAAACAATTAACAGGGAAAAAAAGGTAACAAAATTCAAAGCACACACATTACTAACCCTGTTTCTATTTAGGTTACTGATATTCACTTACGTCAAATGTGTCTCTTCCAACTCCAATAGCTACAATAAGAAAATCTCCTTAGCTACAGTATACACATCACCTTTATTACATTGTCACCAATATATACTCTTAGCTCTAGCCAAGGGAGATGGACTGAAGGCGAGATATGAATTAAAGAAACCTGGCCCTTTCCCTTGAGGTGCTCACAGTTACGTGGAAAAGAAAAATTCAATAAATTATAATATACTATCATTAGTGTCATGGCAGGAATATATCAAAGATGCAGTAGGCATACATAGTGAAGGTAATACCTAAGTATTCCTAGAAAAGACAAAGAGTTTTACAGGAAGGTAAGATTTGAGCTAACTCTTAAAGGAGTAAGAGTTTACCAAATGGGCTTCTGATAGGAGTTCTAATTTCTTGAAAAAATTTGGAAACTTCTGATTAGAATTAACAGCATAAATACAAGCATACTATCTGAAAAGTATTAAATAACTTAAGATTCCTCCAATAATTCAGCCATCTGCTCTCATCTTCTTATTAACTCCAACTATGAAAGATATTACTAAACACAAATGTAGGGATGTATCTGAACCTAGATTTGCGGAGTCCAATAGTGGAAACAAGTCAGATTAATTCCTTTTTCTAAACTCAAGGTAATAAACAAACTTGTTTGACCTTCAAAAGAATCTCTTTACAGCAGCTACCACAGAAAAGGTGCACAGGAAAAGGTCATAAATCCTTACTGGTTTAAAATTAAAGTACTCCTTGATTTACAATAAATGATAAAACTTTTTAAGTACCAATGTGAAATGCAATGTTCAGGAAAAAAATCTGACACCAAAGTGGCAAATAATGCTGCACCTTCACTGTAATTATGATCAGTCCTGGGTCCCTCATCATTATTTAAACTGCACCCGTTACACCTGGTACACCCAAGGCATGAAGTGAAGGCTCCTGCACAATATCCACAACTTAAAGATATGGTAATTTAAATTTCAGCAACCATTGTCTCAGACAGGAATTTAGCTCAATGTGGTATTGGATAACTTGATCACATCTGATGTTATTATGAAGAGCACAGGACCTTTCAGAGTCAAAAGACCGGATTTTGAGTTCTGGTTCTGCCATTTCTAGGTGAGATGACCAGGGGCCTGACATTTAAAACTCTAAGTGTCCTCAGTTCCTAGGAGGGGGCCTAGTTTAAGCTCACAGACCCTTGAATCAGACTGGCTGCATTTGAATTCTAACACTAACCTGTATTAGTTTTGTGAACTAGGGCAAGCTTCATAAATTGTCTATGTCTCAGTTTTATTTTCTAAGATGAGGATAATTACTACTTCAGAGCGTTGTTTCGAAGAGTAAATGAGTTAATCTATGTAAAGCACACAAAATAATGTCAACCCCACAATAAGCACCATGTTTGACATCATTAGACAGAGGCTAGATCATGGAAAGCCTTTTGTGCCAAATGAACCATGCTGTTGCATAATTCTGGTCTCTGTATTGCTCTTCTTGTTTCCTACATTGCCTTTCTCCTTTGCCTAAAAATCATCTACTTAAGATTTAGTCCAAGAGTCATCTTCCTTAAAAAAAACCCTTCCTAACCTTTCCTACCCTCCTGGTAGAAGCAACTCCTTCTCTCTTAGGTGCTTCCATTCTACTATGTACAGATCATCTCTCTTTCCAGGCTTTATTGCACATATATTTAAATGTCTATATCCTGTGAGTTCCTTGGAGGCAGGGACTGTGTTTGTCACACTGTATTCCCAGTACTTAACACAATTTCCATCAGATGCCTACCACTCAGTGTTTGTGGAATAAGCATCTGTGAACATCACAACAACCTCCTGTAAAAGTCAAGCTCAAACATGTGCAGAAGGGACATTAGACCCCAGGTCACTAGGGCATAAGGTTTCTGCTCTCAACGAAGCTTTTGGTGATAATCAGAAACATAACTAACCATGATACCAGACAGATTGTGAAATGCTTCAATGTCCCTGACACAACTCCGGGTGATAGGAATCACAGCAACGAGTCTCTCGTTAGCTCCCAAGCTTTAAAGGAGGGGTTCATGGCATTTCACACATGCCTACATCATGGCACTCACTGTCTTCTCCTTTTGTAAACTGGTAAGATAAAACACTATCATAATGGGCCTCTCATCTGGACTTTATTGCATTTCTCTTTACATTTCATCGGCTTGCCCCTAAACAAATAAAAATAGGCAGAATAAATAAATGAAGGGCTGAAGTGGAAAGAGTTCAGGCACTGTGCTGAGTGGTCCAGGATCTGGGTTCTCACTCGCTGTGACTTCAAGCACATCTTCCCCTCCCTGAAACTCCTTTCCATCTGTTGCACATGGTGGTTGGCTCACGTACTCCCCAAGATCCCTTCTAGTTCAGCTACTTAACTGCTTGGCCGGGTCGGGCAGGGACTCGACCTGGCGACCCGGGCTCGGCACCCCCACCCATCGCTTGAGGCCTTCCTCCGCCCGTATCGAGGAGCCTGCGTCCCCTACATGACGCGGGTCCCGGCTGTCCCCACCGCGGTGCTCACCCCCAACAGCCAGATCGCAAGGGGCCTGGCGGCGCTAACGCCGCAGCTTTACCTCTCGACTCCCAGCGCTCCACAGCAGCTCCAAGCGCTCCCCACGCCGCCTCCGACTGACAGCCCAAAGGCGCAGGCGCGCGATGGCCGAACAGATCGATGGGATGCGGTGGGCAGGCCTGCAAGTAGGGACGAGCGTCGAACAATAGATTCCTTACAAAAAGCACGCCCTGTGGAGCGAGGAGGCGGGGTGGTCTGTGTCCTTCCGTTCATTCACAAATCTTCAGCGCCAACTGAACGTGTTTCCCAGTGCTGGGCTCCTGGAATCCGCACAGGAACAAGCCACGGTGTCTTGCTTTAGGGAGTTCTCCTACCACCTGGCCCGACTACCGCTCTGTGAAAAGAGAGCTCATTAGGAGCCGAAGTTTTGGGCTAGCCAGTGGAGAAATAGCCAAATACTCTTGCAAGGCAGGGATTGCCAGGCTTTCTATGTCTGCAAAGTCTAATGTGGCGACTCACAACGGCTCTCTGAACCAGACTCTTACAGTATGGAAAACAATCACCTTTAACCATCGAAACTGGAAGGAGAAGGGGGGTCAGTGAAGACCTCATTGAGACAGTGACACTGAATAATGGCTTGAAGACAGTAAGTCAGATGGATATCTTGGGTAAGAGCCTTCCAAGCCGACTAGCTACCAAGTGCAAAGACTCTGAAGATAAGACTGCATATTCAAAAAACAGTAGAGAGGCCGATATAGCTGAAGAGAAGCCAGGTGCAGAATGAATGATGGCAGAGGTGAAAGAGGCAATAGGAGAGAGAGGATGGAGAATTCAGATCTTGTGGGTCTTGTAGGCCACTGTGAAGACCTTGAATTAAGCAGAAGAGGACCATGATTAAGACAGGCTTTTAAAGGATCACTCTGATAGCTGTGTTTGTTAATAGACTCCCTGGAACCAGGGAGTCCACTTAAGTGGCTGCAACTGCATTTGACACCTCAAATTCTGTATCTAGACAACTCCAACAATTGTGAGAGATAATAATAATTGTTTTAAGCAGTTAATTTTCAGGTGGTTTATATGCTATAGCAGATAACAGAAACAATGGCCACTCTCTCTCTCCCACACATTCCTGCAATTTCCTAAACTTTTAGAAGCTTCCTCTTTTTCTGTCCATCACAAGCAAACCTTGTGTTTCTTTAGCTCCTTGCAAATTAAGAGACAGAGTCTAATTTCTGCAATAAAAATAAAGGGAGTTTGACTTCATTCAACAGTATCTATTGAGTGCCTAATATGTGTCAAACAATGTCTTAGATGGTAGATGCTGTGGATATGGTAGTCAGGACTTGTAATTTTTCCCAGACTATCAGCCAAAAGAATAAGAGCTCAGTTAGATGCTGCTGGAGGGGAGGAGGGGGGAAAGACCTGAGGCCATATCCATAAAACCAGCCTATCCTTACTCTGCCTCTCCTTCACTTTAGGATGCTGGTGGAGTTACTAAATAATTATTTATTTTACCAAGTACGTGGGTAAAAGGGAGCCATGGAGTGATTGGCTACAGAAGCCCTGAAACTTGACTACCCTTTCCTTCTGCAGCAAGATACTCTCTCCTTGTTATCAGCTCAGGCAAACAGAAGCCTTGGGAATTACAGTATGTCTTTGAGGTAAGAACTAGTTATTAAGTAAGAACAACATTCAACCCCATATCTGTTATCTATTTTAAAAGCTCATGTTTAAACTAGCAGATGTTTTCAGGGAATTTGTTCCTGTAGCTGACTAGTTGAGGGATTGCTTCAGTTTAAACTGACTTGAAATTATTCCCTTAGGGCAGCAGTTGGCAAACTTTTTGGTCTCTGGGCTCTTTACACTCTTAAAAAATTATTGGGGACCTTACCCTTGGGACACCTGGCTGGCTCAGTCTGTGGAGCATGCAACTCTTGATTCTCTGGGTTGTAAGTTCAACCCCATGCTGGATACAGAGATTACGTAAAAATAAAATCTTTAAAAAACAATTATTGGGGACCCCAAAGAACTTTTGTTTTTATGGATTATGTCTGTCAATATTCACCATATTAAAAACTCAAACTGAGGAATTAAAAAACAATTCATTTTTAAAATAAAGATAATAATACTATTACATGGTAATATAAATGCCACTTTTATGAAAACATAAGTTTTGACAACAAAACAATTAGTGAGAAGAATGCCATGCTTTCACCTTTTTTGCAGCTCTCTTTAATATATGGCTTAATAGAAAACAGTTGGGGGGCACTTGAGTGGCTCAGTCAGTTTTTTAAGCATCAAGCTCTTGATTTCAGCTTAGGTCATGATCTCATGGTTCATGAGATTGAACCCTGTGTCAGCTCTGCACTGATAGCACAGAACCTGCTTGGGATATTCTCTCTCTCTCTCTCTCTCTCTCTCTCCCCCCCCCCTCTTTTTCTCTTTCTCTCTGTGCTGTCCCCCATCCCCTGCTGCTCTTGCTCACTCTCTCTCAAAATAAATGAATAAACATTTTAAAAAAGAAAACAACTGAATTCTTCCAACAGTTTTGATACATTGTTCTGGCTGTATTATATGATAAAGGCTGACATCAGAGAGATACACAATTGGAAAAAGGAGAGCTATTTTAATAGCCTCATCAGATAGTTGTAGTTAATACTGTTTGATACTACATCAAAGCTCAATAAGTGGTAGCTTGTTAAGGATAAGTTGCAATGTAGAATCACTGTTTTTAAAAAATATTTATTCATTTTTGAGAGAGAGAGAGAGAGAGACATAATATGAGCAGGTGAGGGGCAGAGAGAGAGGGAGACACAGAATCTGAAGCAGGCTCCAGACTCTGAGCTGTCAGCACAGAGTCCAACATGAGGCTCGAACTCACAAGCCATGAGATCATGACCTGAGCTGAAGTCAGATGCTTAACTGACTGGAGTTACCCAGGTGCCCCTCTATGGCATTATTTTTAAAGGTTTTTAAAAATTTATTTACTTTGAGTGTGCTAGAGAATATGCATGCAAGTAGGGGAGGAGCAGAGAAAGAGGGAGATAGAAAATCTCAAGCAGGCTCCACACTGTCAGTACAGAGCCCGACATGGGGCTTGAACCCATGAATTGTGAGATCATGACCTGAGCTGAAGTCAGATGCTTAACTGACTGAGCCACCTAGGTGCCCCTAAAATTACTGTGTTAATGAGCATTTTGTACTCTAATACTTGCACTTCAAATGGACATTTAAGCTATGCATGATTTTGAACTTGGACTGATCACTTGTAAAATACTGGTTCACTGAGTTATGCACATCATCCCATATGTTGACTTATATGTGTGTGTGTGTGTGTGTGTAAATTTTTAAATATATTTTTAAGTTTATTCATTTATTTTGTGTGTGAGAGAGACGGAACAAGCAAGGGAAGGGCAGAGAGAGAGGAAGAGAGAGAGAATCCTAAGCAGGCTCTATACTGCCATCGTGGAGCCTGATGTAGAGCTCAAACTCATGGTGAAATCATGACCTAGGCTGAAACCGAAGAGTTGGATGCTTGACTGAGCCACTTAGGTGCCCCTCATTTATTAAAAAAATTACATTTGTTAATATCACCATCAATCTCATCAGAAAAGTCCTTACATATTGGAAAGCTGGCAAGCTTATGATGACAGATACAAGTTTTCCAAACTTCTGATTTTCTCTTTTAAGCTCAAATGTTGTCATTGGCAACAAAATACTGTTAGTGGTTTTCTTTGAAGTGACTGGCTTACTTCATTAATTTTGATAGTTCGTATATACTCAGGGATCAAGGTTTAATAAAATTATGTTATTGCTTCATCAGAGAGATTAAATGAAACTTTGCTTTATTTTTTTATTGCAACTGTGGGGCAGTGAAGAATACAATGCATATTAATAGGATTTGGTATCACTGCTTCGATACATGCCAAAGCACCAGCAGTTTTAGCTACCATTGCTTTTGCATCATTAGTGCAAATATCAATACAATGAAAGAGGCAGGTAATATTTTAGTATCACTATGAAAGTAATTTTGACATGACCAATCCATTGAAAGGGTCTGGAGGACTCCCAGAGGTCCATGGAGCATACTTTTAAGAGCTGCTGCCTCATGGATTCCTTCTTTCTGGCTCCAACTGCTTCTACTACTTACATTATGGCACTCATCCCAAAAGACTGTCATCCCCCTTTTCGTGTTTTCTCTATTACACTGGGAGTCCTTGGAGTAGACAAAGGCTATATTTTAGTTGCTTCTACTAAGTAAAAAATATTGAATAAATTAAAATTTTCTCATAAATTTTCCCTTGACCTCCCATCTGGTGGTGTCAGTTGAGGGCCCAGGTCACTGACATCTCTTTACCTGAACATTTCTTCTCTCTAAAGCATTATATATTATTATCTATATTATGGTGAGCCTCGTGCTATTATTTATTTTTATTTATTTAATTACATGGGAAATACTCAATAAATGCTTATCGAATTCAGGCTGTTCCCTATAATGCTTGTTTCTTGGTCACATTTCTTCCCTAGGAGACATTTATATGTATGTGTTGATCTGTGGCGGGGACCAGCTTAAGAAGGTCAAACTCTAAAGTTCGCTTTCTACTTTCAAAAGAAACCTTTCAAAAGTTGGGCCTTGGCTCAGAAATACTCTTCCCACGGTCTGCAAGAGCTCTCTCTTTGGGAATTTGCTGGCCACATCATAATATTCATCTACTCCACTTGGCTGTGGACTTGTCAGTGGGGCAGGAAATTATTATTTTTAGAGTACTGAGTGAAAGATAAAAATGAAAAGAGAAACTCTACTTTGGCAACCAGTTGCAGGTCCTAAAATATTTGTGTTTTATTTTTGTAGAGAAGCCCACCGGTTGCCTAATAGATTCAAGATAAGTTAGAGAGCAAATGATGCTATAGTAGTGCTATAAAGGGCTTAGAAGAAACTTCATTAATTAGGACTTCAGTATTCCTTTCAAGCACACAGAATTTTCATTGTTGGTGGTTTTAAAGGTCTGGTTTAAAGGCTTAAAGGTCGTGACATTTATGCTTAAACTGATGGGTCAATTAAAAAAAATAAATGATTTAATAAAACTTCTTTGATTTAATAAATTTTTTTGCTAGTTTTCCTCCTTTATTAGAAACAAAACTTTTCAGATGGCTGATTTTCCTTGTTTTTAAATTGGAAAGTCTGGTTTATGAGCCACTTTATTTATTTGCTTATTGAACAGCTGTTTACTGAGTGACTACTATGTGCCAAGGGCAGTTTTAGGCTCTTAAAGTATATTAGTGAACAAAAAAGGATTCAATCTTCATTCTAACAGGCAGGACAGCATATGTTATGAATAAGTTTAAATAATAAATGAGTAAACTGTACAGCACATTAAAGGGTGATCAGTACTTTGGAAATAAAATGTTAGGGAAGAGGGGCAGGGAGGACAACACCACATTGGCAGCTATAAAACCTTAGAGTTTTATGGAGGTTACCGAAATTTTGGACTTGTGTCCCACTGAAATCTCTTTAACTTTATGTAATAAATGCTTGAGTAAATACAAAGTGGACAGGTGAAATCAGTAAAAACAGTGGTGGAAGGCCCTCTAAAAATTCTCTCCTTCACAAAAGCAGTGAGAATACTGTAAAAAATTCAGAATCAACTTTTATGAATACGAATCATGAGCAGTGAAACAATCACGTCACTTTTTTCAGTACGTTGGTAGTTAGTGTACCTCTCTTATTCGGTTCATACACAGACAGCAAGAATGTAGTGGCGTTGCTTCCTAGTCTCCCAGTAATAAACCCATGCGATATTAAAAAAAAAAAAGATAACAGAATTGGCCAAGAAAATAAAAGTGCAGCAAAGAAATGAAAAGTGATAAGGCTGGAAGTGAAATTCAAATTGAACATACATGGAGTTAGTAGAAGAAATGGCTGATCATGGGAATGTTAACAGTGCTATCATGTGAGAACACAGATACACAGCCAGAGGAACTCTACATAAAGGAGGAAAGTGCTTGTGACAAAAGGGATGCAGATGTTCCAGAGGAACTTAATGCCAGCAAAACACTTCCTTCGCATTCAAGGAATTCTTAGAGATAAATTTCATGGGATTGTAAAATACAAAGAATAGAATGTTGGAAGCTGATACAAACTTATAAAGGTGTATTCATCAAGGCCTAGTGAAGATGCTTGTTCCATATTATAATAAAAGAGGTAAGCATTGTTCAAATTACTTTTGGTATGTTTTTTGCAAGGAAAACAATTTAATTCTCAATTTCTCTAAATGCTTTAGATTACAAAGTACTAAATAAATATTAGTTTAGTATGTTTTGATTTTCCTATACATTTATAACTGACAATAAGAAAGTTTTTCATTTTTTGACAAAAAATTTTAAAGATTACAGAACAATGGTGGTTTCTCCCATTGACTATTAATATCTCTTTGCTTGGTTTCAACTTGCAATGTCATTTTTATATTCTGGGAGTACTGTGAAAAATGAAGATTTCTTTTTTTAATTAAAAATTTTTAGGATTTCTTATATATATATAAATTTAGCACAAAATTATGAGGAGATGGTATTTCAAATCAAAAGTAAAAAGATAGGTGCTTCAGAAAAGGAAGCTGAGGAAAGTTGGCCATGGTCAACAGCTAGTATGTGGAAAAACCAGGATATGAATATAGGGACGCTAAGTCTACAGAATGTGCTCGTAACTAGGATAGTATATTACCTTCTCATGGCATATATCCAAAATACAGGATCTTCCATAAGGGCTTTGAATTCATAAAAATTAAAAATTTTGTACATTAGGAAAGAACACAAATTAAATGGCAAAGTACAGACTGGGAAAACCCAGGCATTGTAACACCTGACACAATGAGTATATTAATAAACAGGATTTAGTAGCTAAGTTACCAACACAGCAGGCTCTGGCACTAGCAGACGACCCTCCAAATCCTAGCTTCATTATTTTCTACTTATGTGAAACTGGAAAAGTTACCTAATTCATCTTTGCTCTAGGTTTCTCATCTGGAAATATGGATAATAATAGTATTTACTTCAGAGTTGTTAAGAAGATAAAACAAGATTATAGATATACAACAGTTAGCAAAGTACCTTGCTGTGCTGATTATTATTTTTTTTATATCTTTATTTTATTTTGAGAGACAGAGACAGAGAGCGAGTGGGGGAGGGGCATAGAGAGAGGGAGATACAGAATCTGAAGCAGGCTCCAGGCTCTGAGTTGTCAGCACAGAGCCCAACGCGGGGCTCAAACCCACGACTGTGAGATCATGACCTGAGCTGAAGTTGGACGCTCAACTGACTGAGCCACCCAGGTGCCCCTGTACTGATTATTTTAGTAGTGTGCAAAGACTGTTATAAATCAATAAGAAAAGTATAGTAAAACCAATAGACAAAAACACAAAGAGGGTAGTTCATAAAGAAGAAAAACAATTGCTCAGTATAGTAAATAATCAAAGCAGTTCAAATTAAAATAAGTCATACAACTTTTCAGCATATTAAATTGCCAAAAAGAATTTTTAAGTATTAATGTCCAAAGTTGTTAAGAGTTTAGGAAATAGACACTAAAGGGAGTAAAATGGATACATCCTGGCAATTTGGCAGTTTGATGGTGATTTCAGGATGTTATTCTAAGGAAATAATCAAATAGGTACAAAAGGATATATGCATGAGAGTGTTTATTATAATACTTGTAATTTTCAATTTCAAAAATTTGTAGACAACCTTAATATCAGTCTACAGAGGTTACATTTTTGTTTTGTTGTAAGTAAGCTTTGTGCCTGATGTGGGGCTTGAACTCATGACCCTGATATTACATGTCACTTGCTCTACTGACTGAGCCAGTCAGGCACTCCAGTAGAGGGTTTTAAATGAGAAGTTATGAAAATTCCTTAAAATGTAATAAAATGCAGCCAATAAAAATAACAGTCAAAATGAGTATGCCTCTTGCTCCAGTGACCATCATTTCCTGCTTAGATTCTGCCTGCCTCCAGTCTCTCCTTTTCAAACTCATTCTCTACACAGATGTCAAAGGCAGATCTAATCATGTCACTCCCTTGCTTGATATTTTCATGGCTTGGCAATGCAAAATCCTTTTTTTTAAAAAATTTTTAATGTTTTATTTATTTTTGATACAGAGAGAGACAGAGCATGAGAGGGGGAGGGGCAGAGAGAGTAGGAGACACAGAACCGGAAGCAGGCTCCAGGCTCTGAGCTAGCTGTTAGCACAGAGCCTGACACGGGGCTCAAACCCACAAACGTGAGATCTGACCTGAGCCGAAGTTGGAGGCTTAACCGACTGAGCCACCCAGGCGCCCCGGCAATGCAAAATCCTAAAACAAGCCTCTAAGGCTGGAGTATCTTCTTTCTTTTCCCTTCAGAGTCCAGTAACCCAGGACTCAACATGTTTCTTGGCTGGACTTTGTGCTGAGTTATTCTCCCTAAGGATTTAGTATTCCATCCAGCCCGCTGGTTAGGATCACCCTGCTCTCTTAACTACTTCACTATTACTTACCTACCCTTCACTACTTCTTTGGAGTGCTTACACAAATGTTATTAAACGTTGCTTACGCAATTATTTAATATATTGTCTTTCTCTATCAGACTTTATATTCTGAGAGCAAAAAATTATGTCTAGCCAACATTTTCTCCATTGTCCCTAGTATAACGCCTGACATGACTGCTTGATGCATTCACTAAATGAATGAATGAAAAGCAAGCTACAAAATAAACAGTGTGAGTCCAATTTGGTAAATGAGGGACCAAAAACTTATGTGGGCAGTACCAGACACAGAAATAGACTACCCCTAGCAGGTACATGCTGGCCAGGCTCTTCCGTGAGAAGGGGAACGTGCTCCTCTGACTGGTGGGAAGAGCGGGCAGGCTGCACAAGGGGGTGGGAGCTTGCTGGGAACAGCAGAGCTGATGGGGGTGGCAGCCTCTGAGGTTCTTACCCTTCCAGCTCCCTGGACAGGAAAGGGCTGCCAGAAGAGGGAGGTAGGTCTTCAGTGGACCACCCAAGGTGCAGGAATCAGGGAGTCACGAGATGAGGGGTGCCTGGGAGGCTCAGCTGGGGTGTTAGACTCAGAGTTATGGGGAGATAGGGCTTGGGGAACGCATAGCCCGAGGGAGGGGCTCAAGGCCAAGGCCTGGAGTTTCCCAGCCAGGAAACTCACTATAGAGGGTGGCATGGAGAAGCACTGGAAGAGTGAATGCCCTTCACTTGAGACCATGCCTGAGGTCAACTCCTCCCGCAGCGGGGAGGTGGGGGTGGGGGATGGGTCTATATGCTCAGAAGAGCTCTCACCAGGTACTTGTTCTTAAAGACACACCCTAGCTGTGTGGCAGCCGGAGGCAGTGTGGTGGGTGAATGGGTAGCTGTGCTGCTGTCTCTTTTGTCAAAAGCTTGACCTGGCCGGTTTTTCAGTCATCTCAAGTCTTTGTTTTTTACGGATGTCAAATTCTTCTGCCTACCTGGTTCCTGAAGGTAGATTCCCATCCTCCATCCCAGAGGGACCAGGCGAGGCTCTGCATACCACTCCTTCCTCCCAGTAGCATCCTTATTTCTCTGCTCAGCTCCAGATTTAATGTTTATCACAGTGAAGACTCACCACTCCCACTTGACACATGATCTCCCTGGCTTCCAGCCAAGGGCCCTGAAGTCCTAGAAGAACCTTCTTTGCCATCCCCAGGAGCCCAATAAACACATTCTGAAGGAATTAATACAACCATTTATTAAACTTTCCCATGTGCAAGATCTTCTTTAATGGAGTGTCACAGAGGCCCTTAAGGGAGGAGCACTGGGGCAGGAACCTGTGTAAGGCTTAGGAGCAGGGTTTAAAGTCTAAGCTTTGAGTTGGGTGAAAGGGAGCTACTGAAGACTTCAGAGAGGAGATAACTGGCTTTAACCTTGCACCATCTTGGGGATGACACAGCAGATGGAGAATGAGATTGGAGGTGATACAGAAGCATTGAATATGGTATGGTAGTGGTGATTTAATGTTGAGAAGATGTAGGCTCTGAGCCAGGGAAGGTGATGGCACTTTGTTGTTTGACACTGGGTTGGAGGAAGGGCAGAGCTCACACTTCGGGTACAGAGGGAGAGGAGGAAAGAATGCGAGGGAGAAGGTGCTTAGCTGCTGCTTCATTCTTGGGGCAGGTGATCAAAGAGGATGGCCATCACTCTCTATCTCCAGTGCCTTGTTTGGGGAGGAGCCTCCACCACCCTCCAGAGGTTTTAGTTTTGAGTCCAGACTGAAGCCAGAGAAAAACAAAGAGCAAAAGGGCGGGGTTGGGGCCAAAGAAAAAAAAGCAACAAAAAAATCCCCTGACGAAACGTCCAGAGGGTGGGGAGCTAGAAGGCCCCCTTCAAGTAGCTCAGGCCTGGCAGCTTGTGCTGGGCTTGTGGGATTCCCTCTCACAGAGGCTAAACAACTCGGGAAGCAAGCCTGAGCACGCATATGGCTTGTGGGTCTGAGGGGCTGGGCCACCAGGGTCAACCCACCGCCCCCACTCCAAACAGACACAGGGGCGTGCTGTCTTTTTCTGAGCTTGCCAGCTCAGGTCAGGAGTGCGCAGACCCCACTGGTCCAGGGAATGTGTCTTCACCCTGGGTGCCGCCTAGTGGGACCTGTGCCGGCACAGTCCTGTTGGCCCGAGGCTGCCCCCTGGTGCCGCCTCACTCCTCCCAAGGACTCATGTCGGTGTCAATGGCCACGCAGTTGTACGCCGCATAGCGGAGCTTCTCCTCGCACACCTTGGCACTGAGGAAGACGGGGACTTGGTCAGCACCAGGTGCAGAGTGAGGGTCAGTGCGCGGGGTGATGGGCGATGGGGTTCCAGTTTGTGTACTTCAGTACTGGAAGTCCTCCTCCATCCCAGGATGCCACTCCTTTCCCCACTCCCCACTCTAGGCTTGAGTCTAAGAAACCCACCTGGCATAGTGCGGTAGGAAGAGGGTGCTTGAACAAGTGGAAGACTCAGGCAGCGCATCTGTGGTTTCATAGCTGGGAGTGTGGAGGGGCCACAGAGTAGGAAGAATTGTAGGGGCACACAGTTAGGGTTTGACATGTGAGTATGTGTGTGGGGAGAGGGCAAAGGCCAGCCACAAACCCTTGGGACCCCTACCCTTGCCACCAGCACTCACCCCAGTTTGTCTGGGTAGATATAGATCCGTGCTGGCAGACGGCTGCGGCCAGTGACAAAGCGCAGGAAGCGGCTCCGGTCCTCTGGATGGAGAAGGAAATCAGTGCCTGCACTAATGGTGGGGGAGATTCTACAACTTCTACCCCGCTTCTGTATCCCACAATGGAGTCTGAACCCAGGCATCACTCTCCTCTCTTCCACTGACCATTGGTGAAGTTATTCAGCGCTTCCCAGAAGTACTGCACCCGAGTGTCAGATGGCTCGAAGTCCTCAAACCGGGCTGGGGACAAGGTCAGAATTCATTCTTAGGTCCCAACCTACCTAGTCCTTAAGCCTCTATCTCTCCATTGCCCTGCCCCACACTCACTGAGCTTGCGCAGAGCGTCCACAGTGACCTCTGGGTCCCCGCACACTTTCTTCTCCAATTCCTGCCAGGTCAGGAGGTCCAGCACAGCTTGTGGCACCACCTTTAGCAGTCCGGCCTGCATGGCTGCCACCTGGAGAGGGAGAGAGAGGCCTGGCTAGGGAAGAAGGCACAACTCCCAACTCAGTGTGTGGTGGAGGCACTTGGCATTCACTCAGAGAGATAATGGGGGACATGACATGATCTTTGTTTAGCACTCTGGGCCAGCTCTGAACCCCACCAACAAGCAGGAATGTAGGGCAGAGGAATGGTAGGGGCCAGAGTTCTTGGGATTGGGTACTGGTGGCCTATTAGGGCAGGCTCTGTCTATTAGGAGCTGTGCAAAGCTTTCTGTTCTACTGGCCTTTGGGTGGTACCTGCTCCTTGCTCTCTTCTAGCCGTGTCTTCTGCACCAGCTGGATGAAACGGGAACGGTCTTCATATCCCACTACGATGCCTGCACCCCCAGGGATCAACTCTACTACTTGCTGGTCACTCAGTACAGTGGTGAATGTGAGTTCCTTTCCAAATTTGAACTCAAATGTCTCCTTGTCCATTCCTTCCATCACTTCCAAGAGCTTTACCTGGGGGTTGGAGAGAGGCAAGGAGGTCAACCTTTCATTGTAGAGACAATGTTGTTTTTTTTTCTCAAGATGCTCACAGGGAAGCAGGAGAGGCAGATCGGCAAGGTAGTTGCCATGGCAGGTAATGAGGGCAGTGAGGGGGTCAGTAGAAGGCTATGAAAGCATCAAGACAGCACTTCTTTGGCTGCCAGGGAAGGTGTCCTGCAGGAAACAGCATCTAAGCTAAAACCTAATGATGGCTGGTTTTTAGGCGCAAGAAGTCAGGAGAGAGAATATCTGGAAAAAAAGGTTGAAAGAGCAAAAGGCCCGTGGAACCTGTTTGGCTGGAGCCTGAATGTGAACTAAGTGGCCAGAGATCCAGAGGTCATATAAGGTTTGTCAGGTTCTGAATTTTACCCTAAGTCCAGAGCAGAGACACTGAAGGGTTAAAACAAGGGGAGGGAAATGAATTATTCTGGCTGCAGGAGATCAGATGGGTAAGGATGGACATAGGGACCCAACTTTGCAGTCACTGGTTGTGTCAGAAAGGAAGGTGGCCTGAACCAGGAGGAGAGCAGTGAAATAGAAGTGGTGGACAGATTCCAAAGAGAGATGTGACAGAACATGGGAGGTGAGGGAAGAGGAGTGAAGGCTGACACTGAGGCCCTTGGCATGGGGAGGGGTGAATAGCGGTGCTGTTCTGAGACAGGGACCACTAGAGGGCAGAAGACTGGGGAGGTGATCAACTCCCAGTGCTGAGCCTGAGGTTCCCTGGGGCAGATGTCTTGTAGGCAGATGCATATATGGTTCCAACCTTAGGAAAGAGGCTGGAGTTGGAGGTAAAGCTTTAGGGGTCACCAGAATAAAGAAAGTAGTTGAAGCCATGGGAAGAGAAGGAGCACATGTGAGGTCAGAGAAGGTTCAGGATACCCTTGGGGAGCAGCAACCTTTAGGGGTTGCGTAGAGGAAATACCAGGCCCAGGCCTTACTTACCAGCACAGAGTCCACAGCTGGGAAGTCCTTGCTCCAACTCACCTCCTCACCAGAGAGCTGCTTCCATACAAACCCAGGAAGAGCTAGGACCTATGGGACAAATAATGGTATTCTCACACTGGGCTGCCCAGGTTTGGGTGGCTCTTCTTCCTTCCAGGGGCCAGGCTCATCTGATGGGGGTACAGATTAGGCTACTCACCAGGAATTCCTTACCCCGAAGGGCAGCCCCCATCAACTGTCCAATCCACTCATATTTGGCAAAGTCTCGGCAGGAGGGGTTGGGCACATACATGTCCCGGGCCTCACCAGTGCCATTGCCCTGCCCCCAGGAGAGAGCTGTCAGCATGGTATGGAATGGACCCCACTTTGTTGCCCCAGACTCTCCAAAGACTTGCCTGCACACCTTCTACCAGGGGCCCTAAATGATCCCTCTGACTGTAGAATATTCCCTCCTTCCCTGTCTGCCAAGAGGCTACAACTCAGTCCCTCCTCTGCCCCCTGTCTAGTTCAGCACCTGGGAAGTCTGCAGAAACAAACCTGAACAGCAGAAACAACTTGAGAAGTAGGGATAGGAGATTACCTGGTTGGCTGTGCGCACAAAGAAGGGCAGAGGCACAGGGGTGTCTGCTGAGCTAGGGCACAACTCTTCTGACATGTCGGCCAGGCTATCCCGAAAACCACCCCCTGAAATGACAGACAGATGCTTTCCACTGGGGAATTCAAGAGTCCCAGCCCCCCTAAAGGATTAATAAGCAGGTCCTCTGTCTTGGTTAGCTGGTAACCCCAGAAGTCTCTACCACTATAAAGGCAGGAGCCTTATTATCATTCCTCAGGGCCTCACCTTGGTCAATGATGCCTTCTGCAATGAATTTACACTCCCACCACTGGTCATAGCGCATGGGCCACCTGTAAGAAGGGGTGGGTCTTCGTCAGGATGGTTCACCACCCAGCCAGAAGTAGGGACTACAGAGGGGTAATGGTAAAGGGTTCCAGAGGCAGAGTGCAGGTGTATATGGTTTATGTAACCCCAGCACAAGTCCCTCAACCCCATGCCATACCTGTAGTCCAAAGGCTTTTCATACTTGTCAGAGGGCTTGAGGCCTTCATAAACCTGGGAGCAGGGGAAAGGGGAGGGAGTTGTAGGAAAGTCTGTTTCAAGATCTGGCCCCACTCTAGCCCAAAGACCTTACTCAAAGTTTCCTCTTGGTCCAGCTCCCAGGTCCTTTACTGACCCTCCCCTGGTTTGACCCCAAGTGGTCCAGACCTGGGTGAAGACTGCATTCTTGCAGGCAGGGTCTCTTAAAGGGCAGGCACGGTGTTCCATGGCAAGGCGCCGGTTGATGTACAGGCGTGGCATGAAGCTGGGCTTGCTGCTTTCGGAGTCACGCAGGCACTGGGTCACTAGCCCTGGCCTTTGGCGTGATAGCAGCAGGAACTGCTTCACTTGCTGGTGATAGGTGGCCAGAGCAAGATTGGCAGGCAGTCAGTCTCTGTCCAGGACCCGGAACCTTCCTCTATGGCTGGACCCAATTCCGTGGTTCTAGTCCATGCCTGGTTTATCCCTCCCCCCACCCCCCACCACAACCGTCCCCTTCCTTATTTCCAGTCTCTCCCTTAGTCCAGCCACCAGGGAGGCTTTCTAAGACAAAAAATCAAATTTTATCATTACCTACTTAAAACCTTCCCAATGGCTTCGCTGACCTGGGACATAGTCCTTGCTTCACAGCCTGGCCCATAGTGCCCTCTGCTTTCAGGGCCTGCTATTTGCCTACCCACTTCCAGCCTCGTCCCCAGGTCATACTCACATCTACCTGTGTACTTCTCTCAAGTCATCTTTAACACCTAGCAACTCCCAGTATGCACCTGTCATGCAATGTGCCCTGTGCATGCTGTCACTCCTCCTCCCCCAGCTCTTTTACATTTCATACACCATCTGGGAGAACAGCATCCCCACCACTAAATTTTAACTATTTGCGTTTGGCTTTTTCCTACATTCCCAGAGCCCAGCAAAGTCCAGGCCTAGAGTAGATTTTAAAAACTCTCTGTAAAATAGTGAATGCTTGCATGAACACAAAAGAGCCCACTGCTGAAACCAATACTAGGCGGGCCACGCTCACCTTAATCTCACTGAAGGTGCCAAGTGTATGATCCCAGGCAGGTACTAGGTGGCGCAGGACACTGTCTAGGATCTTTATGAATCTGGGGTGAGTGGAAAAAGAAAGATTATGCAACTAAAGAAAGTGGCATCGATTTAAGACCCTCTCACTCCCTAACACCTAAAGACAGGAGAGGGCAGGGGCCAGGGGCTGCACTGACCCTTGAAGTGAAACATATTACAGTACAGGGCCTTGGGAACCTTCTTCATACAGACATAGGAGGTTCAGGATGGGGGGAAAGGAAAGACCTGGCAGGCCCAGGACCACAGCCACCTCTGCAAGAGAACAGCTCTGCGGTACAGCACTTCAGGGTCAGTGCCTTCCAGGCGTGGATATCGCACCAGACTGGCTGGCTGGAACAGGTCTGCATTCAACCCTAGTTCCCGCTGTTTAGATGACTTGATCTTGATCCCTCGAAGACGCACATCAATCCCATCATCTGGGGGAAGGAGTCACAATAAAGTTACTTAGGGTACCTGTTGACTCCTTGGACCTCGGACCTGAGAATGGCTCCTTAATGCTCAGACTTTTGTCACCCATAGTCTCCTAAAAACTTGGGACCTTTGTGAGCTCCTTCTACTCATTTGACTCTGATTATTTATTCTTTGCTGGTTCCTCCATCCATCACGTTGGGATGTGTGAGGGTCCCAACTCAGTTCCTCTTCCAAATGAGCCCAAACACCTCTATGGCTTTAAGGAAGGCAGGTACCTGGTGCCTCCCACCTGGCTCAGGCCCAAAGTTTCAAATCCTGGAGTTAGGCCAGCTACCACCTTCATCCCAACTCCAACCCCAACCCCATTTCTTCTCCACATTCACTGCCAGCTAGCTACTATCTACACTCTGGGGCCCCCCCTTCCCTCCTTACAGCTTTAAGCCCCACCTCGGCACTCGACGATGCGGATCTCGATGACTGGGAGATGAACGGTCATGTCCTCCAGGACACAAACATCCCCGATCAGGGTCCTGAGGAGATGGATGTGAGGCACGTTGAATACTCCTTGCCTGCAGGGACTGTTGGGCTCTAACCTAACCTTATACTTCCAAGTGGGGCCTGGCCCCGTTGCTAGGATCATGCCCCATGTTCTTTCCCAGACTATCTTGCTCACTCACTCATCAATGCTCACGTCACTCAGCTTCTTCAGGTTGTCCCCTTCGCCTCCATAGATCACCACCCGCTTAGGCATAAAGTTGTCATCTGTGGTATCCACTGTGAGTAGCAGTTTCCTGGGTGATCAGAGTACACACATAGGTCTCTGTATACATACAGGCATGTGGCCTGCCCACCCTGTCCTACCTCAGAGCCCACTTACTTGACAATGGTGCCCTTTTTCATGGTAAGCCGTACCCAGTGCTGGCACTGGGACCCATCACTCTCCCAGTAGGTGTCTGCATTGCTGTCGGTCAGGCAGGACACATTGAACTCCTCCTGGGGTAGGGCAGAGCGATGGAGTCAGTGTTTATCCCACTGTCTACACTGGGAGGTATGCTTTGGGCCAGGGAGCACAAAAAAGAAAGTACACAGAGCTGGGTCAAAAGCACAGCTGGTATGTGTGCAAGTATCTAGGGATTCCTACAGGACTTCCAAAATACAGTGCTGGACTAAGTCTGGCCTGTGGGGGTTGGGGTTTGGCCCTGGCTTAGAGGTGAGGGTTCTGGATCTAGCAAGATGGGGCATCTTGCTTGGGGTGGGAGGAGTCCCAGCACCCACCGTGTAGGAGGAAACGTCTATGCTCTCCACATACTGCTTCACGCTACCCAGGTTCTCATCCTCCTTGCCCAGGTGGTCGTACAAGAAGTGGATCAGGTCTTCGTCGCACTCGTAGGTCCACGTCGGGGGCACATAGCTAAGCAACCCCAAGTCCCTAATTAGGTCAGGCCCAGACCTGAAGATCCTTCCTCCCTATCCCACCCCAGTGCACTCACAGTAGCCTTTGTACAGCTTCCGTGTATGCCTCGGCTGGCTGCGGCTTTGATCCAAGTCGATAAGAGTATGTCAGGTCCACTACTTGTTCCCATCTGTGGGCACAGTGTAGGGGGTGGGATGGGGAGACATCACTGGGCAGAATGCCACCCCAGGGAGCAAGCTTTCTCCAGAGCTCAATCTCTACCAGTCTAGGCCTCCAGAGGCTCCACCCCAGCTCCACTCAGGTACCGCCCCTTCCTGCTCTTAACTCTGCCTTCAGTCCACGTCCCACCTCCCTCTCTGAGCCAGACTAGTTTCTAATCCTTCCCGGCCTACTATCAGGCATCAAGGCCCGCCCTTTCAGGTGCAGGACCTGAGTACTGGTCGGTAGTCCACGCCAAAGAGCTGCTGCTGCCGCTGAAGATGGTCCGGTGTGTCGATGGGTACGAGGCGGGCCCCGCCCTCCGCCGGTCGGCACACCAGCAGCCAGCCTTCTTTCAGTCCGCAGTCGCCCAGGTGTTCTGCCAGCTGCTCCTGCCAAGAAGCGCAAGATGGGGACAGCCCTCAGGGAACTGCCCAGCGGCCCGCCCTGCCCTGCCCTGCCCAAGGCAAAGAACACGGAACGCAATGCCAGCTCATTATGGGGTTGGGGATGGGAACAGCCTGGGGCTTCCCTGGCCCAGGGGTCTTTTGCGGGGCCCAGGGCAGGCCTGGGAGTACCTTGGTCAGCTTCACCCAGAGCCCGTGGCCGTTGCACAGCTCCTCTCCGGTAGTACGAACGCAGGCGCCGCGCCGGAGCTCAATGCTGTCGCGAGCAGCGCGGAGGGTCCCGGAGCCGGTACCAGAGGCGGGGCCCGCGGCTCCCACGCGCAGCCCCAAGCCCTCCGCTTCCCACACCGGCAGCAACACGCGCGACGGTCCAGCCGGGTCCTTGTAAAGCTTGTAGAGCACCTCGCGCGGCACGAAAGCCAGCGCCGCTGGCAGCGGCCGTCCGGCTCGGAGGCTCTGCGCTGCCTCGGCCAGGAAGCGCACGCGACCCAACAGCTGCCGAGGGGACTCTAGAGCCGCACCCGGGCCTGGGCCCGCCATGGCCAGACTGCAAAAGGAAAGCCCAGTGCCGTTGGGCTTTTGGAGTCTCCGCGGAGGCTTATCAACCTTCGCACCAAGATCTGCCCCGCCTTCGGCCAGCCCTCGCCGTAAGTTCTGGACTAAGGGCATCCCTCGCGCCCGCCGTATTATCCTGTATACCCAGATACTTAAACTTATTGCAAACCAATGTGCCTCCCTCTCAGCCAACCAGACCCAAGTTCAGTAGTCTCCACCTGATCAGTCTCCCCCTTTACATCCTTATTGCTACTACCATCTTATGCCCTCATTGAATCACAATCCTGTCTATCCTGGAGCAGTGCAACAGCCGTTTTTCTAGTTCTCTGGCCTCCTGTTTTTGCCTTTCCGCACCCAATGAATCATACTAAAACCAGAAGACTCTTTAAAAATCTGCTAGACATCTTCTCAGGCTCCCCATCCTAGGGGCAGTGTTACTAAGACGTTTGGGAGAATAATCCCCTCCTCAACCATTGACAGGAATCTTGAGTTGTTCAGGCTTGATTCTGGGAATTACTCCTAATCCTAGGACACTGGTGATCATTATCCAGTTTCTCCCAGTAATCCTGCACCAGATGAGAAGAAAGATGCAAGGTGGGAAGAGGACTCCAAGGTGGTTAGATAGGATAGAGGGGCGGGGGGGGGGAAAGGACAGGAGGTGTTGGTGAAGTACAACCATGAAGGAAAAGGAAATTTTGTCTTGTGCCCTACCCTGTAACCAGTTTTACTGAGATATAATTCATATTCCATATAATTTACCCATTTAAAGTGTACAAGCCAATGGTTTCTGATATTAGTTTTTAAAAATTGTGGTAAATGTAGCAAAATTTGCCATTTAAACCATTTTAAGTGTACAATTATCTATTTTCAAAACTTTTTCATACTTTAAATAGAAACTCTTTCTCTTTAAGCAATAACACCTCATGGCCTCCTCTTCCCAGCCCTTGGTAAATTCTAATCTACTTTCTGCCTCTATGAATTAGCCTATTTTAGATATTCCATAGGTGGAACCATATATTTGTCCTTTTGTATCCGTCTTACTTCACTTAGCATAGTATTACAACAATATTGTAGCATGTATCAAAATTTAATTTGTGTTTATGGGCTGAATATTCCATTGTATGTATACACTACATGTAATTTATCCATTGATCTGTTCATGGACAGTTGGATGGAAACTTTGTTTTATATTTTATTTAAAGATTTAATGTTTATTATTGAGACAGAGAGAAACAGAGCATGAGTGGGGGAGGGATAGAGAGAGAGGGAAACATGAAGCAGGCTCCAGGCTCTGAGCTGTCAGCACAGAACCTGACGCAGAGCTCGACCCCACACACCTTGAGATCATGACCTAAGCTGAAGTCAGTTGCTTAACCAACTGAGCCACCCAGGCGCCCCTGGAAATTTTGTTTTAATATAGTTTTCAAATAACCAAAGTTATCAAGAAAGAAATAATAAATGAAATCATGTAATTTGGTCAGGTTTCCTTTTTTTCCCTCTCTTCCTAGGTAGTTATTTGGATGCTACCACGGTACTACAGAATACAGTGGACAAGTAAATCTCACAAGGGCCTGCATGACCTCCACCCTGAAGATATTTCCAGCCCCTTTAATTCCACCAGATTGATCTTCTGGTTCCCATAGTAGGTATTTGTTCTTTCTTGTCTTCTGTTGCACATGCTGTTCCTTCTGCTTGTAACACCCCCACTGCTTTCCCTGCTAAGCGAAGAACTCTTGCCAGCTGCTTCTAGCTTTTTCCTCATAAAACATTTACTATTATGTTTGACGATTCTATTTCCCCAGCAGTCTGTAGCTTCCTAAAGGAAGGGTCTGTCTTGGCCACCGCTGTAACCTCCACATCTACTATTGTGTCCGCCTCTTAGTAGGTTATTAAATGATTTCATTTCCCTGTACAGTTTAGTTCTGTAATCGACCATGGGCCGGGTCGCTAGGCATAAGATTGTTAACATCATCGATCTTGGGAGTAAAAATGAATCTTAGGCCAAACCTTCGGGATTACCAGGGCATCAAAGGAGAGGAAACTCCTGTTGCCACAGTAAGGTGTAGTTATAGCGAAGTTCTTGGTGGTGAGGTGGGGGTGGGGGAGGTGTTTGTTGCTGCGTTGCTACAGCGGACTTTACGGTGAAGAGAAGTAGGGTGGGTCCTACAGGCAGCAGCCGGGACAGCCCAGGAGCTATAGCTAGAGACTTATCATGTGACTTTCAACATGGCTACAGCCTTGGTTTCTTCCCGGAAGGGGTGGAGCCTGATCTTAGAGCAGGCTCCAATTCAGGTTGAAGTGCGGACTGTGCTCACTGTTGCTGACAGCTTATCATGGAGGCAAACGGGTTGGGGTGAGTTCTCTGCACCACGAGGTGTGGCCAGTGTGGCATCTGACCTGAGCCTTCCAACTCAGAATCCGCCGCTATATCCCTCTTTCCTCACCCTGGAGAGCTCCCAGAGCGAACTCCAGTCGCTAGAATCTCGAATCCTCCACCCATGGATTCCCGAGACTTTCATTTAGGGGATGCCCCCAGGACTTTCTAATCCTCAATTAGGAGACGTACTTCAGCACTGTCTACTCTTTATTTCTCCTTGACTGTCCCTCAGCCTGGGGATCTACAAGCTCCGGAACCAGCACATAGGTACCCCGTTTCCTGAAAATTTTCTAGTCTGAAGACCCGTCAATCCATACTGGGCTTTCATTCCCTCTTCCCCCAGTTTTTCTAGTGGCTTTGGCTTTGAACTTGGGGAAGTTGGGATTGTGTGTAAGATAGAGGCCCCAGCGCGGCCCGTTCTAGTCTTGTGCGCCATCTGATAGGCAAAGAAGAGGCGAAATGGGCGGGGAGCCTCTGCTTAGGAGCTGGCCTGGAGAAGACAGATAGTGGTGTTGGAATGAATATGCCTTAGAACCCAGGCCTTCCCCAACCCCTTCCTAGTGTACTGACACCTACTCCCATCCCCTCCTGATCTCCAGATCCCAGGATTTTCCAGAGCTGAAGAATGACACGTTCCTGCGAGCAGCCTGGGGGGAAGACACAGATTACACTCCCGTTTGGTGCATGCGGCAAGCAGGCCGCTACTTACCAGGTCAGGGTCAGAGCTTGGGAGTCTAGGTGACACTCTGGAGGGTGAAGTTTTTTGAGGGGTAGGGGAGGGGTTCAGAGGTTCCTCAAAGTCGAGCCCTGCCTTCCTTCTTCTGTCTGCAGAGTTTAGGGAAACTCGGGCTGCCCAGGACTTTTTCAGCACCTGTCGCTCCCCAGAGGCTTGCTGTGAACTGACTTTGCAGGTGAGGCCTCCACAAAAAAGGGAGGAATTTGTGCCCCCCATTTGCCTCCTAGTAACCTGTCTTCTGTTTCCTACAGCCTCTACGTCGCTTCCCTTTGGATGCTGCTATCATCTTCTCCGACATCCTTGTTGTACCCCAGGTACCTGCTCAAACCTGATGGGTAAGAAAGGGTAAAGATTGTCAAGGCTCAAGATAAGCACTTATCTTCACTGAAGAGAGGGAAAAAGTTGGGCCGAAAGAGATGGAGTTTGGCTGAGTTTCATTCTCCTTTTCCTTCTTGGTATGGGCTAAACAGAGCCTTTCCTCCTAGAGTTACAGGTTGGGAATCCAGATATTTTCTCCCCGTCTAGGCACTGGGCATGGAGGTGACTATGGTGCCTGGCAAAGGGCCTAGCTTCCCAGAGCCATTAAGAGAAGAGCGAGACTTAGAACGCCTCCGGGATCCAGTAACAGTGGCCTCTGAGCTGGGCTATGTGTTCCAGGCGATCACTCTCACCCGACGACGGCTGGCTGGGCGTGTGCCACTGATTGGCTTTGCTGGTGCCCCGGTAATGTGGAACCTGGCAGGGACTTGGGCATGGGAAAATCACTCTGGTGGGTCTGATGTACACAAGGAAAGAAAGTATCCGTCTGGCTTTTACCCCAGTGACATTCTCTGTATCCTTTTGCAGTGGACTCTGATGACATACATGGTTGAGGGAGGCAGCTCAAGCACCATGGCTCAGGCCAAGCGCTGGCTTTACCAGAGACCGCAGGCTAGTCACCAGCTGCTTCGCATTCTCACTGATGCTCTGGTCCCCTATCTGGTGGGACAAGTGGCTGCTGGTGCCCAGGTAGGTCCTAACGGAGAGAAATAGGCTGGGGTCTAGCAGGACAAGAAGCAGCAGAGTTCCCTAGATCTGAAAGGATAAGTGTCTTAATGACAGGCATGAAAGAAACTTGGCCTGCAGTAATGTGGCTGGAGCAGCTTAGGCCCACCTTGATGTTGAGATTGGCAATCCTGTATGTGTTCAAAGACCAAAGCTAGGGCCGAGATCTGAAGAAGGCAGAACTTTTTGACTTGGAACTGGGTTTATAGGCTTAGGGAGTATGAGGCTCTGAAGTCTGAAGTCACTAGGGAAAAACTGGGACACTCTGTGTATGAGGCCTGAGATACTTCCTGTTTGTGTGTTACGTATTTCTCTCTACCATCCCCAACTGTAGGCATTGCAGCTCTTTGAGTCCCATGCAGGTCATCTTGGCCCACAACTCTTCAGTAAGTTTGCACTGCCCTATATCCGTGATGTGGCCAAGCGGGTGAAGGCCAGGCTGCAGGAGGCGGGCCTAGCACCAGTGCCCTTGGTAAGGATGGGGAAAGAGTAAATGAATGAAGGTGGGCCTGTGGAACTTTCAGGGTATTTCCTGCATGGACTGAAGTGACCACTAGAGGGCAGAAGAGGTGCAGCCAAGATAGGTTAGTGGGCATAGCAATGCCCTTTGTAGCCTCAGAGATCTGCTCTTTTCCTTAGATCATCTTTGCTAAAGATGGACATTTTGCCCTGGAAGAGCTGGCCCAAGCTGGCTACGAAGTGGTCGGGCTTGACTGGACAGTGGCCCCAGAGAAAGCCCGGTGAGTGATGGTGGGTGAGGTAGAGAGGATGCAGCTGCCATGTGTGCAATCACCAGAATGTGCACTAACTCTGCTTTCAGGGAACGTGTGGGGAAGACGGTGACCTTGCAGGGCAACCTGGACCCTTGTGCCCTGTATGCATCTGAGGTATCAATCAGGGCCCCTATGTATGTCTGTGGGTTTGTGTACTCTCATGGTTGTGGATATGGTTGTGTGTATTACTGTGTGTGTGTGTCTATATTGTATCTGTTTGTCCCTCTACGTGAGCAGGAATTTCTTTTTATAGTTGTTGATTTGTGTTTTCTTAGGACCTGGCTCATACTAAGCATCCAGTAAGCTTTTTTGAGTGAATGAACGAATAACACTTAGTAGAAGAATGTCTACATGTGTATGTGTAACTAGTATGTGTAGTGAGTATAGGGGCTTGCTGGCCCCGCTGTAGCCAGTGCCCTGTTGGTCCCCCAGGAGGAGATTGGACGGCTGGTGCAACAAATGCTGAATGACTTTGGGCCACAGCGCTACATTGCCAACCTGGGCCATGGACTGTACCCTGACATGGACCCAGAACATGTGGGGGCCTTTGTGGATGCCGTGCACAGATATTCACGTCTCCTTCGACAGAACTGAGCATACACATTTTCCCTCAACGGCCACTAATAAAGATGATTGATTGTTTCCAAGAGAATAAAAGTTCCAGAGTTGGAGTCTAGCATATGCTTTCGGTTGTGAAAGGTCTTTGCCCTTATCCTCAGTTCCTTCTTAGCTTCTGCTCCTTTCCTGGAGGCCCCTTTTTGCATCTTCTCCACAAGTCATAGGAGCTCAGATATCAGTGAATACGTATTGTAGGACTTAATGGCAGGGCTCTCACCACCATCATGCTCTCAGCTCTCCAAGCATGAGGGCTAAATGGGGCTTGGGTAAAATTCCTGGCAGCGGAAACTGACATTTGCAGAGAAATGGGGTCCCCACAGCATACAAGGCCAAATTGACAGGGATTTGTGTCTGAGGAGGGAGGGGAGTACATATCAGAGACGGGCACAGTATTGGTTAGATTCTATTTCAGAGAGGCCTGTTGAGGAAGATGGAATTTAGGTGAGCAGGGAGAAACTGAGAGGCCTTCAGCTTTGACACCAAAATGTGGGGGAGGACATAAAGACTCAAAACTAGGATGGTTAGGATTAGAGATTTAGACCTATATCTTTGAGGTGAGGTCTCTGAAGCCAAAGACCCTCTGGTGCTCAGGGTTGCTCTATATTCTTTTCTGAGCATACACTCTAATTTTCTCAGGACCTTGGTGTTTCTACCCATCATGGTGGTACCTACTTCATGGGACACAGTCTGAGGTCCCTTTGGGCTCTGGAGAGGGGTGTGGTATGGCAGGAAATTCTTCGTTCGTCATTCTCTATCACCTTGGACTACTAGGAACTCACTGCACTACAGACCCAACCAATTATTTGTTCCAGCTTGGGGCAATGCAGAAGAGAGAAAAGGGCCCATATTTATTGAGAAAACGCAATTTCTGATTTTAGAAAAATGATATTTTCTGTGATCCATGATTTATTCATAGAAAAGCACTGTGAGTTCACACACTTGCTAAAAAACGGCAATTGTGATACGTGATACAGGAATGGGAGTGGCTTTTTTTTAAACCAACCTCCTGGGCTGAGAGGTTGTAGAGGCCCATGGCTGGACAATAAGACTTAAGTAGCCACAAACAGTGAAAACAACTTACTGGTTAGTGGAGGAATAAAAAGTGACACAGTTTGTTAAAGAAGAACATAAAGCAGACAGAGGTCCTTAGTTCACACTCTACCTATACCACCCCTTCCCTATCACCTCCCACCCCCACTCAGGAACTAACACATGAAACAGTAAACACCAAGACACTGGCATCCAAATGACTCTTCTGAAAGTCCTTGCTACCTCCTATAACAATTCCAGGCTGAACACAGGGGTCAGGAAGGTAGCAGGAACATGGTACACCGTGGATGCCAGCTAGGGCTAAGACAGGCATTGCCCACTAGGGGTAGAAACTACTCAGAAAGGGAAAGGCCAAATGCATTCCAGCCCCAGCCTCCAAAACAGTGACCAATGGGCAGGCAGAGGAAGCTTGAGGTAGAAAGGCAAGGGAAGAAAGCAAGTTTAGGGCAAGAAGAGAACTGGAGCTAAAGGAGCCATTCTTAGTGTAGAGGGAGACTAGTGCTTAGAAGCTTGTTTGGTGAGAGAATGGTGAGTAAGGGAGGCAAAGAGATGAGGAATGTGTTTAGCGGGTGGGAGAGATGAAGAGGAATGGGGAAAAGAGATCTGGTAAAAAGAAAAGACACATTCATGCAGATCCTCAAACAAATTCACAGACATACTGCCATATCAAAATATACATAGTTACACATATACAGACAGACCAATGGAGAACAAGCATACAAACATGTTTTTACACGTGTCAGTGTATGCAACCCCCATTAAATGTGCATTGACAAACAGGAACACACAGGTATGTATTCTTACGTGTTGACAAATGTGCATACCCTCACAGAGAAACCCACAGTCTAGCATACAGACACAAACTCACATGTACACACGCAACTGACAGACACACATAAATATATATGCACAGACAGGTATGCACAGATCTATCCATGCACTCAGACACATGTACTTAGCCATACAGATACATACATACACACAGCTAGAGATAAACCAGATGCTCTCTAACACAAAGGTGACCAGAGTAGATAAATATGAGTATGAGCTCAGTGGCCTCCGAGACCTTCACCCTCACGCTGCACTTGTTTCTCAGGAGCTCACCAGGCTCCTAGAGAGGCTGTGTGTAGCAGGAGCATGAGCTTCACTGTCTTCATGGCTTCATGAAGCAAGAGTCTAAGTCCAGTCCTGGCCCTGGCCCTCTCCCACCATTAGGCTATAGATGCCCCGAGTCTGCAGGCTGGGGTTTCTGCATAGGCTGGACCTGGGATTTATTATAACTGGCCATTGTTCTCCCTGCCATCCCTACTCTTCCACTGAAAACAGTATATACTCTGCAAGGGAAACCTGAGAAATGGTGTGAGTCTCCTCAGAAAACAAGCCTATCTTCCCACCCACAGCTACTTCAAGTACCCATCAAATTAGAACCAGAATTATAAATAGTTACAACTTTACAATGTAATTGGCAACACATATACTATAGTATTTACAGTACCATAAATGCTTCTGTTTCTCTGGTTAAGCAATCCCTGAGACGGAACAGTGTTCTGTGTTTGCCAAGGGAGAGTGGGCACCAATGCCCAGGACACGCAGGATATAGGGGCGTGAGGTGGCATGTTGTAGGGTTTCTGATCAATCTGCAGGGCCCAGTTCCTTCAGGAACAGTGGGCTGTGGTGAGAACTTTGCCAAGGAAGGCATATTGGCTAGACTTGGACTCTCCCATGCTTAGCCCTGTGGTCCTTTGGCTTCAGCCACAGGTGCTCAGAGTCCTCTCAGGGTGGACAAATGTTTCGGTGTCCTTGGCCTGACCTGTGGTACCTGGGAGCCCAGGCTGTCCTGGCAGTGAGCTGTCTGCTTTCTCAGCCAAAGCGCTCTCGTACCAGCAGCATCAGCTTCTTCTTGCCTTTGTAGATTTGTTTGAGGTTGTCGATGAATTGGGCAAATTGCAGGTGGCCATCCTGGGGCAGCAGGAAGGTCTCCCGAGCCTTGCTCAGAAACTCAATGAACTCTCCGTAGTGGCGAGGGCTGATGTGTGTCAGGCGTGAGTGTGTTGTGTTGATATAGGCATTGATGGTGGCGTCCAGCAGCTGTCGCAGTGGAGCTTTGTCAGTAGACATGAGCTTTCCAGAGCTGCGGCGGCCTGGGATACCAGCCAGGCCAGGTGCTGTCACTGTGCAGCGCCGCAATATGTCTGAAAGCACTGTCGCACAGTGCACACTCTTCACCACGAGGGGAATGAGGGCCGCCAGCTCATTCTTGCCCAGAGAGTGGCTGAGAGCACACGCCCAGAGCACATCGTTGATGGCTGGATGGGTATCCTGGTTGTAGGCCAGGTTGAGATGGCTCATGGCCAGCGAGGCCAACTTGAAGGCACGTAGCGGGTAGCCACGGAGCTCCATGTAGCGGGCAATGGTGAACAGTTGTGAATGTGTCATGCCACCAGTGGCAGCATCAATGGCAATCTGGTAGGCTGCCTCAAAGGCAATGTGGTCTTTTTCACAGAGTGTAAGGGCTGACAGGGCACAGCTCTGTGGATCCTTCATGGCACACTGTAGAGCCAGTGTGCGAGCACAGCTAGCTAGCTCCTCCCGCTGTGGATAGTCAAGACTGAGGCGCAGGATAGTGGTGTGGGATACAGCGGTGGCAGCCACAATGCTAGTAGCCTCGGTGGGAGTGAAGAGTGTGTACCAGCTCTGCAAAATGCTCACCAGGGCCCGCACACCTGTCAGGAAGAGCCTGAGCTCAGCCGTGGCCATCCGGGTCTCGATCCAGGTCTGCCCAGATTACCATTTGGGGTCAGAACTTGGCCTGCAGAGATGAGTTCTCCCTTTTCCTTGAGATGATCTGAGGCAAACTAGGGAGCATCCCGGATGGCCAGACCCTGTTTGGGGTCTCTTCCCATCCCTTCCTTCCCCAAGTCAGAGGGTTGATTTCTGCAGGTGCTCTTAGCCCCTCACAAGGATGAAGCAATAGAAACTGTCATCTACCTGCCCCAAGGAAAGGGGTGCAGATCTGCCTGGGGTTCTAGCTGAAGTGGGGCCTCTCAGAGTAGAGTCTTAAGCTGAGACATAGGGCTCTAAATGGGATCCTGAGCCTCCAAGTTATCTGGGGTTTTTCATAGGCATAGACAGGGACTGGGACCGAACCACTGGGCCAACTGCCACCCAAAGGTGCACTCGAATACTGGTGGCTGAAAATTCAATCTCTCATATGTGTCTTTGATCAGAAGGTCAAAGTGCTGCTAACATCAGGGTATGTCTAAGCAGTGAGGGCAGAGGTTAGGCTAGCTACCACCAGCCCCATCCTTTCCCAGGCCATCAGTAATAGGAATATGAGAACTCTAAGGATTTGCTCTCTTATCACAAGAGTAGGGCCTAGGAACTCCTTTCCCCTGGGGGTAGAGGGAGGAGGGAGACTCACCCACTTCGGTAGCACAGGTCACCAACCACCGCACCATCTCCCGGCGCCTCCAGTTAAGAGTTGATAAGGTCATCCTCATCACCTGTGCAAAAAAGAGGCATTTCCAGTGGGATAAGCTTAACTGTTAGGCCCTCTACATCCCCACATCTCCTTGTCATTCATTTATGCGACAAGTATTTATCAGTGCTTTAAACAGCTATATCCCTCCTGATAAGTAGACAGGTTTAAGTTCTGCCTCACCCCTCCCACCAATCAGATAGAAGGCTTCTCTGATGACCTACAACAAATAAAGTCCTTATTATCACACCTTGCTTGATTTGACTTGGAGGAATAAAGAGGGGGTGGGAGAAGGTGGGGACCCTATGAAGCCTAATGTTACATTGCTTCTGGCCTCAACTTCAAACTGAAGCCCAATTTAGAGAGTCTTCACCTAGAGGCCTAGCTTAGAAGTTGTGCTCTGGGAACGCAGAAAGAACCAGACTTGGCCCATGCCCATTGCCTCTGGGATCTTATCTTTACCAATTATCACTAGGCCAGAAGCCTAAAGTGAAGATGACCCACTCCTCCTCCATACCTGTAACCCCAGCTCCAAAGCCACGTTGAGCAGGGTGCTGTCAGTACTACTGTCTGTGGGAGTAGCAATCTTGAATGCATCTTGGGCCAGTTTGAAGATGAGGGAGGAAGAATGGATGTGCTTCTGTATTGCTTCCAGAATTGTTCGGAGCCTCAGAGTGTCCCCTATAGGTGCCGAGAAATGGGACAGTGACAGGTCTTCTTTAAAGCCTCCCTGAACAGTCCACTGATCACATAGGACTGGCTGAATTGGCTGCTATCAATTCACTAGATGCTTCTGAATACTACCATCTTTTTTTGGGTAGACATGCTATGTCTCCACTAAACCTATTGAAGACTGCTTCCTTCACCAGGCTCCCACATGAATTCACTTCTCTACCTTTTCATCTGCCTCTACTCCTCACCTTTTCCCCTCAGTCTCCTTAGGTCCCAGAAATAATTTTTATGAACACCTGACTTTTGAGAGCTGCTTATATAGGAAATAGGAAGCCACATTATTGTCAAAAAAAGTATGCTAATCCCATTGTTTGCTTCCCACTGCAGCTTTCTGGAGCAAAAAGGAGCTGGGCCACCACTTTCTATTCAGCAGGCAAGTACTAGTGCACAGACTTAAGAAATATACCACAGGATGGGGCGCCTGGGTGGCTCAGTCAGTTGAGCATCCGACTTGGGCTCAGGTCATGATCTCACAGTTCATGGGTTCAAGCCCCGCATCAAGCTCTGGGATGTCCACTAGCTCGGAGCCTGGAGCCTGCTTCAGATTCTGTGTCTCTTTCTCTCTCTGCCCCTCCTCTGTTCATGCTGTGTCTCTCAAAAACAAATAAATGTAAAAAAAAAAGATATATGCCACAGGAAGGACATGTATTCCATATGAAGTGAAAGTCACTGTATAAGGGTAGTATAGTATATGAAAGATTGCTGTATCTTATGAAGGAGCAAAATGTGAAGTAAAGAGAGAACAAAAAGTAGGTCTTATTTTTGACAAAGATGTGTAGTGGTAAGAGCGTTTAGGCTTTAGAATGAAATACACTAGGAATTGAACCTACTTTAGCTATTTACTAGCTCAGTTTTTTTATCCATAAAACAGAAACAATAACATGTAGGGTTGTTGTAAGAATTATGAGCAACTTGCATATAGTTAATATTCTATGATCGTACTTTTGTAAAAAAAAAAAAAGTAGCAGTGTGTGTGTAGTGTATGTGTGTGCATATACATGATTAGAAAATCTCCAGGAATATTTATACCAATGTCTTAGTAGTAGTTATCTTTTGATGTCAGAATTATGGGAGAGAGTACCTTTTTCCTTCTGTCATCTTTAAAAGCAATTTTTAAAATTAATAGACATCATGTTTAGGCAGTTTTAGGTTTACAGAAAATTGAGCAGATAGTACAGTACAGTTCTTATATACTCTGTCCTCACGTCCCCTGTTATTAATATCTTACATTAGTGTGGTGCATTTGATGAACCAACATTGACATATTATTATTATTTGAAGACCACAATTTATATTAAGCTCCACTGTGTTATACAGGTCTCTGGGTTTTAACAAAGGCATGGTATCATGGGCCTATCATTACTATACAGAACAGATTCATTGCTCCAAAAATCTCCTGTGCTCCACTTTTTCATCCCTCTCCTCATTTCCCCTGAGAATACTGATTTTTTTTTATTGTCTCTATAAATTTTACCTTTCCCACAATGTCATATGCTTAGAATCACAGTATGTAAACTTCTAGACTGGCTTCCACCAACCAATATACACTTAAGTTTCCTCCATGTCTTTTTGTGTCTTGAAAGCTCATTTCTTTTTGTTGGTAAATAATACTGCATTGTATGAGATGTCCTTTTGAAGGACATCTTGTTTGCCTCCAGTTTTTGGCAATTACAAATAAAGGTGTTATAACATTTGTATGCAAGTTTTTGTGTAGACCTAAGTTTTGGTAAAATACCTACGAGCATGATGCTGGATCAGATGGTAAGGCTATGTTTAGCTTTGTAAAAAACTGTCAAACTGTCTTCCAAAATGGCTGCACCTTTTGGATTCCCACAAGCAATGAGAATTCCTATTGCTCCACATCCTTAACAGTATTTGGTATTGTCAATGTTTTGGATTTTAGCCATTCTAATAGGTATGTACTGGTTATCTCCTTTTTAATTTTAATTTTCCTAATGACATAGGATACTGAGCATCTTTACATATGCTGTTTGTCATCTCTATATCTTCTTTCATGAGGCATCTGTTCAGGTTTTTGCCCATTAAAAAAAAAGTGTTTTTATTTTTTAATGCTTATTTTTGAGAGACAGAGAGACAGAGGCAAGCTGGGGAAGGGCAGAGAGAAATGGAGATGCAGAATCTGTGTCTCTTTCCTAATGACAGGCTCCAGGCTCCAAGCTGTTAGCACAGAGCTTGATGCAGGGCTCCAATTCATGAGCCATGAGAGCATGACCTGAGCTGAAGTCAGACACAACTGACTGATCCACCCAGGTGACCCCGTCTTTTGCCCATTTTAAAATTCAGTTGTTTGTCTTATTATTGAGTTTTAAGAGTTATGTGTGTATTTCGGATACAAGTTCCTTTTCTAAATGTTTATTTATTTATTTTGAGAGAGAGAGAGCAAGTGAGGGAGTGCATGCGACTGGAGAGGCAGAGAGAAAGGGAGAAAGATTCCCAAGCAGGCTCCATGCTCAGGGCTGCGCTCGACATGGGGCTTGATCTCACGATCATGAGATCATATTCTGAGCTGAAATCAAGAGTTGGACACTCAACTGACTGAGCCATCCAGGTGCCCCTGGGATACAAGTTCCTTATCAGATAAATGTTTTACAAATATTGTCTCCCAGTCTGTGACTTGTCTTTTCAGTTTTGTAAAAATGTTATTCACTGAGCAAAAGTTCTTTTTTATTACATTTTTTAATGGTTACTTACTTTTGAGAGAGAGAGAAAGAGAGAGAGAGAGGCAGGCAGGCAGAGAGAGGGAGATACAGAATCTGTCTGAATCATGCTCCAAGCTCTGAGCTGTCAGAACAGAACCTGACACGGGGCTTGAACTCATGAACCTTGAGATCATGACCTCAGGCAAAGTCACATGCTTAACTGACTGAGCCACCCAGGTGCCCCAGATGTTCTTCTTTTTAATGAAGTCCTACTTACCGGTTTTTTCTTTCATGCATTATATTTTTGGAATTGTATCTAAAAAGTCATTGCCAAACCCAAGGTCCCTAGACTTTCTCCTATATTATCTTCTAGAAGGTTTATAGTTTTATGTATTACATTTTTTATGCCTTTGATCTATTTTAATTTTTATGAAAGGTGTAAGGTAAGGTCAGTGTCTATATATCTTTTTCTGCAGGTGGAGGCACAGTTTTTCCAGTACCATATGTTGAAAGGACTATCTTTTGCTCCTTTGTCAAAGATCAGTTCACTATATTTGTGTGAGTTTATTTTTGAGCTCTGTATTCTGTTCCATTCATCTAGTTGTCTACTCTTTAGCCAATTCCATACTGTCTTGATTACTATAGCTTTATAATAAGTCTTGAGGTTGGGTAGTGTTAGTTCTCCAGCTTTGTTCTTCAATACTGCATTGGCTATAATAGGTCTTTGCTTTCCATATAAACTTTAGAAAGAGTTTTTCAATACCACAAAATAACTTGCTGGGAATTTGGTTGAGATTGTACTGAATCTATAGATCAACCTAGGAAGAACTAACATAATAATAATACTGAATCTTCCTATCTATGGATGTGGAATATCTATTTATTTAGATCTTTCATTTCTTTGATCCAAGTTTTATAGTTTTCCTCATATAGATCTTATACATATTTTGTTAGATTTACTAAGTACTTTTTTGGGGGGTGCTAATGTAAAAATATATTGTATTTATTTATTTATTTATTTACTTATTTATTTATTTATAGAGAGAAAGTGAGCAGGTGAAGGGCAGAGAGAAGGAAAGAGAGAATCCCAAGCAGGGTCTGCACTGTCAGCGAGGAGCCCAATGCAAAGCTCAAATACACAAACTGTGAGATCATGACCTGAGCCAAAATCAAGAGTCAGACACTTTACCGACTGAGCCACGCAGGTGCCCCTTTAGGTATTCTTTATAAAATTAAGTTGGTTTTCTGTCCTTTTTAATTTTAAATAATTTTTTATTTTTTAATTAAAAAATTTTAAATATTTATTTTTGAGAGAGACAGAGCGGGGGAGGGGCAGGGAGAGAAAGGGAGACACAGAATCTGAAGCAGGCTCCAAGCTGTGAGCTGTCAGCACAGAGCCAGTTGTGGGGCTTGAACTTGTGAACTGAGAGATCATGACCTGAGCCAAAGTTGGACGCTCAACCAACTGAGCCACCCAGGTGCTCCAATTTTTAAAAATTTTTATTTTAAGTAGGTTCCATGCCCAACATGGGGCTTGAACTCACAACCCTGAGATCATGAGTTGCATGCTCTACCGACTGAGCCAGTAAGGCACCCCGAGTTGGTCCTCTACTATTCCTGTTGAATTGTTGTTGTTGTTTTATCATGAATAGCTGTTGGATTTTGTCAAATATTTTTCTTGGATCTATTGATATAATTCTATAATCTTTTTTCTTTAGTCTGTGGATGTGATGGGTTACATTAATTGACTTTAAAGTGCTGAACCAGCCTTGCATTTCTGGAATAAATCCCACTTTGTAATGGTAAATAACTCTTTTTACACTTCATTGGATTCAATTTGCTAATACTTTGTTGAGGATTTTGGTACTTATATTCATGAGTGATATTGATCTGTGGTTTTCTTTTCTTGTATTGTCTTTATCTGCTTTTGGTATTAGAGTGGTGCTGGCCTCATAAGATGAGTTAGGAGGTTTCTCTCTGCTTCTATTTTCTAGAACAGATTTTAGAGAGTTTGTATCATTTATTCCTTAAATATTTGACATAACTCACAAGTGAAATCATCTAGGCCAAGTGCTTTCTGTCTGAAAGATTACTGATGCAATTTTTTTTTAACAGATACATGCCTATTGATATCATTTATTTCTCCATATGTGAGTTTTGGTAGATTGTGTTTTTCAAGGAATTGGTCTATTTCATCATTGAAGAGAACAAATTTGCAGAAATCCAGTTTCATAATTTTCCTTTATCATCTTTTTAAGGTCCAGGGGATTCCTGTTTCATTTATGATATTAGTAATTTATATTTTCTCTATTTTTTCTTGGTTAGAATGGCTTAGAAGTTGGATCAATTTATTGATCTTTTTATTTTATTAAAAATTAAAAAGGGGCACCTGTGTGACTCAGTCAGTTAAGCATCGAACTTACGCTTGGGTCATGATCTCACAGTTCACGAGTTTGAGCCCCACATTGGGCTCTGTGCTGACAGTTCAGAGCCTGGAGCCTGTTTCAGATTCTGTGTCTCCCTCTCTTTTTTCCCCTCTCTTGCTCATACTGTCTCTCACTCTCTCAAAAATAAAATAAAACATTAAAAAATTAAAAAAATTTAAATGTTTATTTTTAAGAGACACAGAGAGAGAAAGAGTGTGAGCAGGAAAGGGGTGAGAGAGGAGACAGAATCCAAAGCAGGCTCCAGGCTCTGAGCTGTCAGCACAGACGCGGAGGTTGAATCCACGAATGGTAAAATCAGGACCTGAGCTGAATTTGGATGCTCAAGCAATTGAGACACCCAGGTGCCCCTTTTCATTTTCTTTGAAAAAATTTTAAGTTTATTTATTTTGAGAGATAGAGAGAGGGAGTGAAAGAGAGAGAGACAGAGAGAGAGAATGAGAAAATTCCAAGCAGGCTCTGCACTGTCAGCACAGAGCCTTATGCGGGGCTCAAACTCATGAAACGTGAGATCATGACATAAGCCAAAATCAAGAGTCAAACACTCAACTGACTGGGGCGCCTGGGTGGCTCAGTCGGTTAAGCCTCCGACTTCGGCTCAGGTCAGATCTTAGGGTTGTGAGTTCGAGCCCCGTGTCAGGCTCTGTGCTGACAGCTCAGAGCCTGGAGCCTGCTTCCGGTTCTGTGTCTCCCTCTCTCTCTGACCCTCCCCCTCTCATGCTCTGTCTCTCTCTGTATCAAAAATAAATTAAAATATTAAAAAATAAACATTGAAAACACTCAACTGACCAAGCCATTCTGGGGCCCCCCCCCTTTAAACAATTTTTTTAAAGTATTTATTTTGAGAGAGAGTGAGAAATTTTATGGATCTACTCAAAGAAGCACCTTTTGCTTTCATTGAGTTTTCTTATTTTTATTATTTTTAATTTCAATTATTTTTTCTGTAATTTTTATTTATTTTCTTCCACTACCTTTACGTTAATATTGCTCTTCTTTCTTTAGCTTGCTAAAGTATATTCTTAGATTACTGATTTTATTTCCCCTTCAGCTTGAGATATAATTGACATATAACATATATAAGTTTAAGGTATACAGTGTGATTTCATAAATGTATTGCAAATGATTACCACGATTAGGTTAATTAACACATTCATTACGTGTGTGTGTGTGTATGGGGAGAACATTTAAGATCTATTCTCTTAGCAGATTTCAAGTATAGAACACAGTATGGTTAGTTATGGTCACCATGCTGCATGTTAGATTCCAAGAACTTAATTATAACAGAAAATCTGTACCCTTTGACCACAATCTTCCAATTTCTCCTACCTCTCAGGCCCTGGCAACCACCACCTGGCAACCACCAATCTATTCTCTGTTTCTTTAAATTTGGCACTTTTAGACTCCACATGTAAGTGTGATCATACTGTATTTGTCTTTTTCTGACACAACATGGGTGAACCTTGAGGGCATCGTGTTTAGTTTTTATTACGTAGTTTTCATTACGATGCCCTCAAGGTTCATCCATGTTGCTATAAGTGACTGGATTTTCTACCTTTATTATGGCTGAATAATATTCTCTCTGTATACTATACATTATTTATCTATTGATGGACACTTAAATTATTTCCAAATCGTGGCTATTGTGAATAATGTTGCAATGCAGAAAATACAGGGGTGCAGATAACTCTTTGAGATAATGGTTACATTTCCATATGTGCTTAGAAGTGGGATTGTTGGACCACATATGGTAGTTCTATTTTAAAATTAAAAATAATTTTTTAAGTGTTTATTATTTATTTTTGGGAGGCAGGGTGCAAGTGGGGGAGGGGCAGAGAGCAAGGGAGAAAGAATCTGAAGCAGGCTCAAGAATCTGAACTGTCAGTACAGAGCCCGACTTGGGGCCCAAATCCCATAGACTATGAGGTCATGAGCTGAGCCGAAGGTGGATGCTTAACTAACTGAGCCACCCAGATGCCCTTCTATTTTAAAAATTTGAGAAAGCTCTATACTGCCTTCCAAAGTAGCAGTAACAATCTGCATTTCAAACCAATAATGCATGAGGGTACCTTTTTCTGCACATCCTTGCCAGCACTTGTTATCTCTTGTTTTCTGATAATAACCATTCTAAGAGGTGTGAGGTCATAGATTATTGACTTAAAATTTTTTTTTCTTTTCTGCAGTGCCCGGGTGGCTCAGTTGTTTAGGCCTCTGACTCTTGATTTTGACTCAGGTCATGATCTTACAGATCACGGGATCAAGCAGCACGAAGCCTGCTTGGGATTCTCTCTCTTCCCCTCTCTGCCTCTCCCCCATTTGTGCCCGCTCTCTCTCAAAGTAATAAACAAACAAAAAAAAATTGGGCAGAACCTTCAGTGGCTGTTGCCTTTAAAATTTTTTTCTTTCTTTTCTAACATATGCATTTAATGCTATAAATTTCCCTCCAAGCATTCCTTTTGCTGCATCTCACACATTTTGATCATTTTTATTTTAACTTTAATTTAGTTCAAAGTATTAAAAAATTTCTTGGGATTTCTTCGACTATGTGCAACTTAGAGGTGCGTTGTTTAATCTCTATGTATTTTGGGATTTTCCAGTTATCCTGTTTAATTCCACTGTGGTCTGAGAGTATACTTTGTATGATTTTTTTATTACTTAGTTGTGTTTTACAGCTCAGAATGTGGTCTATCTTGGTGAATATTCCATGTGAGTTTGAGAAGAACACACATTTTGCTGCTGTTGTTTGATGAAGTATTCTATAAATGTTAATTGGATCCAGTTCATTGATACTGCTATTCAGTTCAATTATATCCTTACTGATTTTCTGCTACTGGATTTGTCAATTACTGACAGAAGTTATGTTGAGTTCTCCAACTATAATAGTGGATTTGTCTATTTCTTCTTATAATATCAGTTTTTGCCCCACATATTTTGATGTTCTGTTGCTAAGTACATATATATTAAGGATTATTATGTCTTTTTGGTGAACTGACCCCTTTCATCACTGGGGAATGCCTCTCTTTATCCCTGTAATTTTCCATGTTTTGAAGCCTGTCTTGTCTAAAATTTATATAGGCACTCCAGCTTTCTTTTGTTTGTGTTAGTACGGTATACCTTTCTCCATATTTTGTTGTTGTTGAAGAAATCTGTTTTTAAGAAATATTTTTGGATACTAGTCCTTTATCTGATATGCCATTTGCCACTATCTCTTCCCATTCTGTTGGTTGCCTGTTAGTTTTTTTGATTGTTTCCTTTGCCTTGCAGAAGCTGTTTATCTTGATGAGGTCCCAGTAGTTCATTTTTGTTCTTGATTCCCTTGCCTCTGGGGATGTGTCGAGGAAGAAATTGCTGCAGTTGAGGTCAAGGAGGCTTTTTCCTGCTTTCTCCTCTAGGGTTTTGATGGGTTCCTGTCTCACATTCAGATCCTTTATCCATTTTGAGTTTATTTTTGTGAATGGTGTAAGAAAGTGGGTCTCATTTCATTTTTCTACATGTTGCTGTCCAGCTCTCCCAACACCACCTGTTGAAGAGGCTGTCTTTTCCATTGGATACTCTTTCCTGCTTTGTCAAAGATTAATTGGCCATATATTTGTGGGTCCAGTTCTGGGTTCTCTATTCTATTCCATTGGTCCATATACAAGGAGCTCACTAAACTCCATACACAAAAAATGAATAACCCAGTGAAGAAATGGGCAGAAGACCTGAATAGACACTTCTCCAAAGAGGACATCCAGATGGCCTACAGGCACATGAAACGAT